>NC_059427.1:150223212-150575712 GCF_021028975.2 Sphaerodactylus townsendi | reverse complement strand
GTGGGGGGGGGGGGGGGTGGGGGGGGGGGGGGGTGGGGGGGGGGGGGGGTGGGGGGGGGGGGGGGTGGGGGGGGGGGGGGGTGGGGGGGGGGGGGGGTGGGGGGGGGGGGGGGTGGGGGGGGGGGGGGGTGGGGGGGGGGGGGGGTGGGGGGGGGGGGGGGTGGGGGGGGGGGGGGGTGGGGGGGGGGGGGGGTGGGGGGGGGGGGGGGTGGGGGGGGGGGGGGGTGGGGGGGGGGGGGGGTGGGGGGGGGGGGGGGTGGGGGGGGGGGGGGGTGGGGGGGGGGGGGGGTGGGGGGGGGGGGGGGTGGGGGGGGGGGGGGGTGGGGGGGGGGGGGGGTGGGGGGGGGGGGGGGTGGGGGGGGGGGGGGGTGGGGGGGGGGGGGGGTGGGGGGGGGGGGGGGTGGGGGGGGGGGGGGGTGGGGGGGGGGGGGGGTGGGGGGGGGGGGGGGTGGGGGGGGGGGGGGGTGGGGGGGGGGGGGGGTGGGGGGGGGGGGGGGTGGGGGGGGGGGGGGGTGGGGGGGGGGGGGGGTGGGGGGGGGGGGGGGTGGGGGGGGGGGGGGGTGGGGGGGGGGGGGGGTGGGGGGGGGGGGGGGTGGGGGGGGGGGGGGGTGGGGGGGGGGGGGGGTGGGGGGGGGGGGGGGTGGGGGGGGGGGGGGGTGGGGGGGGGGGGGGGTGGGGGGGGGGGGGGGTGGGGGGGGGGGGGGGTGGGGGGGGGGGGGGGTGGGGGGGGGGGGGGGTGGGGGGGGGGGGGGGTGGGGGGGGGGGGGGGTGGGGGGGGGGGGGGGTGGGGGGGGGGGGGGGTGGGGGGGGGGGGGGGTGGGGGGGGGGGGGGGTGGGGGGGGGGGGGGGTGGGGGGGGGGGGGGGTGGGGGGGGGGGGGGGTGGGGGGGGGGGGGGGTGGGGGGGGGGGGGGGTGGGGGGGGGGGGGGGTGGGGGGGGGGGGGGGTGGGGGGGGGGGGGGGTGGGGGGGGGGGGGGGTGGGGGGGGGGGGGGGTGGGGGGGGGGGGGGGTGGGGGGGGGGGGGGGTGGGGGGGGGGGGGGGTGGGGGGGGGGGGGGGTGGGGGGGGGGGGGGGTGGGGGGGGGGGGGGGTGGGGGGGGGGGGGGGTGGGGGGGGGGGGGGGTGGGGGGGGGGGGGGGTGGGGGGGGGGGGGGGTGGGGGGGGGGGGGGGTGGGGGGGGGGGGGGGTGGGGGGGGGGGGGGGTGGGGGGGGGGGGGGGTGGGGGGGGGGGGGGGTGGGGGGGGGGGGGGGTGGGGGGGGGGGGGGGTGGGGGGGGGGGGGGGTGGGGGGGGGGGGGGGTGGGGGGGGGGGGGGGTGGGGGGGGGGGGGGGTGGGGGGGGGGGGGGGTGGGGGGGGGGGGGGGTGGGGGGGGGGGGGGGTGGGGGGGGGGGGGGGTGGGGGGGGGGGGGGGTGGGGGGGGGGGGGGGTGGGGGGGGGGGGGGGTGGGGGGGGGGGGGGGTGGGGGGGGGGGGGGGTGGGGGGGGGGGGGGGTGGGGGGGGGGGGGGGTGGGGGGGGGGGGGGGTGGGGGGGGGGGGGGGTGGGGGGGGGGGGGGGTGGGGGGGGGGGGGGGTGGGGGGGGGGGGGGGTGGGGGGGGGGGGGGGTGGGGGGGGGGGGGGGTGGGGGGGGGGGGGGGTGGGGGGGGGGGGGGGTGGGGGGGGGGGGGGGTGGGGGGGGGGGGGGGTGGGGGGGGGGGGGGGTGGGGGGGGGGGGGGGTGGGGGGGGGGGGGGGTGGGGGGGGGGGGGGGTGGGGGGGGGGGGGGGTGGGGGGGGGGGGGGGTGGGGGGGGGGGGGGGTGGGGGGGGGGGGGGGTGGGGGGGGGGGGGGGTGGGGGGGGGGGGGGGTGGGGGGGGGGGGGGGTGGGGGGGGGGGGGGGTGGGGGGGGGGGGGGGTGGGGGGGGGGGGGGGTGGGGGGGGGGGGGGGTGGGGGGGGGGGGGGGTGGGGGGGGGGGGGGGTGGGGGGGGGGGGGGGTGGGGGGGGGGGGGGGTGGGGGGGGGGGGGGGTGGGGGGGGGGGGGGGTGGGGGGGGGGGGGGGTGGGGGGGGGGGGGGGTGGGGGGGGGGGGGGGTGGGGGGGGGGGGGGGTGGGGGGGGGGGGGGGTGGGGGGGGGGGGGGGTGGGGGGGGGGGGGGGTGGGGGGGGGGGGGGGTGGGGGGGGGGGGGGGTGGGGGGGGGGGGGGGTGGGGGGGGGGGGGGGTGGGGGGGGGGGGGGGTGGGGGGGGGGGGGGGTGGGGGGGGGGGGGGGTGGGGGGGGGGGGGGGTGGGGGGGGGGGGGGGTGGGGGGGGGGGGGGGTGGGGGGGGGGGGGGGTGGGGGGGGGGGGGGGTGGGGGGGGGGGGGGGTGGGGGGGGGGGGGGGTGGGGGGGGGGGGGGGTGGGGGGGGGGGGGGGTGGGGGGGGGGGGGGGTGGGGGGGGGGGGGGGTGGGGGGGGGGGGGGGTGGGGGGGGGGGGGGGTGGGGGGGGGGGGGGGTGGGGGGGGGGGGGGGTGGGGGGGGGGGGGGGTGGGGGGGGGGGGGGGTGGGGGGGGGGGGGGGTGGGGGGGGGGGGGGGTGGGGGGGGGGGGGGGTGGGGGGGGGGGGGGGTGGGGGGGGGGGGGGGTGGGGGGGGGGGGGGGTGGGGGGGGGGGGGGGTGGGGGGGGGGGGGGGTGGGGGGGGGGGGGGGTGGGGGGGGGGGGGGGTGGGGGGGGGGGGGGGTGGGGGGGGGGGGGGGTGGGGGGGGGGGGGGGTGGGGGGGGGGGGGGGTGGGGGGGGGGGGGGGTGGGGGGGGGGGGGGGTGGGGGGGGGGGGGGGTGGGGGGGGGGGGGGGTGGGGGGGGGGGGGGGTGGGGGGGGGGGGGGGTGGGGGGGGGGGGGGGTGGGGGGGGGGGGGGGTGGGGGGGGGGGGGGGTGGGGGGGGGGGGGGGTGGGGGGGGGGGGGGGTGGGGGGGGGGGGGGGTGGGGGGGGGGGGGGGTGGGGGGGGGGGGGGGTGGGGGGGGGGGGGGGTGGGGGGGGGGGGGGGTGGGGGGGGGGGGGGGTGGGGGGGGGGGGGGGTGGGGGGGGGGGGGGGTGGGGGGGGGGGGGGGTGGGGGGGGGGGGGGGTGGGGGGGGGGGGGGGTGGGGGGGGGGGGGGGTGGGGGGGGGGGGGGGTGGGGGGGGGGGGGGGTGGGGGGGGGGGGGGGTGGGGGGGGGGGGGGGTGGGGGGGGGGGGGGGTGGGGGGGGGGGGGGGTGGGGGGGGGGGGGGGTGGGGGGGGGGGGGGGTGGGGGGGGGGGGGGGTGGGGGGGGGGGGGGGTGGGGGGGGGGGGGGGTGGGGGGGGGGGGGGGTGGGGGGGGGGGGGGGTGGGGGGGGGGGGGGGTGGGGGGGGGGGGGGGTGGGGGGGGGGGGGGGTGGGGGGGGGGGGGGGTGGGGGGGGGGGGGGGTGGGGGGGGGGGGGGGTGGGGGGGGGGGGGGGTGGGGGGGGGGGGGGGTGGGGGGGGGGGGGGGTGGGGGGGGGGGGGGGTGGGGGGGGGGGGGGGTGGGGGGGGGGGGGGGTGGGGGGGGGGGGGGGTGGGGGGGGGGGGGGGTGGGGGGGGGGGGGGGTGGGGGGGGGGGGGGGTGGGGGGGGGGGGGGGTGGGGGGGGGGGGGGGTGGGGGGGGGGGGGGGTGGGGGGGGGGGGGGGTGGGGGGGGGGGGGGGTGGGGGGGGGGGGGGGTGGGGGGGGGGGGGGGTGGGGGGGGGGGGGGGTGGGGGGGGGGGGGGGTGGGGGGGGGGGGGGGTGGGGGGGGGGGGGGGTGGGGGGGGGGGGGGGTGGGGGGGGGGGGGGGTGGGGGGGGGGGGGGGTGGGGGGGGGGGGGGGTGGGGGGGGGGGGGGGTGGGGGGGGGGGGGGGTGGGGGGGGGGGGGGGTGGGGGGGGGGGGGGGTGGGGGGGGGGGGGGGTGGGGGGGGGGGGGGGTGGGGGGGGGGGGGGGTGGGGGGGGGGGGGGGTGGGGGGGGGGGGGGGTGGGGGGGGGGGGGGGTGGGGGGGGGGGGGGGTGGGGGGGGGGGGGGGTGGGGGGGGGGGGGGGTGGGGGGGGGGGGGGGTGGGGGGGGGGGGGGGTGGGGGGGGGGGGGGGTGGGGGGGGGGGGGGGTGGGGGGGGGGGGGGGTGGGGGGGGGGGGGGGTGGGGGGGGGGGGGGGTGGGGGGGGGGGGGGGTGGGGGGGGGGGGGGGTGGGGGGGGGGGGGGGTGGGGGGGGGGGGGGGTGGGGGGGGGGGGGGGTGGGGGGGGGGGGGGGTGGGGGGGGGGGGGGGTGGGGGGGGGGGGGGGTGGGGGGGGGGGGGGGTGGGGGGGGGGGGGGGTGGGGGGGGGGGGGGGTGGGGGGGGGGGGGGGTGGGGGGGGGGGGGGGTGGGGGGGGGGGGGGGTGGGGGGGGGGGGGGGTGGGGGGGGGGGGGGGTGGGGGGGGGGGGGGGTGGGGGGGGGGGGGGGTGGGGGGGGGGGGGGGTGGGGGGGGGGGGGGGTGGGGGGGGGGGGGGGTGGGGGGGGGGGGGGGTGGGGGGGGGGGGGGGTGGGGGGGGGGGGGGGTGGGGGGGGGGGGGGGTGGGGGGGGGGGGGGGTGGGGGGGGGGGGGGGTGGGGGGGGGGGGGGGTGGGGGGGGGGGGGGGTGGGGGGGGGGGGGGGTGGGGGGGGGGGGGGGTGGGGGGGGGGGGGGGTGGGGGGGGGGGGGGGTGGGGGGGGGGGGGGGTGGGGGGGGGGGGGGGTGGGGGGGGGGGGGGGTGGGGGGGGGGGGGGGTGGGGGGGGGGGGGGGTGGGGGGGGGGGGGGGTGGGGGGGGGGGGGGGTGGGGGGGGGGGGGGGTGGGGGGGGGGGGGGGTGGGGGGGGGGGGGGGTGGGGGGGGGGGGGGGTGGGGGGGGGGGGGGGTGGGGGGGGGGGGGGGTGGGGGGGGGGGGGGGTGGGGGGGGGGGGGGGTGGGGGGGGGGGGGGGTGGGGGGGGGGGGGGGTGGGGGGGGGGGGGGGTGGGGGGGGGGGGGGGTGGGGGGGGGGGGGGGTGGGGGGGGGGGGGGGTGGGGGGGGGGGGGGGTGGGGGGGGGGGGGGGTGGGGGGGGGGGGGGGTGGGGGGGGGGGGGGGTGGGGGGGGGGGGGGGTGGGGGGGGGGGGGGGTGGGGGGGGGGGGGGGTGGGGGGGGGGGGGGGTGGGGGGGGGGGGGGGTGGGGGGGGGGGGGGGTGGGGGGGGGGGGGGGTGGGGGGGGGGGGGGGTGGGGGGGGGGGGGGGTGGGGGGGGGGGGGGGTGGGGGGGGGGGGGGGTGGGGGGGGGGGGGGGTGGGGGGGGGGGGGGGTGGGGGGGGGGGGGGGTGGGGGGGGGGGGGGGTGGGGGGGGGGGGGGGTGGGGGGGGGGGGGGGTGGGGGGGGGGGGGGGTGGGGGGGGGGGGGGGTGGGGGGGGGGGGGGGTGGGGGGGGGGGGGGGTGGGGGGGGGGGGGGGTGGGGGGGGGGGGGGGTGGGGGGGGGGGGGGGTGGGGGGGGGGGGGGGTGGGGGGGGGGGGGGGTGGGGGGGGGGGGGGGTGGGGGGGGGGGGGGGTGGGGGGGGGGGGGGGTGGGGGGGGGGGGGGGTGGGGGGGGGGGGGGGTGGGGGGGGGGGGGGGTGGGGGGGGGGGGGGGTGGGGGGGGGGGGGGGTGGGGGGGGGGGGGGGTGGGGGGGGGGGGGGGTGGGGGGGGGGGGGGGTGGGGGGGGGGGGGGGTGGGGGGGGGGGGGGGTGGGGGGGGGGGGGGGTGGGGGGGGGGGGGGGTGGGGGGGGGGGGGGGTGGGGGGGGGGGGGGGTGGGGGGGGGGGGGGGTGGGGGGGGGGGGGGGTGGGGGGGGGGGGGGGTGGGGGGGGGGGGGGGTGGGGGGGGGGGGGGGTGGGGGGGGGGGGGGGTGGGGGGGGGGGGGGGTGGGGGGGGGGGGGGGTGGGGGGGGGGGGGGGTGGGGGGGGGGGGGGGTGGGGGGGGGGGGGGGTGGGGGGGGGGGGGGGTGGGGGGGGGGGGGGGTGGGGGGGGGGGGGGGTGGGGGGGGGGGGGGGTGGGGGGGGGGGGGGGTGGGGGGGGGGGGGGGTGGGGGGGGGGGGGGGTGGGGGGGGGGGGGGGTGGGGGGGGGGGGGGGTGGGGGGGGGGGGGGGTGGGGGGGGGGGGGGGTGGGGGGGGGGGGGGGTGGGGGGGGGGGGGGGTGGGGGGGGGGGGGGGTGGGGGGGGGGGGGGGTGGGGGGGGGGGGGGGTGGGGGGGGGGGGGGGTGGGGGGGGGGGGGGGTGGGGGGGGGGGGGGGTGGGGGGGGGGGGGGGTGGGGGGGGGGGGGGGTGGGGGGGGGGGGGGGTGGGGGGGGGGGGGGGTGGGGGGGGGGGGGGGTGGGGGGGGGGGGGGGTGGGGGGGGGGGGGGGTGGGGGGGGGGGGGGGTGGGGGGGGGGGGGGGTGGGGGGGGGGGGGGGTGGGGGGGGGGGGGGGTGGGGGGGGGGGGGGGTGGGGGGGGGGGGGGGTGGGGGGGGGGGGGGGTGGGGGGGGGGGGGGGTGGGGGGGGGGGGGGGTGGGGGGGGGGGGGGGTGGGGGGGGGGGGGGGTGGGGGGGGGGGGGGGTGGGGGGGGGGGGGGGTGGGGGGGGGGGGGGGTGGGGGGGGGGGGGGGTGGGGGGGGGGGGGGGTGGGGGGGGGGGGGGGTGGGGGGGGGGGGGGGTGGGGGGGGGGGGGGGTGGGGGGGGGGGGGGGTGGGGGGGGGGGGGGGTGGGGGGGGGGGGGGGTGGGGGGGGGGGGGGGTGGGGGGGGGGGGGGGTGGGGGGGGGGGGGGGTGGGGGGGGGGGGGGGTGGGGGGGGGGGGGGGTGGGGGGGGGGGGGGGTGGGGGGGGGGGGGGGTGGGGGGGGGGGGGGGTGGGGGGGGGGGGGGGTGGGGGGGGGGGGGGGTGGGGGGGGGGGGGGGTGGGGGGGGGGGGGGGTGGGGGGGGGGGGGGGTGGGGGGGGGGGGGGGTGGGGGGGGGGGGGGGTGGGGGGGGGGGGGGGTGGGGGGGGGGGGGGGTGGGGGGGGGGGGGGGTGGGGGGGGGGGGGGGTGGGGGGGGGGGGGGGTGGGGGGGGGGGGGGGTGGGGGGGGGGGGGGGTGGGGGGGGGGGGGGGTGGGGGGGGGGGGGGGTGGGGGGGGGGGGGGGTGGGGGGGGGGGGGGGTGGGGGGGGGGGGGGGTGGGGGGGGGGGGGGGTGGGGGGGGGGGGGGGTGGGGGGGGGGGGGGGTGGGGGGGGGGGGGGGTGGGGGGGGGGGGGGGTGGGGGGGGGGGGGGGTGGGGGGGGGGGGGGGTGGGGGGGGGGGGGGGTGGGGGGGGGGGGGGGTGGGGGGGGGGGGGGGTGGGGGGGGGGGGGGGTGGGGGGGGGGGGGGGTGGGGGGGGGGGGGGGTGGGGGGGGGGGGGGGTGGGGGGGGGGGGGGGTGGGGGGGGGGGGGGGTGGGGGGGGGGGGGGGTGGGGGGGGGGGGGGGTGGGGGGGGGGGGGGGTGGGGGGGGGGGGGGGTGGGGGGGGGGGGGGGTGGGGGGGGGGGGGGGTGGGGGGGGGGGGGGGTGGGGGGGGGGGGGGGTGGGGGGGGGGGGGGGTGGGGGGGGGGGGGGGTGGGGGGGGGGGGGGGTGGGGGGGGGGGGGGGTGGGGGGGGGGGGGGGTGGGGGGGGGGGGGGGTGGGGGGGGGGGGGGGTGGGGGGGGGGGGGGGTGGGGGGGGGGGGGGGTGGGGGGGGGGGGGGGTGGGGGGGGGGGGGGGTGGGGGGGGGGGGGGGTGGGGGGGGGGGGGGGTGGGGGGGGGGGGGGGTGGGGGGGGGGGGGGGTGGGGGGGGGGGGGGGTGGGGGGGGGGGGGGGTGGGGGGGGGGGGGGGTGGGGGGGGGGGGGGGTGGGGGGGGGGGGGGGTGGGGGGGGGGGGGGGTGGGGGGGGGGGGGGGTGGGGGGGGGGGGGGGTGGGGGGGGGGGGGGGTGGGGGGGGGGGGGGGTGGGGGGGGGGGGGGGTGGGGGGGGGGGGGGGTGGGGGGGGGGGGGGGTGGGGGGGGGGGGGGGTGGGGGGGGGGGGGGGTGGGGGGGGGGGGGGGTGGGGGGGGGGGGGGGTGGGGGGGGGGGGGGGTGGGGGGGGGGGGGGGTGGGGGGGGGGGGGGGTGGGGGGGGGGGGGGGTGGGGGGGGGGGGGGGTGGGGGGGGGGGGGGGTGGGGGGGGGGGGGGGTGGGGGGGGGGGGGGGTGGGGGGGGGGGGGGGTGGGGGGGGGGGGGGGTGGGGGGGGGGGGGGGTGGGGGGGGGGGGGGGTGGGGGGGGGGGGGGGTGGGGGGGGGGGGGGGTGGGGGGGGGGGGGGGTGGGGGGGGGGGGGGGTGGGGGGGGGGGGGGGTGGGGGGGGGGGGGGGTGGGGGGGGGGGGGGGTGGGGGGGGGGGGGGGTGGGGGGGGGGGGGGGTGGGGGGGGGGGGGGGTGGGGGGGGGGGGGGGTGGGGGGGGGGGGGGGTGGGGGGGGGGGGGGGTGGGGGGGGGGGGGGGTGGGGGGGGGGGGGGGTGGGGGGGGGGGGGGGTGGGGGGGGGGGGGGGTGGGGGGGGGGGGGGGTGGGGGGGGGGGGGGGTGGGGGGGGGGGGGGGTGGGGGGGGGGGGGGGTGGGGGGGGGGGGGGGTGGGGGGGGGGGGGGGTGGGGGGGGGGGGGGGTGGGGGGGGGGGGGGGTGGGGGGGGGGGGGGGTGGGGGGGGGGGGGGGTGGGGGGGGGGGGGGGTGGGGGGGGGGGGGGGTGGGGGGGGGGGGGGGTGGGGGGGGGGGGGGGTGGGGGGGGGGGGGGGTGGGGGGGGGGGGGGGTGGGGGGGGGGGGGGGTGGGGGGGGGGGGGGGTGGGGGGGGGGGGGGGTGGGGGGGGGGGGGGGTGGGGGGGGGGGGGGGTGGGGGGGGGGGGGGGTGGGGGGGGGGGGGGGTGGGGGGGGGGGGGGGTGGGGGGGGGGGGGGGTGGGGGGGGGGGGGGGTGGGGGGGGGGGGGGGTGGGGGGGGGGGGGGGTGGGGGGGGGGGGGGGTGGGGGGGGGGGGGGGTGGGGGGGGGGGGGGGTGGGGGGGGGGGGGGGTGGGGGGGGGGGGGGGTGGGGGGGGGGGGGGGTGGGGGGGGGGGGGGGTGGGGGGGGGGGGGGGTGGGGGGGGGGGGGGGTGGGGGGGGGGGGGGGTGGGGGGGGGGGGGGGTGGGGGGGGGGGGGGGTGGGGGGGGGGGGGGGTGGGGGGGGGGGGGGGTGGGGGGGGGGGGGGGTGGGGGGGGGGGGGGGTGGGGGGGGGGGGGGGTGGGGGGGGGGGGGGGTGGGGGGGGGGGGGGGTGGGGGGGGGGGGGGGTGGGGGGGGGGGGGGGTGGGGGGGGGGGGGGGTGGGGGGGGGGGGGGGTGGGGGGGGGGGGGGGTGGGGGGGGGGGGGGGTGGGGGGGGGGGGGGGTGGGGGGGGGGGGGGGTGGGGGGGGGGGGGGGTGGGGGGGGGGGGGGGTGGGGGGGGGGGGGGGTGGGGGGGGGGGGGGGTGGGGGGGGGGGGGGGTGGGGGGGGGGGGGGGTGGGGGGGGGGGGGGGTGGGGGGGGGGGGGGGTGGGGGGGGGGGGGGGTGGGGGGGGGGGGGGGTGGGGGGGGGGGGGGGTGGGGGGGGGGGGGGGTGGGGGGGGGGGGGGGTGGGGGGGGGGGGGGGTGGGGGGGGGGGGGGGTGGGGGGGGGGGGGGGTGGGGGGGGGGGGGGGTGGGGGGGGGGGGGGGTGGGGGGGGGGGGGGGTGGGGGGGGGGGGGGGTGGGGGGGGGGGGGGGTGGGGGGGGGGGGGGGTGGGGGGGGGGGGGGGTGGGGGGGGGGGGGGGTGGGGGGGGGGGGGGGTGGGGGGGGGGGGGGGTGGGGGGGGGGGGGGGTGGGGGGGGGGGGGGGTGGGGGGGGGGGGGGGTGGGGGGGGGGGGGGGTGGGGGGGGGGGGGGGTGGGGGGGGGGGGGGGTGGGGGGGGGGGGGGGTGGGGGGGGGGGGGGGTGGGGGGGGGGGGGGGTGGGGGGGGGGGGGGGTGGGGGGGGGGGGGGGTGGGGGGGGGGGGGGGTGGGGGGGGGGGGGGGTGGGGGGGGGGGGGGGTGGGGGGGGGGGGGGGTGGGGGGGGGGGGGGGTGGGGGGGGGGGGGGGTGGGGGGGGGGGGGGGTGGGGGGGGGGGGGGGTGGGGGGGGGGGGGGGTGGGGGGGGGGGGGGGTGGGGGGGGGGGGGGGTGGGGGGGGGGGGGGGTGGGGGGGGGGGGGGGTGGGGGGGGGGGGGGGTGGGGGGGGGGGGGGGTGGGGGGGGGGGGGGGTGGGGGGGGGGGGGGGTGGGGGGGGGGGGGGGTGGGGGGGGGGGGGGGTGGGGGGGGGGGGGGGTGGGGGGGGGGGGGGGTGGGGGGGGGGGGGGGTGGGGGGGGGGGGGGGTGGGGGGGGGGGGGGGTGGGGGGGGGGGGGGGTGGGGGGGGGGGGGGGTGGGGGGGGGGGGGGGTGGGGGGGGGGGGGGGTGGGGGGGGGGGGGGGTGGGGGGGGGGGGGGGTGGGGGGGGGGGGGGGTGGGGGGGGGGGGGGGTGGGGGGGGGGGGGGGTGGGGGGGGGGGGGGGTGGGGGGGGGGGGGGGTGGGGGGGGGGGGGGGTGGGGGGGGGGGGGGGTGGGGGGGGGGGGGGGTGGGGGGGGGGGGGGGTGGGGGGGGGGGGGGGTGGGGGGGGGGGGGGGTGGGGGGGGGGGGGGGTGGGGGGGGGGGGGGGTGGGGGGGGGGGGGGGTGGGGGGGGGGGGGGGTGGGGGGGGGGGGGGGTGGGGGGGGGGGGGGGTGGGGGGGGGGGGGGGTGGGGGGGGGGGGGGGTGGGGGGGGGGGGGGGTGGGGGGGGGGGGGGGTGGGGGGGGGGGGGGGTGGGGGGGGGGGGGGGTGGGGGGGGGGGGGGGTGGGGGGGGGGGGGGGTGGGGGGGGGGGGGGGTGGGGGGGGGGGGGGGTGGGGGGGGGGGGGGGTGGGGGGGGGGGGGGGTGGGGGGGGGGGGGGGTGGGGGGGGGGGGGGGTGGGGGGGGGGGGGGGTGGGGGGGGGGGGGGGTGGGGGGGGGGGGGGGTGGGGGGGGGGGGGGGTGGGGGGGGGGGGGGGTGGGGGGGGGGGGGGGTGGGGGGGGGGGGGGGTGGGGGGGGGGGGGGGTGGGGGGGGGGGGGGGTGGGGGGGGGGGGGGGTGGGGGGGGGGGGGGGTGGGGGGGGGGGGGGGTGGGGGGGGGGGGGGGTGGGGGGGGGGGGGGGTGGGGGGGGGGGGGGGTGGGGGGGGGGGGGGGTGGGGGGGGGGGGGGGTGGGGGGGGGGGGGGGTGGGGGGGGGGGGGGGTGGGGGGGGGGGGGGGTGGGGGGGGGGGGGGGTGGGGGGGGGGGGGGGTGGGGGGGGGGGGGGGTGGGGGGGGGGGGGGGTGGGGGGGGGGGGGGGTGGGGGGGGGGGGGGGTGGGGGGGGGGGGGGGTGGGGGGGGGGGGGGGTGGGGGGGGGGGGGGGTGGGGGGGGGGGGGGGTGGGGGGGGGGGGGGGTGGGGGGGGGGGGGGGTGGGGGGGGGGGGGGGTGGGGGGGGGGGGGGGTGGGGGGGGGGGGGGGTGGGGGGGGGGGGGGGTGGGGGGGGGGGGGGGTGGGGGGGGGGGGGGGTGGGGGGGGGGGGGGGTGGGGGGGGGGGGGGGTGGGGGGGGGGGGGGGTGGGGGGGGGGGGGGGTGGGGGGGGGGGGGGGTGGGGGGGGGGGGGGGTGGGGGGGGGGGGGGGTGGGGGGGGGGGGGGGTGGGGGGGGGGGGGGGTGGGGGGGGGGGGGGGTGGGGGGGGGGGGGGGTGGGGGGGGGGGGGGGTGGGGGGGGGGGGGGGTGGGGGGGGGGGGGGGTGGGGGGGGGGGGGGGTGGGGGGGGGGGGGGGTGGGGGGGGGGGGGGGTGGGGGGGGGGGGGGGTGGGGGGGGGGGGGGGTGGGGGGGGGGGGGGGTGGGGGGGGGGGGGGGTGGGGGGGGGGGGGGGTGGGGGGGGGGGGGGGTGGGGGGGGGGGGGGGTGGGGGGGGGGGGGGGTGGGGGGGGGGGGGGGTGGGGGGGGGGGGGGGTGGGGGGGGGGGGGGGTGGGGGGGGGGGGGGGTGGGGGGGGGGGGGGGTGGGGGGGGGGGGGGGTGGGGGGGGGGGGGGGTGGGGGGGGGGGGGGGTGGGGGGGGGGGGGGGTGGGGGGGGGGGGGGGTGGGGGGGGGGGGGGGTGGGGGGGGGGGGGGGTGGGGGGGGGGGGGGGTGGGGGGGGGGGGGGGTGGGGGGGGGGGGGGGTGGGGGGGGGGGGGGGTGGGGGGGGGGGGGGGTGGGGGGGGGGGGGGGTGGGGGGGGGGGGGGGTGGGGGGGGGGGGGGGTGGGGGGGGGGGGGGGTGGGGGGGGGGGGGGGTGGGGGGGGGGGGGGGTGGGGGGGGGGGGGGGTGGGGGGGGGGGGGGGTGGGGGGGGGGGGGGGTGGGGGGGGGGGGGGGTGGGGGGGGGGGGGGGTGGGGGGGGGGGGGGGTGGGGGGGGGGGGGGGTGGGGGGGGGGGGGGGTGGGGGGGGGGGGGGGTGGGGGGGGGGGGGGGTGGGGGGGGGGGGGGGTGGGGGGGGGGGGGGGTGGGGGGGGGGGGGGGTGGGGGGGGGGGGGGGTGGGGGGGGGGGGGGGTGGGGGGGGGGGGGGGTGGGGGGGGGGGGGGGTGGGGGGGGGGGGGGGTGGGGGGGGGGGGGGGTGGGGGGGGGGGGGGGTGGGGGGGGGGGGGGGTGGGGGGGGGGGGGGGTGGGGGGGGGGGGGGGTGGGGGGGGGGGGGGGTGGGGGGGGGGGGGGGTGGGGGGGGGGGGGGGTGGGGGGGGGGGGGGGTGGGGGGGGGGGGGGGTGGGGGGGGGGGGGGGTGGGGGGGGGGGGGGGTGGGGGGGGGGGGGGGTGGGGGGGGGGGGGGGTGGGGGGGGGGGGGGGTGGGGGGGGGGGGGGGTGGGGGGGGGGGGGGGTGGGGGGGGGGGGGGGTGGGGGGGGGGGGGGGTGGGGGGGGGGGGGGGTGGGGGGGGGGGGGGGTGGGGGGGGGGGGGGGTGGGGGGGGGGGGGGGTGGGGGGGGGGGGGGGTGGGGGGGGGGGGGGGTGGGGGGGGGGGGGGGTGGGGGGGGGGGGGGGTGGGGGGGGGGGGGGGTGGGGGGGGGGGGGGGTGGGGGGGGGGGGGGGTGGGGGGGGGGGGGGGTGGGGGGGGGGGGGGGTGGGGGGGGGGGGGGGTGGGGGGGGGGGGGGGTGGGGGGGGGGGGGGGTGGGGGGGGGGGGGGGTGGGGGGGGGGGGGGGTGGGGGGGGGGGGGGGTGGGGGGGGGGGGGGGTGGGGGGGGGGGGGGGTGGGGGGGGGGGGGGGTGGGGGGGGGGGGGGGTGGGGGGGGGGGGGGGTGGGGGGGGGGGGGGGTGGGGGGGGGGGGGGGTGGGGGGGGGGGGGGGTGGGGGGGGGGGGGGGTGGGGGGGGGGGGGGGTGGGGGGGGGGGGGGGTGGGGGGGGGGGGGGGTGGGGGGGGGGGGGGGTGGGGGGGGGGGGGGGTGGGGGGGGGGGGGGGTGGGGGGGGGGGGGGGTGGGGGGGGGGGGGGGTGGGGGGGGGGGGGGGTGGGGGGGGGGGGGGGTGGGGGGGGGGGGGGGTGGGGGGGGGGGGGGGTGGGGGGGGGGGGGGGTGGGGGGGGGGGGGGGTGGGGGGGGGGGGGGGTGGGGGGGGGGGGGGGTGGGGGGGGGGGGGGGTGGGGGGGGGGGGGGGTGGGGGGGGGGGGGGGTGGGGGGGGGGGGGGGTGGGGGGGGGGGGGGGTGGGGGGGGGGGGGGGTGGGGGGGGGGGGGGGTGGGGGGGGGGGGGGGTGGGGGGGGGGGGGGGTGGGGGGGGGGGGGGGTGGGGGGGGGGGGGGGTGGGGGGGGGGGGGGGTGGGGGGGGGGGGGGGTGGGGGGGGGGGGGGGTGGGGGGGGGGGGGGGTGGGGGGGGGGGGGGGTGGGGGGGGGGGGGGGTGGGGGGGGGGGGGGGTGGGGGGGGGGGGGGGTGGGGGGGGGGGGGGGTGGGGGGGGGGGGGGGTGGGGGGGGGGGGGGGTGGGGGGGGGGGGGGGTGGGGGGGGGGGGGGGTGGGGGGGGGGGGGGGTGGGGGGGGGGGGGGGTGGGGGGGGGGGGGGGTGGGGGGGGGGGGGGGTGGGGGGGGGGGGGGGTGGGGGGGGGGGGGGGTGGGGGGGGGGGGGGGTGGGGGGGGGGGGGGGTGGGGGGGGGGGGGGGTGGGGGGGGGGGGGGGTGGGGGGGGGGGGGGGTGGGGGGGGGGGGGGGTGGGGGGGGGGGGGGGTGGGGGGGGGGGGGGGTGGGGGGGGGGGGGGGTGGGGGGGGGGGGGGGTGGGGGGGGGGGGGGGTGGGGGGGGGGGGGGGTGGGGGGGGGGGGGGGTGGGGGGGGGGGGGGGTGGGGGGGGGGGGGGGTGGGGGGGGGGGGGGGTGGGGGGGGGGGGGGGTGGGGGGGGGGGGGGGTGGGGGGGGGGGGGGGTGGGGGGGGGGGGGGGTGGGGGGGGGGGGGGGTGGGGGGGGGGGGGGGTGGGGGGGGGGGGGGGTGGGGGGGGGGGGGGGTGGGGGGGGGGGGGGGTGGGGGGGGGGGGGGGTGGGGGGGGGGGGGGGTGGGGGGGGGGGGGGGTGGGGGGGGGGGGGGGTGGGGGGGGGGGGGGGTGGGGGGGGGGGGGGGTGGGGGGGGGGGGGGGTGGGGGGGGGGGGGGGTGGGGGGGGGGGGGGGTGGGGGGGGGGGGGGGTGGGGGGGGGGGGGGGTGGGGGGGGGGGGGGGTGGGGGGGGGGGGGGGTGGGGGGGGGGGGGGGTGGGGGGGGGGGGGGGTGGGGGGGGGGGGGGGTGGGGGGGGGGGGGGGTGGGGGGGGGGGGGGGTGGGGGGGGGGGGGGGTGGGGGGGGGGGGGGGTGGGGGGGGGGGGGGGTGGGGGGGGGGGGGGGTGGGGGGGGGGGGGGGTGGGGGGGGGGGGGGGTGGGGGGGGGGGGGGGTGGGGGGGGGGGGGGGTGGGGGGGGGGGGGGGTGGGGGGGGGGGGGGGTGGGGGGGGGGGGGGGTGGGGGGGGGGGGGGGTGGGGGGGGGGGGGGGTGGGGGGGGGGGGGGGTGGGGGGGGGGGGGGGTGGGGGGGGGGGGGGGTGGGGGGGGGGGGGGGTGGGGGGGGGGGGGGGTGGGGGGGGGGGGGGGTGGGGGGGGGGGGGGGTGGGGGGGGGGGGGGGTGGGGGGGGGGGGGGGTGGGGGGGGGGGGGGGTGGGGGGGGGGGGGGGTGGGGGGGGGGGGGGGTGGGGGGGGGGGGGGGTGGGGGGGGGGGGGGGTGGGGGGGGGGGGGGGTGGGGGGGGGGGGGGGTGGGGGGGGGGGGGGGTGGGGGGGGGGGGGGGTGGGGGGGGGGGGGGGTGGGGGGGGGGGGGGGTGGGGGGGGGGGGGGGTGGGGGGGGGGGGGGGTGGGGGGGGGGGGGGGTGGGGGGGGGGGGGGGTGGGGGGGGGGGGGGGTGGGGGGGGGGGGGGGTGGGGGGGGGGGGGGGTGGGGGGGGGGGGGGGTGGGGGGGGGGGGGGGTGGGGGGGGGGGGGGGTGGGGGGGGGGGGGGGTGGGGGGGGGGGGGGGTGGGGGGGGGGGGGGGTGGGGGGGGGGGGGGGTGGGGGGGGGGGGGGGTGGGGGGGGGGGGGGGTGGGGGGGGGGGGGGGTGGGGGGGGGGGGGGGTGGGGGGGGGGGGGGGTGGGGGGGGGGGGGGGTGGGGGGGGGGGGGGGTGGGGGGGGGGGGGGGTGGGGGGGGGGGGGGGTGGGGGGGGGGGGGGGTGGGGGGGGGGGGGGGTGGGGGGGGGGGGGGGTGGGGGGGGGGGGGGGTGGGGGGGGGGGGGGGTGGGGGGGGGGGGGGGTGGGGGGGGGGGGGGGTGGGGGGGGGGGGGGGTGGGGGGGGGGGGGGGTGGGGGGGGGGGGGGGTGGGGGGGGGGGGGGGTGGGGGGGGGGGGGGGTGGGGGGGGGGGGGGGTGGGGGGGGGGGGGGGTGGGGGGGGGGGGGGGTGGGGGGGGGGGGGGGTGGGGGGGGGGGGGGGTGGGGGGGGGGGGGGGTGGGGGGGGGGGGGGGTGGGGGGGGGGGGGGGTGGGGGGGGGGGGGGGTGGGGGGGGGGGGGGGTGGGGGGGGGGGGGGGTGGGGGGGGGGGGGGGTGGGGGGGGGGGGGGGTGGGGGGGGGGGGGGGTGGGGGGGGGGGGGGGTGGGGGGGGGGGGGGGTGGGGGGGGGGGGGGGTGGGGGGGGGGGGGGGTGGGGGGGGGGGGGGGTGGGGGGGGGGGGGGGTGGGGGGGGGGGGGGGTGGGGGGGGGGGGGGGTGGGGGGGGGGGGGGGTGGGGGGGGGGGGGGGTGGGGGGGGGGGGGGGTGGGGGGGGGGGGGGGTGGGGGGGGGGGGGGGTGGGGGGGGGGGGGGGTGGGGGGGGGGGGGGGTGGGGGGGGGGGGGGGTGGGGGGGGGGGGGGGTGGGGGGGGGGGGGGGTGGGGGGGGGGGGGGGTGGGGGGGGGGGGGGGTGGGGGGGGGGGGGGGTGGGGGGGGGGGGGGGTGGGGGGGGGGGGGGGTGGGGGGGGGGGGGGGTGGGGGGGGGGGGGGGTGGGGGGGGGGGGGGGTGGGGGGGGGGGGGGGTGGGGGGGGGGGGGGGTGGGGGGGGGGGGGGGTGGGGGGGGGGGGGGGTGGGGGGGGGGGGGGGTGGGGGGGGGGGGGGGTGGGGGGGGGGGGGGGTGGGGGGGGGGGGGGGTGGGGGGGGGGGGGGGTGGGGGGGGGGGGGGGTGGGGGGGGGGGGGGGTGGGGGGGGGGGGGGGTGGGGGGGGGGGGGGGTGGGGGGGGGGGGGGGTGGGGGGGGGGGGGGGTGGGGGGGGGGGGGGGTGGGGGGGGGGGGGGGTGGGGGGGGGGGGGGGTGGGGGGGGGGGGGGGTGGGGGGGGGGGGGGGTGGGGGGGGGGGGGGGTGGGGGGGGGGGGGGGTGGGGGGGGGGGGGGGTGGGGGGGGGGGGGGGTGGGGGGGGGGGGGGGTGGGGGGGGGGGGGGGTGGGGGGGGGGGGGGGTGGGGGGGGGGGGGGGTGGGGGGGGGGGGGGGTGGGGGGGGGGGGGGGTGGGGGGGGGGGGGGGTGGGGGGGGGGGGGGGTGGGGGGGGGGGGGGGTGGGGGGGGGGGGGGGTGGGGGGGGGGGGGGGTGGGGGGGGGGGGGGGTGGGGGGGGGGGGGGGTGGGGGGGGGGGGGGGTGGGGGGGGGGGGGGGTGGGGGGGGGGGGGGGTGGGGGGGGGGGGGGGTGGGGGGGGGGGGGGGTGGGGGGGGGGGGGGGTGGGGGGGGGGGGGGGTGGGGGGGGGGGGGGGTGGGGGGGGGGGGGGGTGGGGGGGGGGGGGGGTGGGGGGGGGGGGGGGTGGGGGGGGGGGGGGGTGGGGGGGGGGGGGGGTGGGGGGGGGGGGGGGTGGGGGGGGGGGGGGGTGGGGGGGGGGGGGGGTGGGGGGGGGGGGGGGTGGGGGGGGGGGGGGGTGGGGGGGGGGGGGGGTGGGGGGGGGGGGGGGTGGGGGGGGGGGGGGGTGGGGGGGGGGGGGGGTGGGGGGGGGGGGGGGTGGGGGGGGGGGGGGGTGGGGGGGGGGGGGGGTGGGGGGGGGGGGGGGTGGGGGGGGGGGGGGGTGGGGGGGGGGGGGGGTGGGGGGGGGGGGGGGTGGGGGGGGGGGGGGGTGGGGGGGGGGGGGGGTGGGGGGGGGGGGGGGTGGGGGGGGGGGGGGGTGGGGGGGGGGGGGGGTGGGGGGGGGGGGGGGTGGGGGGGGGGGGGGGTGGGGGGGGGGGGGGGTGGGGGGGGGGGGGGGTGGGGGGGGGGGGGGGTGGGGGGGGGGGGGGGTGGGGGGGGGGGGGGGTGGGGGGGGGGGGGGGTGGGGGGGGGGGGGGGTGGGGGGGGGGGGGGGTGGGGGGGGGGGGGGGTGGGGGGGGGGGGGGGTGGGGGGGGGGGGGGGTGGGGGGGGGGGGGGGTGGGGGGGGGGGGGGGTGGGGGGGGGGGGGGGTGGGGGGGGGGGGGGGTGGGGGGGGGGGGGGGTGGGGGGGGGGGGGGGTGGGGGGGGGGGGGGGTGGGGGGGGGGGGGGGTGGGGGGGGGGGGGGGTGGGGGGGGGGGGGGGTGGGGGGGGGGGGGGGTGGGGGGGGGGGGGGGTGGGGGGGGGGGGGGGTGGGGGGGGGGGGGGGTGGGGGGGGGGGGGGGTGGGGGGGGGGGGGGGTGGGGGGGGGGGGGGGTGGGGGGGGGGGGGGGTGGGGGGGGGGGGGGGTGGGGGGGGGGGGGGGTGGGGGGGGGGGGGGGTGGGGGGGGGGGGGGGTGGGGGGGGGGGGGGGTGGGGGGGGGGGGGGGTGGGGGGGGGGGGGGGTGGGGGGGGGGGGGGGTGGGGGGGGGGGGGGGTGGGGGGGGGGGGGGGTGGGGGGGGGGGGGGGTGGGGGGGGGGGGGGGTGGGGGGGGGGGGGGGTGGGGGGGGGGGGGGGTGGGGGGGGGGGGGGGTGGGGGGGGGGGGGGGTGGGGGGGGGGGGGGGTGGGGGGGGGGGGGGGTGGGGGGGGGGGGGGGTGGGGGGGGGGGGGGGTGGGGGGGGGGGGGGGTGGGGGGGGGGGGGGGTGGGGGGGGGGGGGGGTGGGGGGGGGGGGGGGTGGGGGGGGGGGGGGGTGGGGGGGGGGGGGGGTGGGGGGGGGGGGGGGTGGGGGGGGGGGGGGGTGGGGGGGGGGGGGGGTGGGGGGGGGGGGGGGTGGGGGGGGGGGGGGGTGGGGGGGGGGGGGGGTGGGGGGGGGGGGGGGTGGGGGGGGGGGGGGGTGGGGGGGGGGGGGGGTGGGGGGGGGGGGGGGTGGGGGGGGGGGGGGGTGGGGGGGGGGGGGGGTGGGGGGGGGGGGGGGTGGGGGGGGGGGGGGGTGGGGGGGGGGGGGGGTGGGGGGGGGGGGGGGTGGGGGGGGGGGGGGGTGGGGGGGGGGGGGGGTGGGGGGGGGGGGGGGTGGGGGGGGGGGGGGGTGGGGGGGGGGGGGGGTGGGGGGGGGGGGGGGTGGGGGGGGGGGGGGGTGGGGGGGGGGGGGGGTGGGGGGGGGGGGGGGTGGGGGGGGGGGGGGGTGGGGGGGGGGGGGGGTGGGGGGGGGGGGGGGTGGGGGGGGGGGGGGGTGGGGGGGGGGGGGGGTGGGGGGGGGGGGGGGTGGGGGGGGGGGGGGGTGGGGGGGGGGGGGGGTGGGGGGGGGGGGGGGTGGGGGGGGGGGGGGGTGGGGGGGGGGGGGGGTGGGGGGGGGGGGGGGTGGGGGGGGGGGGGGGTGGGGGGGGGGGGGGGTGGGGGGGGGGGGGGGTGGGGGGGGGGGGGGGTGGGGGGGGGGGGGGGTGGGGGGGGGGGGGGGTGGGGGGGGGGGGGGGTGGGGGGGGGGGGGGGTGGGGGGGGGGGGGGGTGGGGGGGGGGGGGGGTGGGGGGGGGGGGGGGTGGGGGGGGGGGGGGGTGGGGGGGGGGGGGGGTGGGGGGGGGGGGGGGTGGGGGGGGGGGGGGGTGGGGGGGGGGGGGGGTGGGGGGGGGGGGGGGTGGGGGGGGGGGGGGGTGGGGGGGGGGGGGGGTGGGGGGGGGGGGGGGTGGGGGGGGGGGGGGGTGGGGGGGGGGGGGGGTGGGGGGGGGGGGGGGTGGGGGGGGGGGGGGGTGGGGGGGGGGGGGGGTGGGGGGGGGGGGGGGTGGGGGGGGGGGGGGGTGGGGGGGGGGGGGGGTGGGGGGGGGGGGGGGTGGGGGGGGGGGGGGGTGGGGGGGGGGGGGGGTGGGGGGGGGGGGGGGTGGGGGGGGGGGGGGGTGGGGGGGGGGGGGGGTGGGGGGGGGGGGGGGTGGGGGGGGGGGGGGGTGGGGGGGGGGGGGGGTGGGGGGGGGGGGGGGTGGGGGGGGGGGGGGGTGGGGGGGGGGGGGGGTGGGGGGGGGGGGGGGTGGGGGGGGGGGGGGGTGGGGGGGGGGGGGGGTGGGGGGGGGGGGGGGTGGGGGGGGGGGGGGGTGGGGGGGGGGGGGGGTGGGGGGGGGGGGGGGTGGGGGGGGGGGGGGGTGGGGGGGGGGGGGGGTGGGGGGGGGGGGGGGTGGGGGGGGGGGGGGGTGGGGGGGGGGGGGGGTGGGGGGGGGGGGGGGTGGGGGGGGGGGGGGGTGGGGGGGGGGGGGGGTGGGGGGGGGGGGGGGTGGGGGGGGGATTTGTACAACAATTTTTGGCTTGACAAAGGACTGCCGAAATAAAAACCTAATCTAGAGGTTTTATAGCCATACCTGACGGTGTACTTACTAAATATTTTTTGTATATTTATGATAGTAAGAATATGTTAAAATGATACTCACTTAGTGAGTTGGATACACATGGGTGTAATATTTGTTACAGTTTCTTTTAACAAGGGGCCGTTCCATCATTTGAGCCTGAAGTGGTGCAGCCCAGAGGCAGGTATATTATCTCCCTGAAAACTGTGCCTCACAGTCTGGCTTCTGACCTGAATCATCACCATGTTTCTCCATAGCAGGATATCATCTCAACTGTATAAATGAGCAACCCCAAACATCATGTTTCTCTTTTTAGATCTTCTTATGGATTGGCAAAGAATCAAATCAGGTGGAGAGGAAGGAGGCGTTGGCAACAGCTCAAGAATATCTGCAGACCCACCCCAGCGGGAGGGATGTTGATACCCCCATCCTCATAGTCAAGCAAGGTTTCGAGCCCCCCAACTTCACAGGGTGGTTCTTGGCTTGGGACCCATACCGATGGAGTGTAAGTGGAAAGGATGCTATTCTGTGTCTCAGGTATTGACCGATAAATGTTACTACAGGATCTGATAAAGGTTTCAGCAAGCACTTACCATATATACTCATGTATAAGTCGAATTTTTCAGCACATTTTCAATGCTGAAAAAGCTCCCCTCGACTTATATGCGGGTCATTAAAATGTTTTGTGTGTTTTTACTTTGCCGGCCAGCAGGGGGCGCAGTTGTTATGCTAGCGGCACCATAATTTCAGGGTACCCTCAGAAGACACTCCTGATGATACCAGCCAAGTTTGGTAAAGTTTGGTTCTGGGGGTCCAAAGTTATGGACCCCCAAAGGAGGTGCCCCCATTCCCCATTGTTTTCAATGGGAGCTATTAGTAGATGGGGCTACCCTTTTGAGGGTCCATAACTTTGGACCCTCTGAACCAAACTTCACCAAACCTGGCTGGTCTCATCAGGAGAGTCTCTTTATGATACCAGTCAGGTTTGGTGAAGTTTGGGTCAGGGGATCCAAAGTTATTGACCCCCAAAGGGGATGCCCCATCCCCCATTGTTTACAATGGAAGCTAATAGTAGATTTTCCATTTCTGATAATATCCCTCTTAAAATCTAAGTTGGGTTACATTTGGGCATACAGATGATGATGAGGAATCCAGTTTTGAAGGATTTTAACTCTTGTGTTTTAGCTTGGTTGCTGGTTGAGCTAAGGTTTTTGTACTTTTAAAGTTATTGTTGAGACCATATTGTTCTTGTTGACCCTCTTTTCCACTTACAGAGCCAGTTTACTGTTTTTCTTTGAAATAAATATTCAAAAACATTTAACCTACTGATGCCTCAATTGATGTAATTTTATTGGCATCTATTTTTATTTTTGAAATTTACCAGCAGCTGCTGCATTTCCCACCCTCGACTTATACGCGAGTTTTCCCAGTTTTTTGTGGTAAAATTAGGTGCCGCGACTTATATGCGGGTCGACTTATACATGAGTATATACGGTAATTTGAGGAATAATACCATCAAACTGTTCTCATGCTCCACATTTTTTACAGCACTTAGCCTCAGTATTAAAGAACATTGTTTAAGTATTTGTATCCAGTGGTGGGATTCAGCTGGTTCACACCGGTTTGGTAGAACCAGCATCTAGTTTTTTGTTGAGTTCGGTGAACTGGTTGTTAGGGCCGCCCGGGAGGGGGAGCGAGGGGGCTTTCAGAGCAGCAGCGGCAAGGCCCATCGTCCTCCTCCACCCCCAAAAGAAGCTCCTCCGCAGCAGATAAGTGGGCAGCAAAGAGGCTGCATGGGGGGGGGGCACGCAGCAGCAGGGCACCAGTGGGGGGTGGCGGGAGGGGGGGTTGGACCGGTTGTTAAATTATTAGAATCCCACCACTGTTTGTACTTTACTTTTCTCCCAAATGGGAACCCCCAAAAAACCTCACAGCATCATTCTCCCCTACTCTTATTTAATCCTCACGACACCCCTGTGAGATAGGTTCATCTGACAGCCTCGTTTAAGTTGGTAAGTTTCTATGGTGATTGGAACGTGGGCCCCGTCCAACATTTTTACTACAGACCATGTTGGGTCTCCTGTTCCAGGCTAAAACTTGTGAGCTTGAAATGAAATTCTGCTTTCTGCCCTCTAATGCTGAATTATGATAATAATCCCATGGATAACTGCCTTCTTGCTACCTCTGCAGGAAGGAAAGACATATGAACAGCTGAAGAAGGAACTGGGAGATGCAGCCAATATCGTCAGAATCACAGCGGTGAGCTGAAAGTTTGCTTAAGAACATAAGAACAAGTCAGATGGATCAGACCAGAGTCCATCTAGTCCAGCACTCTGCTACTCGCAGTGGCCCACCAGGTGCCTTTGGGAGCTCACATGCAGGAGGTGAAAGCAATGGCTTTCTGCTGCTGCTGCTCCTGAGCACCTGGTCTGTTAAGGCATTTGCAATCTGAGATCAAAGAGGATCAAGATTGGTAGCTTCCCCGGCTAGAAACATTTCCTATGGTCGAGAACCTCACTGGGCCACCGAAGTTGCCCTTTACACCTCCAAGACCTGGCCCGTAACATTATAAGAAAAAGTCACATATCTAGCCTGGCTTCATAACCTCTACCCCAAGGAGGCAGGGCACTCTGGAACGTTGCCTAGGCAACAGTGTATAGAAGGGAGTTCTGTGCTGGGCATCTTCCCATGGTAGACGTAGGCATCTGTCATCCTGCCTCGCGCAAATGTCACTACTAACAGTGTCCTGTGTGAGGCAAGTGAAGCCAGGGCATCATAAGAACATAAGAACTAGCCTGCTGGATCAGACCAGAGTCCATCTAGTCCAGCATTCTGCTACTCGCAGTGGCCCACCAGGTGCCTTTGGGAGCTCACATGCAGGATGTGAAAGCAATGGCCTTAAGAACATAAGAACTAGCCTGCTGGATCAGACCAGAGTCCATCTAGTCCAGCATTCTGCTACTCGCAGTGGCCCACCAGGTGCCTTTGGGAGCTCGCATGCAGGAGGTGAAAGCAATCAATCAAAGCGTCTGCCTCTTGCAATGCTCCTTATGACTTCTGTTTCTGGAATGCTCATTGCCCCCAGCAGTTGATTGGTTGCACTGAATCACGATTTCCACCCCCTTCCAAAGGAGCCTGCTGCATCTTTGCATGATCGACTGGTCTAGTCTTCCCTCCATTAAAATCCCCCTCCTTGTCTACTGAATTTCCAGCTCTCTGATATCTGAAGTATTTAGCTGGAGTTGCTCAACAAGGTTCTCCAACTACTCTTCACAGTAATGCAGACCAATGGGGAAAAGTGCTGTCGAGGCATAGCTGACTTACGACAACCACGTAGGGGTTTTTTTTTTCCAGGATGAGAGACTTACAGAGGTGGCTTGCCATTGCTTTCCTCTGTTTAGCAGCTGTGGGCTTCCTTGGTGGTCTTCCATCCAAGTATTGACCAAGACTGTGAAGTCGTGCCCGCGAAGTCGCAAGAAAGAGACGAGACGCGGAGATTCCATCTGGTGGAGAGAGCCAGCAACAGGAAGCGCGGGATCCCGTGATCCTGGCAACTCTGCCGTGTGCTTGTCCCTTGCACCTTTTATTAGGGTTTCACTAGGGGCGTGTAAAGGGGTCGGGCAGGCAGGAGAGCGGGAGGTCGGGAGAACGGGAGATCATCATGTGATGCATGATCTCATCGGGCTGCTACATGCAGGAGGAAGCATCCGCGTCTGGGTCTAATCCTCACCTGAGGGCAAGGGCCCTTTTGTCCCTTTGTATGGGACACCTGGTGACCGCGAGTCAGGCAGTTCATGACCCGTGACTCACGGGGGAGCGGGGGCTGGGGGAGCGTGTGCGCCCAGAAGGCCGTAGCCGGCACCGGCATTCCAAGCGCTCTCTCTACGGTTCTGCTGGGTTCGCGGGCTCACCCCTACAAGACTGACCTGTTAGCTTTCAAGACCAGACAAGACCAGCCTGGGACATCCAGGTTCAGGGAGCCATGAGGACTACGGTAGCAATCTGCTTATTTTGTTTTTATTGTGAAAGCTTACATATTTAAGCTGTCAACATTTTGGATCAAAATGGAACCCCCTAGCAGAGGCGTAGCTAGGGAAAATGGAGCCCGGTGCAAAATCTGAGCGCCCCCCCCCCCCACATGGGCGGCCGCTGTGATGCTGGAATCCACCCCCAAACAGCATCACTTTCAATGGTGTTTAAACTAGGGAGCCCAGATTCTCCTTTTAAATCCACCTTAAAGGGAGAATCTGGGCTCCCCAGTTAAAACAACATTGAAAGTGATGCGGTTTGGGGGTGGATTCTCCCACACCCTGAAACAGCATCACTTTCAAGGCAGAAACCACAATAATTATATCTGGCAACCCCCCCACCCCCACCCCCACCCCCACCAAAAAACTAAACAAGATGGCAGCCCAAATGAGACCATTACAAATAGTCAGGTCTTCAGAGTTTAGAGGTAAAAGACTGTTGCACGAATTCATTGAGTTAGCAGAGTAATCGCTCTGGCTTTGGGTAGTATTTTTCCCCTGTTGTTTCTGCTTAGGAGTTGAACGACGCATCCTTGGGGCTCCAACGTTCCAAAAATAGCGCCTGCCAAACCTACCCGCTGGAGATTCTTTTGGGTTGCTGTGATGAACTACCGGAAGATGTGGACCCTGCGAAGAAAGAGGTGAGCTCTATAATGCACTGCTCGGGAGCAGCAGTGGCGTAGGAGGTTAAGAGCTCGTGTATCTAATCTGGAGGAACCGGGTTTGATTCCCCGCTCTGCCGCCTGAGCTGTGGAGGCTTCTCTGGGGAATTCAGATTAGCCTGTGCACTCCCACACACGCCAGCTGGGTGACCTTGGGCTAGTCACAGCTTCTCGGAGCTCTCTCAGCCCCACCCACCTCACAGGGTGTTTGTTGTGAGGGGGGGAGGGCAAGGAGATTGTCAGCCCCTTTGAGTCTCCTGCAGGAGAGAAAGGGGGGGATATAAATCCAAACTCCTCCTCCTCCTCCTTATTATCAGGGCTGTGCAAGATTGCGGTGCAACACAACCATGAAGTTTGGAACTGGGCACAGAGGCTAATAGCTTAAGAATTTCAGCACGTTTTTAGTCCTTAGGGCTACCAGGATCAACTCCAAGGGTGTAGGTATCAGATGAGTCTCAAGAACAAGAGTGACTCAAATATGAGCTGCCGCCACAGAAAATGCCATTTCTTGTGCCCTGAAGGAAAGAGCACCGAAAATAGGGTTTGAAAGGCAGATATTAACCAGAGGCAGGGTAGGGTTGCTAGGATAGCACTGGCACTTGCGGGGGGGGGGGGGGGTACGCTTGGAAAACGGCATAGCACCAATGCTGCGACTTCATTTGCGTTGTGTACCCAAAAATAATTCCACCGTGTTTATATGATGCTCTAGAATTCCACTCCCCCACAAAGAACACCTTCTATCATTTTGCCATTGCAGTGGCAAGACTGATGAGACTAGGTTGCCACCACAATGTTGCTGCTGGTTGTGAAACAGGAAGTGACATCAGCATAGGGTTGCCAACCTTCGGGTGGGGTCTGGAGATCTCCCAGAATTACAATGGAGTATAGTGATCCGTTGCCCTGGAGAAAATGGCTGCTTTGGAGAATAGACTGTCGCCCAGAGCTCCCGCCTCAAATTCTACCCTCCCCAGGCTCCACTCTAGGAATTTCATAGACTCAGCAACCCTAATGTTCTAGAACAGGGGTCGGCAACCTTTAACACCCAAAGAGCCATTTGGACCCATTTTCCACGGAAAAGAAGAAGAAGAAGAGTTTGGATTTATATCCCCGCTTTCTCTCCTGCAGGAGACTCAAAGGGGCTGACAATCTCCTTGCCCTTCCCCCCTCACAACAAACACCCTGTGAGGTAGGTGGGGCTGAGAGAGCTCCGAGAAGCTGTGACTAGCCCAAGGTCACCCAGCTGGCGTGTGTGGGAGTGCACAGGCTAATCTGAATTCCCCAGATAAGCCTCCACAGCTCAGGCGGCAGAGCGGGGAATCAAACCCGGTTCCTCCAGATTAGATACACGAGCTCTTAACCTCCTACGCCACTGCTGGAGCCACAAATACTTTTTGACATCTAAAATGAAGATAACACTGTCTATATTCTCATGCAGGGAGAAGTTCCCTTCTTTGGGGCCCATTTTTACCCATCAAAGCAAAAGAAGGGGGGGGGGGGTTAAAAAGCCTGTTGTTTTGAACGTGATTCAAATGACCAGCAATCGAATTTCCGTTTCACACATTTCTCTTTTCTTGTGTTGAAAGACACTGATTATGCCCCACCCCCAAAAAGAACCCCCTCAAGTTCCACTTGGATGATGGATCAAAATTGGTGCCTTTAATGGGGTTTATCAGCTTCGAGGGGGGGGGGGGGCTCTTGAGAAAATGTCTGCCATGGAGGGTGGACTCAACAGCCATCTTCCTCACTGAGCATGGCCCCCACCCTGCTCCCAAAAGCCACAGCTTCTGAGAATCTACCCCAAACGTCCTGGGATTTGCCTGCCGGGAGTTGGCAACCCATGACAACCATGGCTGAGGATGATCCCAGCCTTCCTCCCTTCCACGATCTACAAGCTCACTCTCCACTGGCTTCTTCTGAAGTAAACCTTCCATTGATCCGCGTACAAGGCTTTCCCCATGCGCTCCTGCCCTCCTTGGCAAAGCAGAAGCAAATAATTCTCCATTGAGCGAGGGAACATCTGGGTCTTGCTAATCTACCAATCAGGGAGGCAGGGATTAAATGAAATTCTTCCCAGGATCCCTCCGTCTCTGCCTGGCTCCTCCTTCCGCCAGTTTGTTCCCTGCCTTAAGGGAGTGCAGTCGCAGTGGCTGTTACTGCCACTGTTGTATTCTTATTTTTATTTTTTAACCTTGAAATCCCTCCTCGGAGGGAAGGAGAGAGGCAGCGTCTGTTGCCTAGAGAGATTCAGGCGGCCCCCTCGCTCTGCTCAGCAACCTTCATTGCAGGCAAGCAGCGAGTGGCGGGAGACAAGCGGCAGGCGCGCGCGCGCGATGCCGCGCAAGAAAGATACGGTGCTCTCCTCGGAGGAGGAGAGCGACGAAGCCTCATACGGCCGCCAAACACCCGACAAACAGTCGGGAGAGGAAGACAGCAGCCCTGAGAGGGCTCGCTCTGCCGCGGCCGCGACGGGGAAGACGCGAAAAAAGACGAGCGGCAAGGACCCCGTTTCGCGCCAAAAGAAAGAGGCGCGCAAGATGGCCGCCGCAGATCACGACGGAGCCGGATCTGCTCCAGAGGGCCCGCAGTGCCTTGTTATCCCAGGCCAGGGCTTAGAGAGTCAGGCAGCCCCGTCAGAGGACCAGACGATGACAGAGGTCCAGGACGAGGGTAAGCTCTCACTAAAGGATCTTAAATCCGAGATTTTTAGCTACGTTAAGGGGGCCTTCCAACAGGAAAAAGCTTCTATGAGAGAAGAGATGTTGGCACTTTACAGGGAGCAGGTATACCAGCCCTCCAGTCCCCCCAATAGCTCCAGAACCTCTCCTAATCGGCAAGTAATACCAGCTGCCAATAGCAGAGAGAACAAAAGACCTAACCCCACTTGGCAAACCAAAGCAGCCCTTAAAAAACCTAGATTAAAAAACCCTTGGTGCCGATGATTCCTCTGGTGCTGAATCACAGAGCAGAGAGGAGGGGGAAGTCTTATCTGACCTGGAAGAGTTGGAGGAAATTCAGGTCACAGAACAATCTTCTCGTCTCTTTAAAAATGAGGACTATCAATATCTACTGTCCAAAGCAGTTTCTGCCTTACATCTAGGCGAGGCTAAGAGTGGTGAAGGAACTTCCAAGAGAAAGTCTACCTCCCTGCACAAGGGAGATGGGAGGTATTTCCCCTCCAAAGCACATTTAAAAAAGGTGTTCCCTTTTCCTGAATATTTTGAAACGCAGGTCACAAATGAATGGGACAAACCGACTGCAAACAGGAGGTGTCCTAATTTCCTACGTAAACTTTATGCCTTGCCATCTTATGCCAATGACATTTTGCAGGTGCCAATCATAGACGGGCCGGTGGCGGCTTTACAGTCCACAGGGGCAGTTTCCAAGGACGGTAGAGGACAGATTAAGGATCTGCAAGACAGACGCTCAGATCAATTATGCCGAAGGTCCCATGAAGCCATGGCTATGGTTATCAGAGCCTCTTCCACTGCTTCCATAGTTTGTAGGGCTTCTATTGCCTGGGCAAGGAAGGTGCTAGAACTGTTACCAGAAAGCGAAACTAGATCAATTGAGGGAGTTAACAGAATGCTAAAGTCAGTATGCTTTGCTTCTGATGCCACTTTAGATTCAGTAACCTTTGCAGCTCGAGCTATGGCATCATCGGTAGCCGCAAGGAGACTCCTATGGCTAAGAGCGTGGCAGACAGATTGGAAATCTAAAGCCCTGGTGTGTGAGTGTGCCTTTCAGGGACAGAAACTGTTCGGAGATGAGCTCAATGATTTCCTGGTAGACCCCAAGGAAAAACCAAAACATTTGCCTAAGTCCTTTCGCAAATTTGACAGGAAAACAAGTTCCAGCACCAATTTTCGACCCTATCAGAGTCAAACATTTCAGCCTAGTTTCAACCAAGGCAAGAGAGACTTCAGACGACCTTACTGGAATCAGAGTCGCCAACCATTCAAGAGGGGTTTTGCACCTAGAAAACAACAAGGCAATGACCGCTCCTTTCAGGAGAATCGTAACACCAAAGCCTGACGCCAACAGCGAGAGGGTGGGGGGAAGACTCCTAAGGTTCCAAAAGATGTGGAGGTCTTCCAAAACAGATGCTTGGTCCCTAGAGATAGTATCCTCAGGGTACGTAATAGAGTTCGCATCCCTACCACCCAGCAGGTTCCTATTGTCCCCTCTCTCCCAAAATCCAGAAAAAAGATCAAGGAAGCTACAGGCCATCTCCCACTTGTTAAAGATCGAAGCTGTGGAGCCTGTTCCAAAGGAACAGAGGAAAAAAGGGGTGTACTCAGTCCTATTCACTGTTCCCAAGAAAAATGGAGAATGGCGCCCCATCCTGGATCTAAAGTACGTCAATCAGTTTGTAAAATTAAAACATTTCAGGATGGAGAATCTAAGATCCATCGCCGACTCCTTACAACCACTAGAGTTCCTCACCTCGGTAGATCTATCAGAGGCCTACCTGCACATCCCAATCTTCCAAAGTCATCGCAGATTTCTAAGATTTGGGGTAGGTCAGGATCACTTTCAGTTCAGGGCTCTCCCCTTCGGGTTATGCACCGCCCCACGAGTGTTCTCCAAGGTCCTGGTCAATCTTGTGGTGGTGTTAAGGGAAAAGGGGATCAGACTACACCCTTACTTAGACGACATCATCATCAGGTCGGACTCTTACCAACAAGCCTTACTGGACAGCCAAAGGACCATCCAGACCTTGGAGGAACACGGGTTTGTCGTCAACCGGAAAAAGAGCTCTCTCAAACCCTCACAGAGGCTGGAACATCTTGGCTTCCTCATAGACACCAAGTCCTGCAAGATTTTGGTGCCACCAGAGAAACAAAAGATTCTGCGAGACAAGATTCGTCAAGTGGTGTCCAGAGACAGCTGCCCAGTGTTAACCCTAGCCAGCCTGATGGGATTACTAGTAGCCTACTCCGAAGCTATTCAATGGGGAAGGTTCAGAGCCAGACCTCTACAAAAATTTATCCGTCCATTCCAGGAGCTCATTACCAACAGATCGACCAGACAGGTAACAGTGCCAAGAACGGTAAAGGCCAGCCTCTTATGGTGGACAAAGACATGCAACCTCAGTCAGGGCAGAATATTTTGGATCAGCTCCACCAAACAGATCTTCTCGGATGCAAGCCTGACCGGATGGGGGGCCACACTGGACAGTATTCCCATTCAGGGTGTATGGTCCAAGAAGGAGTCGCAGCTTCATATCAACATATTGGAATTAAGAGCGATCAGACTAGCATTGCAACACTTTCAACATCTACTGCAAGGGTCCCATATTCTAGTACGGACGGACAACGTCGCCGCCAAGACTTACCTGAACAGACAGGGCGGCTCCAGGTCCAGGACGCTCCAGAGGGAAGCGATTTTGCTATTTCAGTGGGCGGAGAAACACGTGTTGTCTATTCGAGCGGAACACATAAAGGGATCGCTAAACATCCAAGCGGACTGGCTGAGCAGGCAATACATTCACCCGGGAGAGTGGCAACTGAAGAAGGAGATTTTTACACTGATATCCCAAACCTTAGGACATCCAGTGATGGACTTGTTCGCTTCCTATCAGAACAATCAGTTGCCCAGGTTCATGTCCCGATTCAGCCATCCGAAGGCAGAAGCAACGGACGCCTTATCGTCCATCTGGCCGAGAGGAATTCTTTACGCCTTTCCTCCTTTTCCATTGCTACCCAGATTGCTGAGGAAAATCAGGGAAGAGAGAGCGGAGATCATACTGGTGGCCCCCTGGTGGCCAAGGAGACCTTGGTTTGCAAACATTCTAAGGATGTCAGTACGCAAACCACTTCGCCTCCCTCTTGCACAAGATCTACTCCATCAGGGTCCAATAGTACATCCGGAACCAGAACGTCTGAGCTTGACCGCATGGAGGTTGAACGGCGATTTTTAGGTTCTCAAGGTTACAGCCAGGCAGTCATGGAAACGATCCTCGCATCCAGAAAGGCATCTACTAAGCGAATATACAATACTTCATGGAAAGCCTTTGTAAGATGGTGCTGGAGGAAGAAAGTATCCCCCACCACTCCAGCCGTCAAAGATATTCTTGGATTCTTACAGGAGGGACTGGAATCAGGTCTCAGAGCTAACACTCTTCGGAGACAAGTAGCAGCTTTAGCTTCCGTTGTCCCCAAATTAGATACTTACCCAACTTCTAGTCACCCACACATTATTAGGTTCTTGAGGGGCGCTACCTTAAAGGGTAAGCCAGTGCAACATCATTTCCCCACATGGAGACTACATACTGTACTGCATGCCCTTACAGCCTCTCCGTTTGAACCCATCATGGACATACACTTAAAATACCTTAGAATGAAAATCATTTTCCTAGTAGCCATCACATCGGCAAGAAGGGTGTCGGAGCTGGCGGCTCTGTCGATTAAACCCACTTTATGCATATTCCATAGAGACAAGGTGGTCTTACGTCCTGACCCCACCTTTGTGCCTAAGATTAATTCCAGCTTTCACAGAAAACAGGAAATATTTTTACCCACCTTTTGCCCGACTCCGCAGCATCCAAAAGAGGTCTACTGGCACAAACTGGATGTTAGGAGAGCGCTTAAGGCATTCCTGATTAGAACACAGGACTTCAGAAGGTCAGAATCCTTGTTTATTTCTATTGCCAATCATAACAAGGGTCAGAGCCCTTCGGGGATGGGGCGGTATAAAAGTCCAAACAATAAATAAATAAATAAATAAAATAAGTTGTCTTCCCAAGCCATCAGCAAGTGCCTTAGGGACTGTATAGGGGAAGCCTACAAAACACAAAAGTTACCCGTTCCTGTAGGGATCACAGCACATTCGGTTCGTAATGCATCCACGAACGCTGCCTTCAACAACAATGTCTCAGTTCCAGAAATTTGCAGAGCGGCAACGTGGTCCTCTCCTTCCACGTTTGTAAGACATTATAGACTGAACGTTTACAGTGCAGCGGATGCAGACTACGGCCGCAGAGTATTACAACATATCATCGGAGAGGATTTTGATCCCACCCTTTAAAATGATCGTGACACTGCTATGGGAGGTCACCCAGATGTTCCCTCGCTCAATGGAGAAACGACATTGGTCTTACCTGTGAAGGGTAATTCTCCATTGAGCGATTGGGAACATCTGCCCACCCTAAGAAATCTCCTACATCCTCTCCGGTGCCCTTTTTTGGTTCTTTGGCCTTTTTTGGTTTTTTGGAAGTTAAGAAGTTTTTTTAAGTCTTCTACATATTTAATCTAATTGATCTCCCAGTTTTTTACCTCCGTTAAAATTGTTACTTCAAGTTATACGACTTTGACCCGTTATGACTAACTGGTTTTGTTCGGGAGTCGACTTTTTCCCCTCTCCTAAGGGTGAGCATGCTTGGTACAGATCGTTGCGGCAGGACTGCTGAAGGGAGAGACCTAAACTGGCGGAAGGAGGAGCCAGGCAGAGACGGAGGGATCCTGGGAAGAATTTCATTTAATCCCTGCCTCCCTGATTGGTAGATTAGCAAGACCCAGATGTTCCCAATCGCTCAATGGAGAATTACCCTTCACAGGTAAGACCAATGTCGTTTCCCACCCACCCCCGCCTCCCCATCAAACAGCCCTGACGAATGCAACCTTGCAGGGCTGCAGGTAATAACTCCTGACAGTGTATTTCTCACCTGGACTCAGGCAGGCTGCCATCCGCCAGGAAAGCCCCTGGAGCTCAGTGGGGCTGTTGGGGGGTCTGCAACCCAAGGTGGCGCTGCTGGGGTTCCCCCTTTAGTCCCCTCCCCCAAGAAGGACCTGGGGGAGGGTGAAATGAGGCCACCCAAAGCAGGGACGACCCCTGACCCCCATTCAAGGGGGGTGGACTGACGTTAGGATTGCGCTGAAAATCTGCGTTCCTGCAACCTCCTCCCGTTTCCCGCCCTTCGCCACTCACCTGTTCAAGAGGATCCACCAGCGGTGCTCCGCCCCTCCGCCCTGCACCATCATCACCGGCATCAGCCAACCAGGCAGCTGGGACAGGGAATCTGGAAGTGGCTTGGAATAGCCATGTCGGGCTGTGCCTCTCTAGGAACGGGGACTCTTTCCCATTAACCCTTAGGGCAGTGGTGGGGAACCTATAGCACGGGTGCCAGAGGTGGCACTCAGAGCCCTCTCTGTGGGCACGCGCAAACACACACATCTAGGCTGGCCTGGGCCACTGGGCTTGATTATTAGCATTAAACCTAAGACCTAGTTTTGGGGAAGCAGTGTAAGTAACCCTGTTAAGCGCTGTTAAACCCCACTGATTTTCATGCGAAGAACTAAAGCACGATCCTTTACCTGGGAGTAAGCTCAGTTGCTGGCAATGGGGCTTGCTTCTGAGCAAACCCTCCTAGGGTCGTGATTCACCCATTGGAAGAGTTGCCCGGTTGCTTCAAAGCAAAGCCACCGACTTCCACCAAGCTTACTCCCGAGTAACGCATGTCTCAGAGCCAACCATTTTTTCTAAACTAAAACCTCAGTATTCAGGTTAGATTGCCGTGTTGGCACTTTGCGATAAATAAGTGGGTTTTGGGTTGCAGTTTGGGTACTCGGTCTCGAAAAGGTTCGCCATCACTGCCTTAGGGCAACTCTCCAAAGGAGGCTGAGAGGACCCAAGCCATGCAGAGTCGCAGTGCAAGGACGAAAGAGCCGCAGGTTGCAGGCCGCAGGGGCAAGCAAGGGTTGCAGGCCCAGTTCCATTGGGTATATTTATGAATACCATTTGCTGGGCTGGGGGTCCCACAGTCTAATCTTTGCTCACGGGCCCACCTTTCCCTTACTCATCCATGCCTTTCTCTACCATCAGGATTTCCTCTCGGAAGAAGACTTTGTGAGAGTCTTTGGAATGAAGAGGGACGATTTTGCCGCTCTCCCAACCTGGAAGCAGCTCCACCTGAAGAAAGAAAGAGGGCTTTTCTGAGGGGGATGGGAGCGACGGCTTGCAAAGCTGGAGGAAGAGCCACCCAGACTTAGCTACATTCAGCTTGAAACAGACCCCCACGTCCAGAAGCGTCTTAGCCCAACACAGGACATGCTTTCAACCATATATCAAAGTTATGCCAAATTATGCTTTGAAAGTCTCCCCATCTTCTGCTTCGAGGCAGCTACTGTCCAAATTAAAGGGGAAAGGAGGAATACATTACCTGCCATGGTCAGGACTGCTGGCGAAACCAGCCTGGAAGAAGTAGGCAGAAGCTTTGTAATAGGCTTGCCATCCTCCAGGTAGAGCCTGGAGATCTCCTCGAATGACAACTGAACTCCACATTACAGAGATCAGTTCCCCAGGCAAAAATGGCCATTTTGGAGAGCCCCTTTATGATTAAGGTCCCTTCCAAGGTTCCACTGCCCCCCTCATCCCATTCTGCCCTGGGATGAGGCCTCTTCCATGCAAATAAGTAGCCCCCCAATGACTGCTAGAAATCTGCTAAAAATGTGCTAGAAATCCGAACCACATGGAGGCCACATATGACTTTTTGGTTTGTGTAAACAGGGCCTGGGTTTATGCATTACAGGCATTAAAACTGGCATCGATGTCAAAGATAGCTTACTGCCTCCTACCAAGTGGCTAAAACCCCAGTGGACACAAAAGTCTACCCACCCCAGTCTGACTTCCAGTGGGAGCAAGGGGGACTGGAAGAAGTGTTTGAGCTATTTGGAGGGGGGGGGAGTTTAATGAAGAAGGATGGCTTACACGTTTCCTAATAAAAAAATTATGCTGCTCCTCTAGGTCCATGCGAGGCTAATCATTTGGACAACTCTAATCACAATAAAGAGAGTAAAAATGGCAGCTGGTTTTCTTCAGCGTTTGCTTCTCATTGAGAGTGGGTTTAGCAAAAGAGCTTCCTGCAGGTTTGTGGCTTTTGAAACACCAAAGTTCTGAATGGGGGGGGTGGGGGGGGGGGGGGGTGGGGGGGGGGGGGGGTGGGGGGGGGGGGGGGTGGGGGGGGGGGGGGGTGGGGGGGGGGGGGGGTGGGGGGGGGGGGGGGTGGGGGGGGGGGGGGGTGGGGGGGGGGGGGGGTGGGGGGGGGGGGGGGTGGGGGGGGGGGGGGGTGGGGGGGGGGGGGGGTGGGGGGGGGGGGGGGTGGGGGGGGGGGGGGGTGGGGGGGGGGGGGGGTGGGGGGGGGGGGGGGTGGGGGGGGGGGGGGGTGGGGGGGGGGGGGGGTGGGGGGGGGGGGGGGTGGGGGGGGGGGGGGGTGGGGGGGGGGGGGGGTGGGGGGGGGGGGGGGTGGGGGGGGGGGGGGGTGGGGGGGGGGGGGGGTGGGGGGGGGGGGGGGTGGGGGGGGGGGGGGGTGGGGGGGGGGGGGGGTGGGGGGGGGGGGGGGTGGGGGGGGGGGGGGGTGGGGGGGGGGGGGGGTGGGGGGGGGGGGGGGTGGGGGGGGGGGGGGGTGGGGGGGGGGGGGGGTGGGGGGGGGGGGGGGTGGGGGGGGGGGGGGGTGGGGGGGGGGGGGGGTGGGGGGGGGGGGGGGTGGGGGGGGGGGGGGGTGGGGGGGGGGGGGGGTGGGGGGGGGGGGGGGTGGGGGGGGGGGGGGGTGGGGGGGGGGGGGGGTGGGGGGGGGGGGGGGTGGGGGGGGGGGGGGGTGGGGGGGGGGGGGGGTGGGGGGGGGGGGGGGTGGGGGGGGGGGGGGGTGGGGGGGGGGGGGGGTGGGGGGGGGGGGGGGTGGGGGGGGGGGGGGGTGGGGGGGGGGGGGGGTGGGGGGGGGGGGGGGTGGGGGGGGGGGGGGGTGGGGGGGGGGGGGGGTGGGGGGGGGGGGGGGTGGGGGGGGGGGGGGGTGGGGGGGGGGGGGGGTGGGGGGGGGGGGGGGTGGGGGGGGGGGGGGGTGGGGGGGGGGGGGGGTGGGGGGGGGGGGGGGTGGGGGGGGGGGGGGGTGGGGGGGGGGGGGGGTGGGGGGGGGGGGGGGTGGGGGGGGGGGGGGGTGGGGGGGGGGGGGGGTGGGGGGGGGGGGGGGTGGGGGGGGGGGGGGGTGGGGGGGGGGGGGGGTGGGGGGGGGGGGGGGTGGGGGGGGGGGGGGGTGGGGGGGGGGGGGGGTGGGGGGGGGGGGGGGTGGGGGGGGGGGGGGGTGGGGGGGGGGGGGGGTGGGGGGGGGGGGGGGTGGGGGGGGGGGGGGGTGGGGGGGGGGGGGGGTGGGGGGGGGGGGGGGTGGGGGGGGGGGGGGGTGGGGGGGGGGGGGGGTGGGGGGGGGGGGGGGTGGGGGGGGGGGGGGGTGGGGGGGGGGGGGGGTGGGGGGGGGGGGGGGTGGGGGGGGGGGGGGGTGGGGGGGGGGGGGGGTGGGGGGGGGGGGGGGTGGGGGGGGGGGGGGGTGGGGGGGGGGGGGGGTGGGGGGGGGGGGGGGTGGGGGGGGGGGGGGGTGGGGGGGGGGGGGGGTGGGGGGGGGGGGGGGTGGGGGGGGGGGGGGGTGGGGGGGGGGGGGGGTGGGGGGGGGGGGGGGTGGGGGGGGGGGGGGGTGGGGGGGGGGGGGGGTGGGGGGGGGGGGGGGTGGGGGGGGGGGGGGGTGGGGGGGGGGGGGGGTGGGGGGGGGGGGGGGTGGGGGGGGGGGGGGGTGGGGGGGGGGGGGGGTGGGGGGGGGGGGGGGTGGGGGGGGGGGGGGGTGGGGGGGGGGGGGGGTGGGGGGGGGGGGGGGTGGGGGGGGGGGGGGGTGGGGGGGGGGGGGGGTGGGGGGGGGGGGGGGTGGGGGGGGGGGGGGGTGGGGGGGGGGGGGGGTGGGGGGGGGGGGGGGTGGGGGGGGGGGGGGGTGGGGGGGGGGGGGGGTGGGGGGGGGGGGGGGTGGGGGGGGGGGGGGGTGGGGGGGGGGGGGGGTGGGGGGGGGGGGGGGTGGGGGGGGGGGGGGGTGGGGGGGGGGGGGGGTGGGGGGGGGGGGGGGTGGGGGGGGGGGGGGGTGGGGGGGGGGGGGGGTGGGGGGGGGGGGGGGTGGGGGGGGGGGGGGGTGGGGGGGGGGGGGGGTGGGGGGGGGGGGGGGTGGGGGGGGGGGGGGGTGGGGGGGGGGGGGGGTGGGGGGGGGGGGGGGTGGGGGGGGGGGGGGGTGGGGGGGGGGGGGGGTGGGGGGGGGGGGGGGTGGGGGGGGGGGGGGGTGGGGGGGGGGGGGGGTGGGGGGGGGGGGGGGTGGGGGGGGGGGGGGGTGGGGGGGGGGGGGGGTGGGGGGGGGGGGGGGTGGGGGGGGGGGGGGGTGGGGGGGGGGGGGGGTGGGGGGGGGGGGGGGTGGGGGGGGGGGGGGGTGGGGGGGGGGGGGGGTGGGGGGGGGGGGGGGTGGGGGGGGGGGGGGGTGGGGGGGGGGGGGGGTGGGGGGGGGGGGGGGTGGGGGGGGGGGGGGGTGGGGGGGGGGGGGGGTGGGGGGGGGGGGGGGTGGGGGGGGGGGGGGGTGGGGGGGGGGGGGGGTGGGGGGGGGGGGGGGTGGGGGGGGGGGGGGGTGGGGGGGGGGGGGGGTGGGGGGGGGGGGGGGTGGGGGGGGGGGGGGGTGGGGGGGGGGGGGGGTGGGGGGGGGGGGGGGTGGGGGGGGGGGGGGGTGGGGGGGGGGGGGGGTGGGGGGGGGGGGGGGTGGGGGGGGGGGGGGGTGGGGGGGGGGGGGGGTGGGGGGGGGGGGGGGTGGGGGGGGGGGGGGGTGGGGGGGGGGGGGGGTGGGGGGGGGGGGGGGTGGGGGGGGGGGGGGGTGGGGGGGGGGGGGGGTGGGGGGGGGGGGGGGTGGGGGGGGGGGGGGGTGGGGGGGGGGGGGGGTGGGGGGGGGGGGGGGTGGGGGGGGGGGGGGGTGGGGGGGGGGGGGGGTGGGGGGGGGGGGGGGTGGGGGGGGGGGGGGGTGGGGGGGGGGGGGGGTGGGGGGGGGGGGGGGTGGGGGGGGGGGGGGGTGGGGGGGGGGGGGGGTGGGGGGGGGGGGGGGTGGGGGGGGGGGGGGGTGGGGGGGGGGGGGGGTGGGGGGGGGGGGGGGTGGGGGGGGGGGGGGGTGGGGGGGGGGGGGGGTGGGGGGGGGGGGGGGTGGGGGGGGGGGGGGGTGGGGGGGGGGGGGGGTGGGGGGGGGGGGGGGTGGGGGGGGGGGGGGGTGGGGGGGGGGGGGGGTGGGGGGGGGGGGGGGTGGGGGGGGGGGGGGGTGGGGGGGGGGGGGGGTGGGGGGGGGGGGGGGTGGGGGGGGGGGGGGGTGGGGGGGGGGGGGGGTGGGGGGGGGGGGGGGTGGGGGGGGGGGGGGGTGGGGGGGGGGGGGGGTGGGGGGGGGGGGGGGTGGGGGGGGGGGGGGGTGGGGGGGGGGGGGGGTGGGGGGGGGGGGGGGTGGGGGGGGGGGGGGGTGGGGGGGGGGGGGGGTGGGGGGGGGGGGGGGTGGGGGGGGGGGGGGGTGGGGGGGGGGGGGGGTGGGGGGGGGGGGGGGTGGGGGGGGGGGGGGGTGGGGGGGGGGGGGGGTGGGGGGGGGGGGGGGTGGGGGGGGGGGGGGGTGGGGGGGGGGGGGGGTGGGGGGGGGGGGGGGTGGGGGGGGGGGGGGGTGGGGGGGGGGGGGGGTGGGGGGGGGGGGGGGTGGGGGGGGGGGGGGGTGGGGGGGGGGGGGGGTGGGGGGGGGGGGGGGTGGGGGGGGGGGGGGGTGGGGGGGGGGGGGGGTGGGGGGGGGGGGGGGTGGGGGGGGGGGGGGGTGGGGGGGGGGGGGGGTGGGGGGGGGGGGGGGTGGGGGGGGGGGGGGGTGGGGGGGGGGGGGGGTGGGGGGGGGGGGGGGTGGGGGGGGGGGGGGGTGGGGGGGGGGGGGGGTGGGGGGGGGGGGGGGTGGGGGGGGGGGGGGGTGGGGGGGGGGGGGGGTGGGGGGGGGGGGGGGTGGGGGGGGGGGGGGGTGGGGGGGGGGGGGGGTGGGGGGGGGGGGGGGTGGGGGGGGGGGGGGGTGGGGGGGGGGGGGGGTGGGGGGGGGGGGGGGTGGGGGGGGGGGGGGGTGGGGGGGGGGGGGGGTGGGGGGGGGGGGGGGTGGGGGGGGGGGGGGGTGGGGGGGGGGGGGGGTGGGGGGGGGGGGGGGTGGGGGGGGGGGGGGGTGGGGGGGGGGGGGGGTGGGGGGGGGGGGGGGTGGGGGGGGGGGGGGGTGGGGGGGGGGGGGGGTGGGGGGGGGGGGGGGTGGGGGGGGGGGGGGGTGGGGGGGGGGGGGGGTGGGGGGGGGGGGGGGTGGGGGGGGGGGGGGGTGGGGGGGGGGGGGGGTGGGGGGGGGGGGGGGTGGGGGGGGGGGGGGGTGGGGGGGGGGGGGGGTGGGGGGGGGGGGGGGTGGGGGGGGGGGGGGGTGGGGGGGGGGGGGGGTGGGGGGGGGGGGGGGTGGGGGGGGGGGGGGGTGGGGGGGGGGGGGGGTGGGGGGGGGGGGGGGTGGGGGGGGGGGGGGGTGGGGGGGGGGGGGGGTGGGGGGGGGGGGGGGTGGGGGGGGGGGGGGGTGGGGGGGGGGGGGGGTGGGGGGGGGGGGGGGTGGGGGGGGGGGGGGGTGGGGGGGGGGGGGGGTGGGGGGGGGGGGGGGTGGGGGGGGGGGGGGGTGGGGGGGGGGGGGGGTGGGGGGGGGGGGGGGTGGGGGGGGGGGGGGGTGGGGGGGGGGGGGGGTGGGGGGGGGGGGGGGTGGGGGGGGGGGGGGGTGGGGGGGGGGGGGGGTGGGGGGGGGGGGGGGTGGGGGGGGGGGGGGGTGGGGGGGGGGGGGGGTGGGGGGGGGGGGGGGTGGGGGGGGGGGGGGGTGGGGGGGGGGGGGGGTGGGGGGGGGGGGGGGTGGGGGGGGGGGGGGGTGGGGGGGGGGGGGGGTGGGGGGGGGGGGGGGTGGGGGGGGGGGGGGGTGGGGGGGGGGGGGGGTGGGGGGGGGGGGGGGTGGGGGGGGGGGGGGGTGGGGGGGGGGGGGGGTGGGGGGGGGGGGGGGTGGGGGGGGGGGGGGGTGGGGGGGGGGGGGGGTGGGGGGGGGGGGGGGTGGGGGGGGGGGGGGGTGGGGGGGGGGGGGGGTGGGGGGGGGGGGGGGTGGGGGGGGGGGGGGGTGGGGGGGGGGGGGGGTGGGGGGGGGGGGGGGTGGGGGGGGGGGGGGGTGGGGGGGGGGGGGGGTGGGGGGGGGGGGGGGTGGGGGGGGGGGGGGGTGGGGGGGGGGGGGGGTGGGGGGGGGGGGGGGTGGGGGGGGGGGGGGGTGGGGGGGGGGGGGGGTGGGGGGGGGGGGGGGTGGGGGGGGGGGGGGGTGGGGGGGGGGGGGGGTGGGGGGGGGGGGGGGTGGGGGGGGGGGGGGGTGGGGGGGGGGGGGGGTGGGGGGGGGGGGGGGTGGGGGGGGGGGGGGGTGGGGGGGGGGGGGGGTGGGGGGGGGGGGGGGTGGGGGGGGGGGGGGGTGGGGGGGGGGGGGGGTGGGGGGGGGGGGGGGTGGGGGGGGGGGGGGGTGGGGGGGGGGGGGGGTGGGGGGGGGGGGGGGTGGGGGGGGGGGGGGGTGGGGGGGGGGGGGGGTGGGGGGGGGGGGGGGTGGGGGGGGGGGGGGGTGGGGGGGGGGGGGGGTGGGGGGGGGGGGGGGTGGGGGGGGGGGGGGGTGGGGGGGGGGGGGGGTGGGGGGGGGGGGGGGTGGGGGGGGGGGGGGGTGGGGGGGGGGGGGGGTGGGGGGGGGGGGGGGTGGGGGGGGGGGGGGGTGGGGGGGGGGGGGGGTGGGGGGGGGGGGGGGTGGGGGGGGGGGGGGGTGGGGGGGGGGGGGGGTGGGGGGGGGGGGGGGTGGGGGGGGGGGGGGGTGGGGGGGGGGGGGGGTGGGGGGGGGGGGGGGTGGGGGGGGGGGGGGGTGGGGGGGGGGGGGGGTGGGGGGGGGGGGGGGTGGGGGGGGGGGGGGGTGGGGGGGGGGGGGGGTGGGGGGGGGGGGGGGTGGGGGGGGGGGGGGGTGGGGGGGGGGGGGGGTGGGGGGGGGGGGGGGTGGGGGGGGGGGGGGGTGGGGGGGGGGGGGGGTGGGGGGGGGGGGGGGTGGGGGGGGGGGGGGGTGGGGGGGGGGGGGGGTGGGGGGGGGGGGGGGTGGGGGGGGGGGGGGGTGGGGGGGGGGGGGGGTGGGGGGGGGGGGGGGTGGGGGGGGGGGGGGGTGGGGGGGGGGGGGGGTGGGGGGGGGGGGGGGTGGGGGGGGGGGGGGGTGGGGGGGGGGGGGGGTGGGGGGGGGGGGGGGTGGGGGGGGGGGGGGGTGGGGGGGGGGGGGGGTGGGGGGGGGGGGGGGTGGGGGGGGGGGGGGGTGGGGGGGGGGGGGGGTGGGGGGGGGGGGGGGTGGGGGGGGGGGGGGGTGGGGGGGGGGGGGGGTGGGGGGGGGGGGGGGTGGGGGGGGGGGGGGGTGGGGGGGGGGGGGGGTGGGGGGGGGGGGGGGTGGGGGGGGGGGGGGGTGGGGGGGGGGGGGGGTGGGGGGGGGGGGGGGTGGGGGGGGGGGGGGGTGGGGGGGGGGGGGGGTGGGGGGGGGGGGGGGTGGGGGGGGGGGGGGGTGGGGGGGGGGGGGGGTGGGGGGGGGGGGGGGTGGGGGGGGGGGGGGGTGGGGGGGGGGGGGGGTGGGGGGGGGGGGGGGTGGGGGGGGGGGGGGGTGGGGGGGGGGGGGGGTGGGGGGGGGGGGGGGTGGGGGGGGGGGGGGGTGGGGGGGGGGGGGGGTGGGGGGGGGGGGGGGTGGGGGGGGGGGGGGGTGGGGGGGGGGGGGGGTGGGGGGGGGGGGGGGTGGGGGGGGGGGGGGGTGGGGGGGGGGGGGGGTGGGGGGGGGGGGGGGTGGGGGGGGGGGGGGGTGGGGGGGGGGGGGGGTGGGGGGGGGGGGGGGTGGGGGGGGGGGGGGGTGGGGGGGGGGGGGGGTGGGGGGGGGGGGGGGTGGGGGGGGGGGGGGGTGGGGGGGGGGGGGGGTGGGGGGGGGGGGGGGTGGGGGGGGGGGGGGGTGGGGGGGGGGGGGGGTGGGGGGGGGGGGGGGTGGGGGGGGGGGGGGGTGGGGGGGGGGGGGGGTGGGGGGGGGGGGGGGTGGGGGGGGGGGGGGGTGGGGGGGGGGGGGGGTGGGGGGGGGGGGGGGTGGGGGGGGGGGGGGGTGGGGGGGGGGGGGGGTGGGGGGGGGGGGGGGTGGGGGGGGGGGGGGGTGGGGGGGGGGGGGGGTGGGGGGGGGGGGGGGTGGGGGGGGGGGGGGGTGGGGGGGGGGGGGGGTGGGGGGGGGGGGGGGTGGGGGGGGGGGGGGGTGGGGGGGGGGGGGGGTGGGGGGGGGGGGGGGTGGGGGGGGGGGGGGGTGGGGGGGGGGGGGGGTGGGGGGGGGGGGGGGTGGGGGGGGGGGGGGGTGGGGGGGGGGGGGGGTGGGGGGGGGGGGGGGTGGGGGGGGGGGGGGGTGGGGGGGGGGGGGGGTGGGGGGGGGGGGGGGTGGGGGGGGGGGGGGGTGGGGGGGGGGGGGGGTGGGGGGGGGGGGGGGTGGGGGGGGGGGGGGGTGGGGGGGGGGGGGGGTGGGGGGGGGGGGGGGTGGGGGGGGGGGGGGGTGGGGGGGGGGGGGGGTGGGGGGGGGGGGGGGTGGGGGGGGGGGGGGGTGGGGGGGGGGGGGGGTGGGGGGGGGGGGGGGTGGGGGGGGGGGGGGGTGGGGGGGGGGGGGGGTGGGGGGGGGGGGGGGTGGGGGGGGGGGGGGGTGGGGGGGGGGGGGGGTGGGGGGGGGGGGGGGTGGGGGGGGGGGGGGGTGGGGGGGGGGGGGGGTGGGGGGGGGGGGGGGTGGGGGGGGGGGGGGGTGGGGGGGGGGGGGGGTGGGGGGGGGGGGGGGTGGGGGGGGGGGGGGGTGGGGGGGGGGGGGGGTGGGGGGGGGGGGGGGTGGGGGGGGGGGGGGGTGGGGGGGGGGGGGGGTGGGGGGGGGGGGGGGTGGGGGGGGGGGGGGGTGGGGGGGGGGGGGGGTGGGGGGGGGGGGGGGTGGGGGGGGGGGGGGGTGGGGGGGGGGGGGGGTGGGGGGGGGGGGGGGTGGGGGGGGGGGGGGGTGGGGGGGGGGGGGGGTGGGGGGGGGGGGGGGTGGGGGGGGGGGGGGGTGGGGGGGGGGGGGGGTGGGGGGGGGGGGGGGTGGGGGGGGGGGGGGGTGGGGGGGGGGGGGGGTGGGGGGGGGGGGGGGTGGGGGGGGGGGGGGGTGGGGGGGGGGGGGGGTGGGGGGGGGGGGGGGTGGGGGGGGGGGGGGGTGGGGGGGGGGGGGGGTGGGGGGGGGGGGGGGTGGGGGGGGGGGGGGGTGGGGGGGGGGGGGGGTGGGGGGGGGGGGGGGTGGGGGGGGGGGGGGGTGGGGGGGGGGGGGGGTGGGGGGGGGGGGGGGTGGGGGGGGGGGGGGGTGGGGGGGGGGGGGGGTGGGGGGGGGGGGGGGTGGGGGGGGGGGGGGGTGGGGGGGGGGGGGGGTGGGGGGGGGGGGGGGTGGGGGGGGGGGGGGGTGGGGGGGGGGGGGGGTGGGGGGGGGGGGGGGTGGGGGGGGGGGGGGGTGGGGGGGGGGGGGGGTGGGGGGGGGGGGGGGTGGGGGGGGGGGGGGGTGGGGGGGGGGGGGGGTGGGGGGGGGGGGGGGTGGGGGGGGGGGGGGGTGGGGGGGGGGGGGGGTGGGGGGGGGGGGGGGTGGGGGGGGGGGGGGGTGGGGGGGGGGGGGGGTGGGGGGGGGGGGGGGTGGGGGGGGGGGGGGGTGGGGGGGGGGGGGGGTGGGGGGGGGGGGGGGTGGGGGGGGGGGGGGGTGGGGGGGGGGGGGGGTGGGGGGGGGGGGGGGTGGGGGGGGGGGGGGGTGGGGGGGGGGGGGGGTGGGGGGGGGGGGGGGTGGGGGGGGGGGGGGGTGGGGGGGGGGGGGGGTGGGGGGGGGGGGGGGTGGGGGGGGGGGGGGGTGGGGGGGGGGGGGGGTGGGGGGGGGGGGGGGTGGGGGGGGGGGGGGGTGGGGGGGGGGGGGGGTGGGGGGGGGGGGGGGTGGGGGGGGGGGGGGGTGGGGGGGGGGGGGGGTGGGGGGGGGGGGGGGTGGGGGGGGGGGGGGGTGGGGGGGGGGGGGGGTGGGGGGGGGGGGGGGTGGGGGGGGGGGGGGGTGGGGGGGGGGGGGGGTGGGGGGGGGGGGGGGTGGGGGGGGGGGGGGGTGGGGGGGGGGGGGGGTGGGGGGGGGGGGGGGTGGGGGGGGGGGGGGGTGGGGGGGGGGGGGGGTGGGGGGGGGGGGGGGTGGGGGGGGGGGGGGGTGGGGGGGGGGGGGGGTGGGGGGGGGGGGGGGTGGGGGGGGGGGGGGGTGGGGGGGGGGGGGGGTGGGGGGGGGGGGGGGTGGGGGGGGGGGGGGGTGGGGGGGGGGGGGGGTGGGGGGGGGGGGGGGTGGGGGGGGGGGGGGGTGGGGGGGGGGGGGGGTGGGGGGGGGGGGGGGTGGGGGGGGGGGGGGGTGGGGGGGGGGGGGGGTGGGGGGGGGGGGGGGTGGGGGGGGGGGGGGGTGGGGGGGGGGGGGGGTGGGGGGGGGGGGGGGTGGGGGGGGGGGGGGGTGGGGGGGGGGGGGGGTGGGGGGGGGGGGGGGTGGGGGGGGGGGGGGGTGGGGGGGGGGGGGGGTGGGGGGGGGGGGGGGTGGGGGGGGGGGGGGGTGGGGGGGGGGGGGGGTGGGGGGGGGGGGGGGTGGGGGGGGGGGGGGGTGGGGGGGGGGGGGGGTGGGGGGGGGGGGGGGTGGGGGGGGGGGGGGGTGGGGGGGGGGGGGGGTGGGGGGGGGGGGGGGTGGGGGGGGGGGGGGGTGGGGGGGGGGGGGGGTGGGGGGGGGGGGGGGTGGGGGGGGGGGGGGGTGGGGGGGGGGGGGGGTGGGGGGGGGGGGGGGTGGGGGGGGGGGGGGGTGGGGGGGGGGGGGGGTGGGGGGGGGGGGGGGTGGGGGGGGGGGGGGGTGGGGGGGGGGGGGGGTGGGGGGGGGGGGGGGTGGGGGGGGGGGGGGGTGGGGGGGGGGGGGGGTGGGGGGGGGGGGGGGTGGGGGGGGGGGGGGGTGGGGGGGGGGGGGGGTGGGGGGGGGGGGGGGTGGGGGGGGGGGGGGGTGGGGGGGGGGGGGGGTGGGGGGGGGGGGGGGTGGGGGGGGGGGGGGGTGGGGGGGGGGGGGGGTGGGGGGGGGGGGGGGTGGGGGGGGGGGGGGGTGGGGGGGGGGGGGGGTGGGGGGGGGGGGGGGTGGGGGGGGGGGGGGGTGGGGGGGGGGGGGGGTGGGGGGGGGGGGGGGTGGGGGGGGGGGGGGGTGGGGGGGGGGGGGGGTGGGGGGGGGGGGGGGTGGGGGGGGGGGGGGGTGGGGGGGGGGGGGGGTGGGGGGGGGGGGGGGTGGGGGGGGGGGGGGGTGGGGGGGGGGGGGGGTGGGGGGGGGGGGGGGTGGGGGGGGGGGGGGGTGGGGGGGGGGGGGGGTGGGGGGGGGGGGGGGTGGGGGGGGGGGGGGGTGGGGGGGGGGGGGGGTGGGGGGGGGGGGGGGTGGGGGGGGGGGGGGGTGGGGGGGGGGGGGGGTGGGGGGGGGGGGGGGTGGGGGGGGGGGGGGGTGGGGGGGGGGGGGGGTGGGGGGGGGGGGGGGTGGGGGGGGGGGGGGGTGGGGGGGGGGGGGGGTGGGGGGGGGGGGGGGTGGGGGGGGGGGGGGGTGGGGGGGGGGGGGGGTGGGGGGGGGGGGGGGTGGGGGGGGGGGGGGGTGGGGGGGGGGGGGGGTGGGGGGGGGGGGGGGTGGGGGGGGGGGGGGGTGGGGGGGGGGGGGGGTGGGGGGGGGGGGGGGTGGGGGGGGGGGGGGGTGGGGGGGGGGGGGGGTGGGGGGGGGGGGGGGTGGGGGGGGGGGGGGGTGGGGGGGGGGGGGGGTGGGGGGGGGGGGGGGTGGGGGGGGGGGGGGGTGGGGGGGGGGGGGGGTGGGGGGGGGGGGGGGTGGGGGGGGGGGGGGGTGGGGGGGGGGGGGGGTGGGGGGGGGGGGGGGTGGGGGGGGGGGGGGGTGGGGGGGGGGGGGGGTGGGGGGGGGGGGGGGTGGGGGGGGGGGGGGGTGGGGGGGGGGGGGGGTGGGGGGGGGGGGGGGTGGGGGGGGGGGGGGGTGGGGGGGGGGGGGGGTGGGGGGGGGGGGGGGTGGGGGGGGGGGGGGGTGGGGGGGGGGGGGGGTGGGGGGGGGGGGGGGTGGGGGGGGGGGGGGGTGGGGGGGGGGGGGGGTGGGGGGGGGGGGGGGTGGGGGGGGGGGGGGGTGGGGGGGGGGGGGGGTGGGGGGGGGGGGGGGTGGGGGGGGGGGGGGGTGGGGGGGGGGGGGGGTGGGGGGGGGGGGGGGTGGGGGGGGGGGGGGGTGGGGGGGGGGGGGGGTGGGGGGGGGGGGGGGTGGGGGGGGGGGGGGGTGGGGGGGGGGGGGGGTGGGGGGGGGGGGGGGTGGGGGGGGGGGGGGGTGGGGGGGGGGGGGGGTGGGGGGGGGGGGGGGTGGGGGGGGGGGGGGGTGGGGGGGGGGGGGGGTGGGGGGGGGGGGGGGTGGGGGGGGGGGGGGGTGGGGGGGGGGGGGGGTGGGGGGGGGGGGGGGTGGGGGGGGGGGGGGGTGGGGGGGGGGGGGGGTGGGGGGGGGGGGGGGTGGGGGGGGGGGGGGGTGGGGGGGGGGGGGGGTGGGGGGGGGGGGGGGTGGGGGGGGGGGGGGGTGGGGGGGGGGGGGGGTGGGGGGGGGGGGGGGTGGGGGGGGGGGGGGGTGGGGGGGGGGGGGGGTGGGGGGGGGGGGGGGTGGGGGGGGGGGGGGGTGGGGGGGGGGGGGGGTGGGGGGGGGGGGGGGTGGGGGGGGGGGGGGGTGGGGGGGGGGGGGGGTGGGGGGGGGGGGGGGTGGGGGGGGGGGGGGGTGGGGGGGGGGGGGGGTGGGGGGGGGGGGGGGTGGGGGGGGGGGGGGGTGGGGGGGGGGGGGGGTGGGGGGGGGGGGGGGTGGGGGGGGGGGGGGGTGGGGGGGGGGGGGGGTGGGGGGGGGGGGGGGTGGGGGGGGGGGGGGGTGGGGGGGGGGGGGGGTGGGGGGGGGGGGGGGTGGGGGGGGGGGGGGGTGGGGGGGGGGGGGGGTGGGGGGGGGGGGGGGTGGGGGGGGGGGGGGGTGGGGGGGGGGGGGGGTGGGGGGGGGGGGGGGTGGGGGGGGGGGGGGGTGGGGGGGGGGGGGGGTGGGGGGGGGGGGGGGTGGGGGGGGGGGGGGGTGGGGGGGGGGGGGGGTGGGGGGGGGGGGGGGTGGGGGGGGGGGGGGGTGGGGGGGGGGGGGGGTGGGGGGGGGGGGGGGTGGGGGGGGGGGGGGGTGGGGGGGGGGGGGGGTGGGGGGGGGGGGGGGTGGGGGGGGGGGGGGGTGGGGGGGGGGGGGGGTGGGGGGGGGGGGGGGTGGGGGGGGGGGGGGGTGGGGGGGGGGGGGGGTGGGGGGGGGGGGGGGTGGGGGGGGGGGGGGGTGGGGGGGGGGGGGGGTGGGGGGGGGGGGGGGTGGGGGGGGGGGGGGGTGGGGGGGGGGGGGGGTGGGGGGGGGGGGGGGTGGGGGGGGGGGGGGGTGGGGGGGGGGGGGGGTGGGGGGGGGGGGGGGTGGGGGGGGGGGGGGGTGGGGGGGGGGGGGGGTGGGGGGGGGGGGGGGTGGGGGGGGGGGGGGGTGGGGGGGGGGGGGGGTGGGGGGGGGGGGGGGTGGGGGGGGGGGGGGGTGGGGGGGGGGGGGGGTGGGGGGGGGGGGGGGTGGGGGGGGGGGGGGGTGGGGGGGGGGGGGGGTGGGGGGGGGGGGGGGTGGGGGGGGGGGGGGGTGGGGGGGGGGGGGGGTGGGGGGGGGGGGGGGTGGGGGGGGGGGGGGGTGGGGGGGGGGGGGGGTGGGGGGGGGGGGGGGTGGGGGGGGGGGGGGGTGGGGGGGGGGGGGGGTGGGGGGGGGGGGGGGTGGGGGGGGGGGGGGGTGGGGGGGGGGGGGGGTGGGGGGGGGGGGGGGTGGGGGGGGGGGGGGGTGGGGGGGGGGGGGGGTGGGGGGGGGGGGGGGTGGGGGGGGGGGGGGGTGGGGGGGGGGGGGGGTGGGGGGGGGGGGGGGTGGGGGGGGGGGGGGGTGGGGGGGGGGGGGGGTGGGGGGGGGGGGGGGTGGGGGGGGGGGGGGGTGGGGGGGGGGGGGGGTGGGGGGGGGGGGGGGTGGGGGGGGGGGGGGGTGGGGGGGGGGGGGGGTGGGGGGGGGGGGGGGTGGGGGGGGGGGGGGGTGGGGGGGGGGGGGGGTGGGGGGGGGGGGGGGTGGGGGGGGGGGGGGGTGGGGGGGGGGGGGGGTGGGGGGGGGGGGGGGTGGGGGGGGGGGGGGGTGGGGGGGGGGGGGGGTGGGGGGGGGGGGGGGTGGGGGGGGGGGGGGGTGGGGGGGGGGGGGGGTGGGGGGGGGGGGGGGTGGGGGGGGGGGGGGGTGGGGGGGGGGGGGGGTGGGGGGGGGGGGGGGTGGGGGGGGGGGGGGGTGGGGGGGGGGGGGGGTGGGGGGGGGGGGGGGTGGGGGGGGGGGGGGGTGGGGGGGGGGGGGGGTGGGGGGGGGGGGGGGTGGGGGGGGGGGGGGGTGGGGGGGGGGGGGGGTGGGGGGGGGGGGGGGTGGGGGGGGGGGGGGGTGGGGGGGGGGGGGGGTGGGGGGGGGGGGGGGTGGGGGGGGGGGGGGGTGGGGGGGGGGGGGGGTGGGGGGGGGGGGGGGTGGGGGGGGGGGGGGGTGGGGGGGGGGGGGGGTGGGGGGGGGGGGGGGTGGGGGGGGGGGGGGGTGGGGGGGGGGGGGGGTGGGGGGGGGGGGGGGTGGGGGGGGGGGGGGGTGGGGGGGGGGGGGGGTGGGGGGGGGGGGGGGTGGGGGGGGGGGGGGGTGGGGGGGGGGGGGGGTGGGGGGGGGGGGGGGTGGGGGGGGGGGGGGGTGGGGGGGGGGGGGGGTGGGGGGGGGGGGGGGTGGGGGGGGGGGGGGGTGGGGGGGGGGGGGGGTGGGGGGGGGGGGGGGTGGGGGGGGGGGGGGGTGGGGGGGGGGGGGGGTGGGGGGGGGGGGGGGTGGGGGGGGGGGGGGGTGGGGGGGGGGGGGGGTGGGGGGGGGGGGGGGTGGGGGGGGGGGGGGGTGGGGGGGGGGGGGGGTGGGGGGGGGGGGGGGTGGGGGGGGGGGGGGGTGGGGGGGGGGGGGGGTGGGGGGGGGGGGGGGTGGGGGGGGGGGGGGGTGGGGGGGGGGGGGGGTGGGGGGGGGGGGGGGTGGGGGGGGGGGGGGGTGGGGGGGGGGGGGGGTGGGGGGGGGGGGGGGTGGGGGGGGGGGGGGGTGGGGGGGGGGGGGGGTGGGGGGGGGGGGGGGTGGGGGGGGGGGGGGGTGGGGGGGGGGGGGGGTGGGGGGGGGGGGGGGTGGGGGGGGGGGGGGGTGGGGGGGGGGGGGGGTGGGGGGGGGGGGGGGTGGGGGGGGGGGGGGGTGGGGGGGGGGGGGGGTGGGGGGGGGGGGGGGTGGGGGGGGGGGGGGGTGGGGGGGGGGGGGGGTGGGGGGGGGGGGGGGTGGGGGGGGGGGGGGGTGGGGGGGGGGGGGGGTGGGGGGGGGGGGGGGTGGGGGGGGGGGGGGGTGGGGGGGGGGGGGGGTGGGGGGGGGGGGGGGTGGGGGGGGGGGGGGGTGGGGGGGGGGGGGGGTGGGGGGGGGGGGGGGTGGGGGGGGGGGGGGGTGGGGGGGGGGGGGGGTGGGGGGGGGGGGGGGTGGGGGGGGGGGGGGGTGGGGGGGGGGGGGGGTGGGGGGGGGGGGGGGTGGGGGGGGGGGGGGGTGGGGGGGGGGGGGGGTGGGGGGGGGGGGGGGTGGGGGGGGGGGGGGGGGGGGGGGGGGGGGGGTGGGGGGGGGGGGGGGTGGGGGGGGGGGGGGGCGGGGGCGGGGGGAGGGTGGGGGGGGGGGGGGGCGGGGGAGGGGGGGGGGGGGGGGGGGGGGGGGGGGGGGGGGGGGGGGGGGGGGGGGGGGGGGTGGGGGGGGGAGGGGGTGCGGGGCGGGGGGGGGGGGGGGGGGGGGGGGCGGGGGTTGGGGGGGGCAGGGGGGGGGGGGGGAGAGGGGGGGGGGGGGGGGGGGGGGGGGGGGGGGGGGGGGGGGGGGGGTGGGGGGGGGGGGGGAGAGAATGCTGCTAGAACACGGCCATACTGCCTGGGAATCATTGAAAAAATACCTTTTGGACAAATTTAATATTAGTCGGTCATACTGAAACTAGATTGTCTAAATGCAAGTTACAAATCTATGTAATATTCATAAAGTTCTAATATTAATGAAAGTTTGTTATATTTTATATAATACTTGCAGTAGTTAACAATAGTACACTTATGAATACTTTAAAATAGCTCTCTTTAAGAATAGTCATATTATATTTGCTTTTTTCTCTTATCATAATGTGACGTTATGGTGGACAGATGGTGTAGTCAACCATATAGATGAAATGACAATTGGTGTTTTGGACATTCCCATTAAGGGAATAAATGTACTGTTACTCTTTTTGTTTATGGTACTATATGTATGTGCTTCATAATATTTTTTAAATAAACCTATTTTTTATTAAACAATAACAACAACAACACCCAAACAGCACCCCTGCATCTTGCCAGGAACTGACACCATCACTCACCTCTTTGAGATCTCCACTAAACTTCTCCAAGGCGTTCTTACAATTTATAAACGAGTAGCCGGTTTTCCTCCTTAGCTTTAACAGAAGTTCTTTCGCTGCCAGTGCTGGAAGGCCAGTATGAAGAAAATGTACCAGCTGCCAGCCACGTAACTATGACGAAAATACAAGATATGGGAAGTGTGAAATTCTTATGGTTCACAGACATCAGAAGAGCTAGCTTTACAAAGCATTCTAGGCAGTCTTACTAGGAGTTAAGTTGAACTACATTGTCCCATGTGACACCAGCACGGCTTCAATTCCGCACATCTGCTTGCCATTTCACACAGGATGCCTACAAGACAAATCCTCAAAACTGTATCAAGTGACATCTTTTTTTCTCCTCCCCCCACCCACCCAGTGTTTAAAAAACATCCAGCCTGACAACTGGAGTGATCCTGCAAATAGTGGATACGTAGCCAGTATCTGACAGTTCTCAGCCATAGCCTGACAAGTCAACAGAGACAGAAATCAAAAGTTTGCACACTGATTTGTGTCATTTTGGTTAATAAAAGCTATTACACGGCATTTGTTTTTGGATTTTGCTTTGAGCGACTGCAATGACCTACAGCCTCACACACCGGGATCAGAGTGCTAATTCTTATCTAAATATCTTCTGGGAGGAAGTGACATAATATTCCAACTTCATATTGTGGCTCCAAGCCACAAGGAACAGGAACAGAAGATACCACAGGTTCAATCCCATATGCAAAGGTGGGTATGTATTTGTCAATTTTTAAGACTTTTCAATAGCAAAGATTCCAGAACCCCCAAAACGGACCATAAGAAAAGAAAGAAAAAACAGCACTTGCAAATAAATGGGTCAGTCAAAATTCTAACAGAATATAAAAGATAAAAACAAAAATCCAACTGGTTAGCATAATTTTGTATAAGGAAACACATAAGAACAGGACGGAAATACAAGGGAAATGTACCCCTGCTCTTTCCTAGAGGTCCCCGGAAAAACTACAAAGACAGAAAAAGTTTTCCAATCTTTGTCCAACTGGGAAATCAAATAAATTCATCTCAGAGGAATCTCTGCCCATTTTGACAGAGCGCTTGTGGGTTGGGAAACGTTGTAAATCATATATTCGACTCACCCAGGGTACAAGGTGGTCCGCACTACTATTCGACCAAACTGAGAATGCATCCCAAAACACAGCCAACAGATGGTAGAAGGCTGTTGATAGCAGGCAAGTGATCAGACATTTATTGGCCACAAAGCGCAACAGACATGGCAACCCGGTGAGGTTTTCTAAGCAAAAGATTTCAGAAGTGGTTTGCTATCATCTGTCTCTGCTGAATGATCCTGGTATTCCTTGGAAGTCTCCCATCCAAATACTGACCAGGGCCAGTTCTGGTTTTGAGATCTAGCAAACTTTTGAGATCTAACAAGGTCAAGCTAGCCTGGGCTATCCAGAACGGGACATAAGTGACCACGAGTGACCATTTCACTGAGGAATTTACAAACATCCAAGAGATACGAAGAAGCTGGACTGTCCAGTACATGGCATAGTAACCAACCATGATTAACCTTTTAACTGAGGAATCCTTGATAAACTTTCAAAAGAAACCAGGGAGCTATAGAACACAGCTTGCAAACCGCCTATTTTGCGGGTTGCATGGAGGAGACCCTACTTGGCCATACAGTTCACAAGCTCACTCACTCTTGGTCTAGCCTACCTAACAGGTCTGTTGTGAGAATAAAATGGGGGGGGAGGAAAAGGAGGAACACCACATACCTCACCTTGAATTTTGCTTAAGAGTAATTCAAAGGGAGGTATGTGGTGCTCCTCTTTACCCTTCCACACACACCCCGTTTTTGCATTTCCTTAGGCAACTTCCTTAGGCAGCGCCAAAATAATAATGCATTTTTTCAAACCATATCTCTTTCTAGGAACTGGTTTGCAAGTGGCTTTTGCTATTCCGCACAGCTTCAAAGAGCACTGAAAGCAGTTTGAAAGTGCATTATTCTGCATGTGCGGAATGAGCCATTGTTGCAAATGCGGTAATCTAAACATTGACAAGGTGTTGAACTAAGGGCTTCCTGTTGTCATGGAAGGGTTAAACGGTTAAAGGCATTGGCCAGAAAACTTAAAACAGGTTGCAAACCAGGAAGCAAAGGTCAGGCATCGCACGTGTGGGATGCATGGGGAAAGAAAGGATCCATAGCCCATGAAATCAACGCGTCCACTGTAAATCTGGGAAGTCGCAGAACAGGTGCTCAGCAAAGGATCTACCTGTGTGCCCCCCACCTTCACCGGCGCAACTAAAACGCTCCCCTCCGAAGGGAAGACCAAGGACCTGCATAGCCGAGCCACGCGCTGCATCTTTAAGGCGCTCGATTTCGACGTCAGCGGCTCTTCGGAGTCTGGCGTTCTTTGGCTGAGCCCGTACACGGACGTCACACAGACGTCACACACGCGCCTCGTCTCCTATTGGATATTTGCTTTTATAGTTTGATGAAGAGGGGCAGATGCGCAAAGGGTTGGCGACAAGGACGTAGGTAAGGGGGGGGGTTTCTCGGGTTCAACCCCCCCCCTTTATGTCCGAAGCTCCGCCCACCCGTTTGTGGGTTTTTAAAACATTTTTAGTGTTTTTCGGTTTTTGGCCTGCAGGGGGCGCATCGTTTAGGCTAGCAGCACCAGACTTTCAGGGATTGTTTGGCGGACTCTCCTGATGATACTACCCGGGTTTGGTGAGGTTTGGTTCAGGGGGTCCAAAGTTATGGACTCCCAAAGGGGGTGCCCCCATCCCCCATTGTTTCCAATGGGAGGTAGTAGGAGATGGGGCTACACCTTTGAGGGTCCATAACTTTGGACCCCCTGAACCAAACTTCACCAAATCTGGGTGGTATCATCAGGAGAGTCTCCGAAAGATACTCTGAAAGTTTGGTGCTGCTAGCTTAACAATTGCACCCCTGACAGCAGGCACCCCCCAATTTCCCCCCAGATTCTCCTTTTAAATCCACCCCCTTCAGCATGGATTTATAGGGAGAATCTGAGGTCCTCAGTTCAGAAGAAGAAGAAGAGTTTGGATTTATATCCCCCCCTTTCTCTCCTACAGGTGACTCAAAGGGGCTTACAATCTCCTTGCCCTTGCTCCCTCACAACAAACACCCTGTGAGGTGGGTGGGCTGAGAGAGCTCCGAAAAGCTGTGACTAGCCCAAGGTCACCCAGCTGGCGTGTGTGGGAGTGCCCAGGCTAATCTGAATTCCCCAGATAAGCCTCCACAGCTCAAGTGGCAGAGCAGGGACTCAAACACGGTTCCTCCAGATTAGAATGCACCTGCTCTTAACCACATTGAAAGTGATGCTGTTTCACGGTGGGTGATAATCCACCCCAAAACAGCATCACTTTCAATGTTGTTTAACTGGGGACCCCAGGTTCTCCCTTTAAGGTGGATTTAAAAGGAGAATTTGGGCTCTCTAGTTTAAACACCATTGAAAGTGATGCTGTTTGGGGGTGGATTCCAGCATCACAGCGACTGCCTGGGGGCGGGACGCAAAACTCAGATTTTGAACCGGGCTCCATTTTCCCTCTATGCCTCTGCCCAGAAGGGAGGGCAGAAGGAACTGCCAGCTGCCAGCTGGGAGCCCAGCTGGTGAAGGGCAGGGGAGTCTGCCATCCCCAGCTTTGGAGAGCTGCTTTTATAAGCACAAGACCGGGGGCGGGGCTTGGGGAGGCGTGGCCTTGCCCTAGGGGCGGGTGGGGGTGTGCCCCCCGAACCTCCCCCCATAAAAAAATCTATACCTACATCCCTGGTTGGCGATGGGGTGGAAGAGAGGCCGGTTTTATTAGATTGCTGCTATTCAGGTTGAGTTTCATTGGTGGGGGCATTTCTTTTGCAGGAAATCCCAGATGCCACTAAAAAATGACGGAGGCATGGAAACCCTTCAGCCTTTTAAAACAGTCCTAAGTATTATTATATAAAGCTCATTAAAGTGCATGGGTTACCTTTCAGCATTTTAAAACAGTCCTAATTATTAACAAAAAGGGCGTTAAAAGAACTTGGTACCCTTTGAGAAGTGATATTGGAGGAGAGTTTTATGGACCAAAAGACGAATCAGTGGGCTCCAGATCAAATCAAGCCTGGACTCACCCTAAAAAGGAAAGACAGGATTGCCCATTAGGAATAATTGGAGAGGCTTGAAGGCACATTGGATATAATCAGAGCCTAGGACACAAATTAATTTGCGCCGGCTCCATTCACATATACTGCACATTGCAGCTTTTAAAAGTTGCAATGAAAGTGTGGGCTGGGTTTTAGAGGAAGGTCACTGGGGCCAGATAGACTACTCTTGAGACTGGAATGGAACAGCGGTCCCTGGGAGTGGCACAAGCATTCTCAGCAGGCAGAAGCATTCTCGGCCTGGAATGACAGGTTCCCAGAATGGAATGACAGCTCCTGGAAGTAGCAAGTGTTTTGGGACTGGAATGACAACCTCCAGAGAGGAATGATGTGCGCTGGGAGTAGGAAAAATGTTCTGGGCCTGGGATGATGACACTCCCCCCACCTGCACTGGAGTTGTAACAGCAGCATCAGAAAGCAGCGAGAGGCTGGCCCTGCGAGTTTAAATGATAGGTCCCAGAATTTGGATTGAAATGATAGGTCCCAGAATGGACTGACAGTCCCTAAGAACAGAATCATTGTTCTGGAACTGAAATGAAAGGTTCTGGAGTAACAACCCTGGGAGTACCAGAAGTGTTCGCAATTGGAATGGCAGATCCCAGAATGGAAAGATGGCCCCTGCTACTGAATGGGGTGGCAGTGGCGCAGCAGTGGCGTAGGAGCAGCAGTGGCGTAGGAGCAGCAGTGGCGTAGGAGGTTAAGAGCTCGTGTATCTAATCTGGAGGAACCGGGTTTGATTCCCAGCTCTGCCGCCTGAGCTGTGGAGGCTTATCTGGGGAATTCAGATTAGCCTGTGCACTCCCACACACGCCAGCTGGGTGACCTTGGGCTAGTCACAGTTCTTCTGAGCTCTCTCAGCCCCACCTACCTCACAGGGTGTTTGTTGTGAGGGGGGAAGGGCAAGGAGATTGTCAGCCCCTTTGAGTCTCCTGCAGGAGAGAAAGGGGGGATATAAATCCAAACTCTTCTTCTTCTTCCACTCTGGGGACTGTCATTCCAGCACTGAAGTACTTACATTTCTAGGTACTGTCATTCCACAATGGGCCCATAATTCCAGTCTTAACGCACCTCTGCTCTCCCCAGGGACTGACATCCCACTTTGGGACTATTATTCCAGTTCCAGAGTAGTCTACCTGGGGTGAAAATTCATTCCGCAGACAATTCCCCTTCCTCACTAACAGAGGCTAACAACAGTAGCTTAGATTGCGAAGTTGTCACTGAGTCTCGGACAGCTAGGAACACTTTGCAGGAGAATCCCTGTGTAAACCCCTGTGAAGCAAACAGCTGCGGAGTAAGTACAGCATGCATAAATAGCCTTTGTTTTTAATCTGATACACAATGCCCCCCCCCCCCGCCTCAAGCCCACTGCAGGCACAATTAAAACCTTTGCTGTGCTGTTTTTTTTATAAGCAGTCATCCTCCTTAACTGTATACAAAGAGAAATAAAATTAATTCCCCCACCCCAGCAAGCACATTGGAAACTAGAGTGCTTCTGCCACCAGTTTATCTCCGGTAAGAAGAAGAAGAAGAAGAGGAAGAAGAGGAAGAAGAGGAGGAAGAAGAGGAAGAGGAAGAAGAAGAGTTTGGATTTATATCCCCCCTTTCTCTCCTGCAGGAGACTCAAAGGGGCTGACAATCTCCTTGCCCTTCCCCCCTCACAACAAACACCCTGTGAGGTGGGTGGGGCTGAGAGAGCTCCGAGAAGCTGTGACTAGCCCAAGGTTACCCAGCTGGCGTGTGTGGGAGTGTACAGGCTAATCTGAATTCCCCAGATAAGCCTCCACAGCTCAGGCAGCAGAGCTGGGAATCAAACCTGGTTCCTCCAGATTAGATACACGAGCTCTTAACCTCCTACGCCACTGCTGCTCCACACCCTCCTGAATCACCTCCAAGTTGCTCCATTGGTTGTCAAGTCAGTGAGAGGCACGATGCCACTAATTTAGGGAAAGTGGCTCAACCCCTTCCCTCCTGTTACCTAGGAAACTCAAGAGTCCAATCAAAACCGTACCTTTTATTAAAACCAGTCAAACAAGGGGGTATAGTACATTGTATATGCTGTGGAGTTGACCAGAAATCTTCTTCAGGATTGTGATGCAAACAAAAAAAGTAGAACATGAGTTTTGGGAAGGGAGAGTGTGTATCTTGGGACATGATGTAAAGTCTGCATTTGGTATCCATTCAAGTCCAACTTCCTGCATTTTTCATCACTTGTTCAACCCTGTGCACGGGCATGCACAAACCCCATAGATTTAAAATCACAGTGTTCCCAAAGCTTGCAGGAGTTCCACTTGTGCTTCAGCCTTCATCTTTTTCTGGACAGCCTTTTAGACTCAACACTGCTGACCGGTCTTTTGGATTCCCTGAGTCAAAGTTCCTAGTGGTGTAAAACCCTGCAATTTCATTTTCACCTGGAACTGCCAACCTGTGTGCTCACTTTTCCCTTCTCCAAACAGTATATTATATTATATTTATTTTATTTTTATTTATTTAATTAGGCTTTTATACCGCCCCATCCCCGAAGGGCTCTGGGCGGTGTACAGCATATAAAAATAGCAGTATAAAACAATCAACATTTAAGGCAGCGATAAAAGCTAAAAATTTAAATTATATAATACATCACAATAAATGGCATAGTTGGCGTCCAATATTCCAGATTAAAATTCCCCCTCCCCCGAAAAAGGGAGGCATGGTGAGTCTCGATAGATAGTAAGTGGCCTAGATGACTGGCCACAAAAAGAGGGGGGGGCGCCATTAGCAGCCGGTTCCTCCAAAGGCCCGGCAGAACAGCTCCGTTTTACAGGCCCTGCGGAACTCGCTAAGGTCCTGCAGGGCCCGGACAGTTGGAGGAAGAGCGTTCCACCAGGCCGGGGCCAGGGCTGTAAAGGCCCTGGCCCGCGTGGAGCCCAACCGCATCACTGAGGGGCCAGGGACCACCAGTAAATTGGCCTCCATCGACCGGAGAGGCCTTGTAGGGACACACAGCCTCCCTCCCTCCCCTCATAAAGTTACGGCCTCATCTTGGGTCCCCCCCCCCAGAGCTCCTTGGGGATGGGGTGGTCTACAAATCTAAAAAATAAATAAATAAACCTTCATTATGAAAGACACGTGCTCTGCCACAACATTACAAAGAAATGTTTGCTTACAAGTTACATAGACGTTACTTCTAAAATCAACAGGAGCTCTGAAGTTCAAGTATGGAAGTTCTGTTGTTCACATCCTGAACATATATCCAGGTTAGAATTTGGGAGGGGCCCAGTGGGGGTGGAAGATGGGAAAAGAAGAAAATATAGGAGGCTTCAAGATGTCATTTACAAGCTGCCACTGCCAACAATTCACCCATCTCTGATGCCAACAGACTAATTCTTCCTTAGGACAGAGTTGTTTGTGAGTGAGATAAACAGGGACAAATAGGAGTGCAAATATTGGCCAGCTTTCCAATTTACTGATTAAAAAATCAGGTACAATTAGACTGTCATTCAGCCTTTTCAATCTCCTCCCCGTCCCCGCTGATATTTCCCAAGTTCATGTGGACTTGGGAGCGGGGGGGACGGGGGACGGGACCCCATGCTGTGCTAGATGGGCTCAGAGCAGCATGGAGTTCTCTTCCCCACCCACACTTTCCAAGCCCTTTGGGGAAATACTGGCAGGCAGGGCAGTTCCTTCTACCTCCCTGCTGCTTTCCAAGATTCCAAGGCAGAGGTCTTCAAACTATGGCCCTCCAGATGTTCAGGAACTACAATTCCCATCAGCCTATGCCAGCATGGCCAAGTAGCAGGGCTGATGGGAATTGTAGTTCCTGAACATCTGGAGGGCCATAGTTTGAAGACCCCTGTTCCAAGGGCTTGGGAAATGGAGGGGGGAGGGGGGACTGAAAAATGTTGGGATTTTTAACCTGAGGTTTTCCAGGAACAGCCAAATAAAGTCGATGGGTATTTTACCAAGTGCAGGACACAGCGCTCGCCCCTAGGTGCAAAGCAATTTGCAGCGCATTAAAGTAGATAAAGAGCTACAATGACGAAGAATGCTTTTCGAAGGATGAGAACGTTAAAAGTGGTTCTCAGTCCAAAAGGGCCCTGATCCATGTACATTCACCTCCTGCAATTCCTGAAGGCCACCATGATTAGAGCGAAGGAAAAGAGAGCATGGTTCTATATCTCCTGCTTTTACCTTTCCAGAAGAGTTATTGCATTTCTGGAACAGTTATATTGCATTTTGGTGCCAGTGTTCAACCTTTCATGACAAGGGGAATATAGCAACCAACCATAATTTGTTGTATATGCAATGCAAATACCAAATAATAAAACCTTTTAAAACGTATATCATAAAATGGGGTCAAACAGTTATAGCTGATTCTGCACAGTGATCAAAAACACAACCTGGAAAAGCTCCCATTCAAACATTAACCAGGAATTGAATCCTTGCTTCTGCGGCTGCATTCCCTTCCAAAAGAATGCAAGACAACACTCATCAGTTTTCAGGGCTACTTATGTGCCAAGGTTGGGGCGGGGAGGGCACTCTTTGACAACTGTGTAGCCTTATGATAAGTAAAGTGGCATCAGAGATCAGACCACCCTTTGCTAAATGGGCTAGTTTTCATTAACAGGGCTGAACAAAATAGAGATCTTTCCTCAGCTGACAGTGATTTTTAAAATCTCAAAAAATCTTTACATATGATTCGGAGTTGCAAAACAGCAACCGCTGATGCTATGGTGCGTATTACACAGAGGCCCGGCTCTTTAGAAGTTAAAGACAGGGCAGTGTGTAAGTGTATTTGTGAAAATGAAGAAGAAGAATAAGAAGAAGAGGAGGAGGAGGAGGAGGAGGAGGAGGAGTTTGGATTTATATCCCCCCTTTCTCTCCTGCAGGAGACTCAAAGGGGCTTACAATCTCCTTGCCCTTCCCCCCTCACAACAAACACCCTGTGAGGTAGGTGGGGCTGAGAGAGCTCCGAGAAGCTGTGACTAGCCCAAGGTCACCCAGCTGGCGTGTGTGGGAGTGTACAGGCTAATCTGAATTCCCCAGGTAAACCTCCACAGCTCAGGTGGCAGAGCTGGGAATCAAACCCGGTTCCTCCAGATTAGATACACGAGCTCTTAACCTCCTACGCCACTGAAGAGACATTATTATTATTATTATTATTATTATTATTATTATTATTATTATTATTATTATTATTATTTACATTTGATAAACCGCCCACCCCCAAAGGGCTCATGATTCATAGGCATATACAAATTAACCTTAAGTACTCCTTTACAAATGCAGACACTTTTTAATGAAAATACAGAACCCTTGTTTAAAAAAAGTATATCTCAAATGGCAACTAAGGCATCATTGGTATCTTAATGCACTCAGGCATTGTTCCAGTTCAGTTGCTCCAATCTCACGTTTTTATTCACAAAGGACATTATGTATAACTTTGGTTTTTCATCTATATACAATATAGAACTAGGAACAAGTGCTAAAAAGTCCATTCTTCTGGGTAAGCATGATGCACACTTCCAGACACTGGAAGACGAATAGAAGCCATCCTCTTCCCTTACAAGGATTTTAAGGATCTGTTATTTTCCGCTCCACCTGCCTGGATGGTTTCCACATGCAAGTTTTTGTTTCACCGTGGCTTTCTCACAGCACCATGGTTTCAGGAAGCGTCTGCACAATGCCATCTCACCCCCCACCCCCACCCTTTAAATCTTTCCAAATCTGGGCTCCTTCCGAACATGCAAAATAATGCGTTTTCAAACCACTTTCACAACTGTTTGCAAGTGGATTTTGCTATTCCACACAGCTTCAAAGAGCACTGAAAGCAGTTTGAAAGTGCATTACTCTGCCTGTGCGGAATGAGCCTTAATTTGGTACGATCTTTTTTGGAAGAAATCATAGTCAAAGCACCTTTAGACATCATTTGGATTCCAAAGTGTGAACTGGGGTGGGGGGGGGGGGGGTTGTTGCAACCCAAATCAGGATTTTTCCACTACAGCCACAATCCCCCCCCCCCCACACACAAATCAGAAAGGTGGAGGCTGTTAATTTCATCTTATAACTCCATCACAATAAGGGCTACAGACTTTTAAAAACGATATAAGCTGGAAACAGGTATATTGCTGCAATGGATCACTGTGTGGATGCTCTGCTGCCACCGCAAATGCCTCTGTATCTGTAATAGTGTCAACATGGAGAATCATTTCTGTGGAGTAGCAGCCCTGGAGTTTTCTGCCTCACTCTCACAGTCACTTCCACAGAAGAAGAAAGGTGAGCAATTCTTGCCAGTCAGATCCACACTGCAAAATTATTCCCTAGGAGGCAGAACTGTACAGCTGCAGAATTTCTTGACCAGGAAATCGAAAGCCAAGATAGGGAGCCTATTGGAGGACTGGAGAACCAAGATGGTTGGAATGGAAATAACCTATTGCGTCTGGTGAACCACAGTGAAAATGCAGATTTGCAAGCCTTGCTGGGATCTGAAATCTCTTAAGGAATCCAGAGATTTGTAGTACTGAAATACTCTAATGAAGCGAACGGACATGTTCACCAAATGGAAGAGAAAGGACATGATTGAAGAGTTCAACCACCTACAGCTTTGTGGATTAATGGCCCTAAATAAAAGGGTTGTTATTGTTCACCAAGTGACATATTTATTGTCAGATGTTACTCTTCTGGGTCACTTTGTAAATGTTAATATTCTCACTCTCATCCCTAAAGACAAGCTTTGAGGTGAAGTGCACGGGCAGCAGTGTTTCAAAGAACAACACGGTACTATGTCCCTGGCGCATTTTGGAAGACAGGTAGATAGTAGATTGAGGACCACACAGGTGCTGCAGAGTCCTGATCAGCAAAGGGTAGGTGTCCTTGAGATAGATAATATCTGCACCCAAGATGAAGTCAAAATTACTGGGAAATTCCATGTGGTCCAGACCCCATGAGAGTGCACACACTTTTGTTCGAGCCAGACGCTCCATGGGCAAATTTCGGTGGACATTCTCCTCTATCTGCTTCAAGGCTATGGGAAGATCTGTGATTGTCACGTCTCCTCCTGAGGAAGAGAAGAAACGAGATACTCAGCTGCTAAACTCTATTCCTGCATGTACATTATCAATGAGCAATCAAATTTTTATTAAGTATTCTCGGCCTCTGACTTTATGAAATCTTTTTTCCATCTACATTTTTTCCTGGGCTGCTTAAAACTCTAGGAAGTATAAGAAGCATCCCAAATGAGCAGCTCCTCAAAAGCCCATCGAGCTTTTTTGAAACACCTAATTTCTTCGAGCATTTTTGGTTGCAAGACATTTCATATACATCCCACCGCTGCCACCATATGATGATTGAGGTTGAGATCAAGCTTGGGAGAGCCACGCTATCTCACCCCAATCCCGGGTCCTTTTCCCTCCAATGACTCCAGACCAGCTGAGTTCTCAAAGATTTATTGAAAAACAGAAATAAAAGAAATAAAACATAAATGCAGTTACAGAGATTGCTCAGCTGAATACATTCTTAGGTCTTGTTGGGACCTCTTGCCTAAGAGATGCTCCTCTTAGCTTAGCCCATAATGTGACCTAGATCTTTGTCCTTTACTTTCCAAGAAAACTTTCCTCCTTGCCATGTGGTTACCCAAAGCCCTCGAAGTGCCTTATTTGGGCATCTTCCTGTCTTGGGTACATTTCCATGGCCTTTTGGTTTCCCATCCGCGATCAAAGACCATTTTAACATGTAGGTGTGATGCTGCTAGTTTTACAGTACAATTCCATCACAATACATTATGGCAGAAAGACAACATAAATAAACAGCAAAAAAAATTATGCTCTACACATTAATAACACCCTCCACATCTATTTCATAACACACAGTAAAAACAGCAATTTGTTATACACTAGTATGTACATTTTAGAATGCTCTGTGCTTTGTTAGGAAGCAGATATTGAATTCTTGTAGAGCTGGAAATTTCTCCAAAGCTAGATAAGGGCAGAAAGTTGGGTACGTGATTAGGTCAGGAATATGCTGGAAAGCTACGGAGAAAATATCTAAAGGGGCCTACAGATATTCCAACCTCCAAACACATGGCCTTTGTAAACAGTGATCCAGTGCAGACCACGCTTAACCAGAGTATGTAGCCAAACTTGGTAAACATCCCAAATGCACAGTGAGATATTATGTTAGCTTGCCCAGGCCTGCCCCCAGGACCTACTTGTCAACTTGCAAGCAAAGAAGCAAAAAAACAGCCAATCACTGTTTGCTCATTGAAGACATAATTCTTAACCATGGTCTGCAGGTCAAACCATGGTTGCATACCCCTTCATCTGAATACTTAAATCTATGGTTATGCATAAGAACATGCCAGCTGGATCAGACCAGAGTCCATCTAGTCCAGCTCTCTGCTACTCGCAGTGGCCCACCAGGTGCCTTTGGGAGCTCACATGCAGGATGTGAAAACAATGGCCTTCTGCGGCTGTTGTTCCCGAGCACCTGGTCTGTTAAGGCATTTGCAATCTCAGATCAAAGAGGATCACGATTGGTAGCCATAGATCAACTTCTCCTTCATAAATCTGTCCAAGCCCCTTTTAAAGCTATCCAGGTTAGTGGCCATCACCACCTCCTGTGGCAACATATTCCAAACACCGATCACACGTTGCGTGAAGAAGTGTTTCCTTTTATTAGTCCTAATTCTTCCCCCCAGCATTTTCAAAATGAATGCCCCTCTGGTTCCTAGTATTGTGAGAAAGAGAGAAAAATTTCTCTCTGTCAACATTTTCTACCCCATGCATAATAATTTGTAGACTTCAATCATATCCCCCTCAGCCAGCATGCCTCCTCTCCAAACTAAAGAGTCCCAAACGCTGCAGCCTCTCCTCATAGGAAGGTGCTCCAGTCCCTCAATCATCCTTGTTGCCCTCTCTCTGCCCTTTTTTTCTATCTCCCCTCAATTATCCTTTTGAGATGCTTGCGCGACCAGAACTGAACACACAGTACTCCAGAAGTGTGAGTCGCACCTAACTGCTTCTTTTATATATAAGGGCATGACAATCTTTGCAGTTTTATTCTCAATTCCTTTCCTAATTATCCCCAGCATAGAGTTTGCCTTTTTCACAGCTGCCATGCATTGAGTTGACATTCCCATGGAACTATCAACTAAGATGCCCAAATCCAAATCCAACATGCAAAACAGGTTATTGCGAATTAAATAGTTCTTTTGCTAAAAAGATCAAAGCAATTAAAAGAAATTTCAGCTTATAATATTTTTTTTAAAAAACCATCCATGAGAGCATAGAGTGACACATGAGGCTTCAACACGTACAATCTCAAACTCTTTTTTCCATTGAATTCTTACCTCTATACTTAAATCCCAGCGATTTTAATGGGGCAGGATGTGCCTCGTTTTCTTTATCTTGTGACTCCTGCAACACCAAGTCCATGAGAGCCAGAGATTTGCATTCCATAAAAGCAAAGAAACCAAAACAATTTGGTGCTTCAAGGAATGCAGTATTTTGTCTCAGGTGTCACATTCTACACAAGCTGACTCAAATCCAACCTTTCAGGTGCCAGCATCAAATTTTAGCCTTCAACAACTATCTGCCAAGGGTTTTCTACAAGAATGGGTCCAGAATTAAAACAACTAAGCATTACTACGATAATTCCAAATGACTGAAGTATTCTTATGCACATTACCTTCACAACAACCTTGCAAGGTAAGCCAGTAAGAGTCCTATATTGCAAATGTGGTGTTGAAGTTAAAGAAGCAGCTTGCCTAGCGAATAAGAGGTGAGACCTGAACATGGCCCTCCCTGTTCCTTGGCTCCATAAAAATAGGGATCTCCAAACTTTTTGAGCCTGTGAGCAGCTTTGAATTCTGACACAGTGTGGTGGGCAACAGTTACAACTTGGCTGCCACAGGAGTTGGAGTCAGGCACACAATGGCCGCCCCAACTCATTTTCTTTTACACAGTGAAAATCCTTGTGCTGTGGTGGCAGCTGATATCTAGCTGCCAAAGCTATGTTTAAAAAAAAATTGCACAGCCAATCAAATCTCCAACAGCCAATCAGACAACTGGTTGGACAAAAGTCCCACCTTGCCCTATCCACACACTAAGCCTCAATTAAGGGGACATGGAATTTTTATCCAGGCCTGCTGGAAACCCTAAGGCCACCCTAGTTCATGTGTCACCTTGTGCATCACTGTAATATGTATCTGTAGCTCGGAATATGCAAGATTCCACCATTATCGAAACAATGCTGTTTTCAGAAGGAAATCAAGACATGGTTGGTGGTTGCTGTTGGGTATCTCCATCAGAAATTTTCACAAACCTTATTGCTTTTGGGTAGACAACTCTACATACCAAGGAGGGATACAAGGATGCCCACAATGCCAGTCCCAGCGCCCAGTTCTAGAACCTTCTTGCCCCAGAAGTTCAGTTTGTGCTCTTCAAAATAATCACAGAGGGCCAGAGCCTTAGCCAGATATAAGAAAGAAAGTTTCATTAGAATGAATCAGACAATTCAAAGAATATATTCAATATCAGCAAATGTACAGAATTCTTCATTTTTTAGAGTACAACAGGATCATCTTCATCAATCTGGTTGCTCTTTAATTACCTGTGATGAAAGATTGTGCAAATCCCTTAGAAGTGAATTATGTCAACTAATTTCATAATGTAGATGCCTGAATTAAATCAAAAGTGCTGTAGCAAGAATGAAACAGGTAACTCTCTAAAGAAAGAACCATCTGCATTACAGAAACAGCAAATCCACAGATATAACTGCTTGATTTTAATATCAAGAGATCTTTATCTTTTCCAGGCATCAACACAAGTAAAGAAGCTTGCCTGTGCGGGCTTGCCTTTAGCCTTGATCCAGAAATTGAAACTCGTACAGAACGTGGCAGCCAGGCTTCTTATGGGAGCATCGAGCAGGGACTGGATTACTCCGGTCCTATACCATCTGCATTGGCTGCCGATCGAGTTCCGGGTCATGTTTAAAATGTTGGTCTTGACCTTCAAAGCCATTCACGGCCTTGGACCTGCATACCTGCGACACCGCCTCTCCCCATATTGCCCCATTAGGCCCCTCCGTTCATTGGAGGAGGACCTCCTGGTGATCCCTGGCCCTAAAGCAGTGATGGCGAACCTTTTCGAGACCGAGTGCCCAAATTGCAACCCAAAACCCACTTGTTTATCGCAAAGTGCCAACACGGCAATTTAACCTGAATACCGAGGTTTCAGTTTAGAAAAACAGTTGGCTCTGAGGCGTGTGTTACTCAGGAGTAAGCTTGGTGGTAGTCAGTGGCTTTGCTTTGAAGCCACCGTACAACTCTTCCAACGGGTAAATCATGCCCCTAGGAGGGTTTACTCAGAAGCAAGCCCCATTGCCAGCAACTGAGCTTACTTCCAGGTAAAGGATCACGCTTTAGTTCTTTGCATGAAAATCAGTGGGGTTTAACAGCGCTTAACAGGGTTCCCTACACTGCTTCCCCAAAACTAGGTCTTAGGTTTAATGCTAATAATCGAGCCCAGGCCAGCCTAGATGTGTGTGTGGGGGTGGGGGACTCTGTACGTGCCCACAGAGAGGGCTCTGAGTGCCACCTCTGGCACCCGTGCCATAGGTTCGCCACCACTGCCCTAAAGCTATCAGGCTGGCCTCTACAAGGGCCTGGACTTTTACAGGTCTGGCCCCTACCTGGTGGATCAGGCTTCCAAGGGAGATCAGGGCCCTGCAGGACCTGCAGAGTTTCCGCAGGGCCTGTAAGACGGACCTGTTCTGTCAGGCATTTGGCCAGCCTGGTTAAATACATCTGGCCTCCCGTGGGCATAAAGGTAGGGAGGGTGATACGCCATCTGATGCTGTATGGTTCTGGGTTTTATATTGCTAATTAGTTTTTAATGTTACGTTTTTAAGCTGTTTTTATCACTGTTCATCGCCCTGAGCCCCTAGGGGGAGGGCGGTTTAGAAATAAATAAATAAATAAATAAATAAGCTTTTAGTCAAATTTGCTGTGATACCTTTAACTTACTCCATTACATACTTCTCGCTTTCTTTCTCAAAACAGCCTTCTTTCAAATAACTCAAAGCAATATTCATACCTTCTCTATTTTATTCTAACAGCTCCTCTGCAAGGTTGGTCAGGCTGAGAGAGAACATCATAAAGCAACTTTCATGGCAAAGCGTGTGTGCGTGCGCATGCGCGCACGAGCGCGCATACAGGTCTACCAGAGTATGGTTCAATAACCACACTGTCATATTGACTATCTTTACCTGATGCTCTCTTCTCCCTACCCCATTTATACCCCCACTGCCTTATTCCTATTTCTAGCGCTACCACCTGTCACCTTAGCAAACCAGGTGCTCAGGAGCAACAGCAGCAGAAGGCCATTGCTTTCACATCCTGCATGTGAGCTCCCAAAGGCACCTGGTGGGCCACTGCGAGTAGCAGAATGCTGGATTAGATGGACTCTGGTCTGATCCAGCAGGCTTGTTCTTATGGTCTTATCTAAGTGAACCTGTTCACCTTTGTTCACCAGTTCGGGTTTTCCTTTGTCTCCCATAGTGTACACACCACCTTTATTTCCTACATTATGTGAAGATCTTAGATACTGCTGCAACCTTTTCTGAAGTATCTTATCTTGAAAACAGGATTTTAGGAATACCTGTATGACATAATAGAGCAAACAATTGTTTTTGATATACATAATTGATGCTGTCTTTACCTGCCTCAAGCAGCTCTTCAGAGAAGAAGTAATCCTACCTAAGCTCACAGCTTAATTAAGTCGACAAGCATCAGTGTAATGTCACTGTTGTGCTAGGAGAGCCTGGTTCAAAACCACGCCATACATTGTGGTGTCGTGGTTAAGAGCAGGTGGATTCCAATCTGGAGAACCGGGTCTGAATCCCCACTCCTCCACGAGCGGCAGAGGCTTATCTGGTGAACCAGATGTGTTTCTGCACTCCTACATTTCTGCAGGGTGACCTTGGGCTGGTCAGAGAACTCTCTCAGCCCCACCTGCTTGACAAGGTGTCTGTTGTAGGGAAGGAAGGGAAAGGACCTTGTAAGCCACCTTGAGTCTCTTTACAGGAGAGAAAGGTGGGATATAAATCCAAACTCTTCTTCTTCTCTCTCTCAGCCAAGCCTACCTCAAAGGGCTATTGTGAATATAAAATAGAGGGGGAGGATCACTCTAAGCTCCTTGAAGAATGAACATAATAAAGATGCATAGGAAAGACACATATGCGCCTGGTGATTCTAGCTCAGACACACTACATCACAGGTGTCAGACTCGTGGCCCTCCAGATGTTATGGACTACAGTTCCCATCATCCCCTGCCAGCATGATGCTGGCAGGGGATGATGGGAACTGTAGTCCATGACATCTAGAGGGCCGCGAATTTGACACCTATGCTCTTCGGACACCGACACATCTTCACCTGCAGTATATGTCTATCTGTCATTTATGCAAAATAACAAGGCGCCGCGCTCAGGCTCACCGCCTCCCAGACCGGGGCAGCCACTCCCAGCCGGCTCCCGTGGTGCTGAGCAATATTCAGCTCGTGCCCACAAAACCGGTAACGGCTCTCCGCCGGAAAAGTATCCGCGAATAACCCCAGATCCTGCGGGCAGACCGACTCCAGCCCCGCTTCCGCCTCGCTGGCCACTCTGGAGGCCGCCATCTTACCGGAAGAACAACATCACCCGGACTCCTGCAGGGGCGGGCACAGTCGCTCGCTTCCCCCCCCCCCCTGCGATTGGTGATTGGGGCCGCCGCCTCTTGGAGGCCATTGGCTGCCTTGGGAACCGGGGCGGAGCTTCGCTGGGCAGGTTCGCGGCGGTTCCCAAGGCAACCAAGGCACACGGGGGAGGATTCCCATTGGACGATATGGTCGCAACTGTCATTGGATAGCTGATGTTAAAGAAGTAGCGCCGGTGCTTTATTCACCTCTACGTCACGTGGGAGGAGTTTGTAACTTTCCCCGCCCTTCCCTCGCAAGCATCAGCCTGTTTTTGATACCTCGGAGCAGGGAACGTTTGTTTGTTCGATTTACACGTGCCGCCCTTCCCCAACGTTGGACTCAGGGCGGCTTACAAAAAAATCAATCAAAAACCCAGAACGATTCAGCTGAGCTCTCAGAGCCTGGGGAGCATCCCTTTCTTGGATGCACCCAGAGGTGGGATCCAGCAGGTTCTCACCAGTTCCCGAGAGTGGGTTACTAATTATTTGTGTGTGCCGAGAGGGGGTTGCTCATTGGGTCCGCTTTTCCGCCTCCACGCCCTCGCCTCCCCGAGAGGCATCCTGCCTTTGAACGCGAAGGTTCCATATAGCGATTGCGACTAATAATGTAACTCCCTGAACTGGGTTAATCCCTTCCAGGTACTGCAATTCATGGATTCTCAGCCTTTCGTCCCTTTTATCTCACCCGTCTCTATCCAAGAACCTGTGTGTTTCACCATTGCTGGGTTCAGATTTGTGAGTTGGGGCATTTTCTATAATGTGATGATGATTTAGAAATGACCTGGTGCCAAAAAATTTTTGGGGGTCGTGGTGGGGTGGCTGCCCGGGGGGGGGGGGGGAATCCAACTCAGATTTTGCCCAGGGCTCAGGTTTGCCTAGGTACGCCTCTGCCCCCTTTGCTGAGGGGGGGGGCTGGCGAGGGAACCTGTTACTAAAATTTTTGGATCCCACCACTGGATGCACCTGATTAATTTCTGCTGCTTTGGAATAATCTTTTTCTTGAGATCCCAGTGCTTGAGTACAGAAAGAGCTTTTCTTCATGTGTGTTTTTTTTTTTTGAAGTCATATTAAACATTGTGATTTATAGTCACCAAACATTCCTGTTTATGCCTAGACAAAGAACTGACCAACACAGTTTGTGGAATAATTCGATTTTTACAGCCTTCTAAAAAGCCAGCGAGACAGAAGCCCCTCTGATCTCTTATGCAAAATCGTTCAGTAAGGTGTGGGCCACCACTAAAAAGGCCCCGGGGGGGGAAAACTGCAGACAGGGTAGCCAGCTGGTAAGCAGAAAAATCCACCCGGTCTTTAATATTGCTAAGAAGTGTCATGTAACTCTTTGTAGGACTGTATTAACCATTTCCCTTTCCATCCCTTCTCTCCTGCTATGCTGCCGTCAGTTCCACAGTCCAGCAGAGCCTGATCCAGTGACACTTGTGCCGGTCTTGCGCAAAACACCAGGCCAGGCGAATCGAAGGGGCCCGGATCACCCAACTTTTCTGACGAGGAATTTGTAGGTGATGCAAGGAGAACACTTTGTCTCTGCAGAAGGAAAGGTCTGTTCTGAGGCTGCGGGCCAACCTGCAGTCTCTCGCCTTAGCAGTGACGCACGTTGTGCTAGCAAAACAGTAACCAGCCTGGCTTCCTGATTCCTGACCCATTTCCCTCAAAGATCCGAAGGGCTCTGGCTGCTCCTTGACACATCTTCACTGACTGGGGGTTAATGGCAGAGCATGGAAGTTGTCTGCTCATTCAGGGAGGGAGGAAGAAGTCACCTGTTGACTGCTGAGGCCATCCCTTGACGCACATCATGGTTAAATGTTAGCTTGGCGTCGCTTTCAAGGAGAGAGGGCACCGCTGGTTTCAGCGGCATCATTTGGGCAGTTAAACAGAAACCAGCACAGAATTAAAGATTACAGAGCTGCTGAAAATCCTTGTAGCTGTTCATCGTTCTCGTTTGTCTGACTTCTCAACAGTTTTTTGGCCCTTTTGCCAAACGTCCATTCATGGGTTTTGCAAATGAAAGGGTCGTGCCCAGGTGGAGCAGGGGTGGATTCCTGCCTTGGGCAAAGGAGGTTCCATACAGATACAAATACAGAATACAACTTTAATTCCTACATTCTACCTAATACAACTTGTTCCTATCTAACTTACAAAGAAAGAAAACATAATTTCACCTTTATTAAACAGCAAGATCAGAAATTGAATAATTCATTTCTGACTCCGCTACCAAGATGACCTGGTGCAAAAAATGTTGTTTGGTCATGGTGGGGGGGGGTAGCCGCTCATATGGGGTGGGGTGGGGGGCGCAGCTCAGATTTTGTCCCAGGCTCCATTTTCACTATGCCTCTGATCCTTGCTGCTGCCATGCTCCATACAGCTACCCAACGGCTGGTAGGAGCAAAGGATAATCAGGCAGATATGTTTACTAGTGTGGGCGAAAATCACCGAGTCAAAATATTTCAATGTCTATGGAAGCCAAAGGCTTGATGTTCACTCAACCTCATCTTGCCAAAGCCAGTCAATGTACAAGAACAGTGTCCTTTCAGCTTCCTGTTGGAGAAGCCAAGGTTTTCATCTGTCTTTGCCAATGAGCGTCAAAGCCACTGGAGTGTCCCAAAGCAAATCTTTGCCAGTTAACCCTCTGAAGGTAGTTCCCCAAGGCCCATAGATATACCGGAGAGGGAACAATAGTTGTGGAGCAGGATCAACTGATTGCTGAGCTTTTTGCAGAATGTAGAGCTACAAAGTCTTGGCATTTACTATCTCTGCAGGTGGCCCATTGGGGTTTATCAAAAACAACATCCCTCAAAATAACATGCAATACAACACATGGACTCAAGATGCGAAAGTTGCTTCCACATGGAGTTGGATCTCTTGGTTCTTCTCATTGCCTCAGCGAACACAAAGGCATTTGCAGTGGCAATGAAGGCTCCAAAGGGATATTTACTCCATGATTTCCCCTTCTACCAGGGGCATAACAAGGCAAACTGTAGCCCTGGGCAAAACCTGAGTTGGATGCCCCCCCGCCCCACCCATGGGCGGCCACTCCACCACGACCAATTTTTTTTGCACCAGGACATTGGTGCCTGCAGGGGGTGCATTTTTAGACATATCAGCACCAACTGTCCTTATGCTACCCCCCAAGTTTGGTGAGGTTTGGTTCAAGGAGTCCAAAGTTATGGACTCCCAAAGGGAGTTTCCCATCCCCCATTGTTTCCAATAGGAGATGGGGGCTACATTTGAGGGTCCATAACTTTGGCCCCCCTGAACCAAACTGCACCAAACCTGGAGCGTATCATCAGGGCAGTCTCCTGATGAGACCCTGAAAGTTCTGAGACTGTGACTTTAGAAATGTGCCTCCCCCAGCCTGCAATCACCATTGACAGCAATACAGAAAACTCAATGCAGAAAAAAGATTCTTGGGCAAATTTCGGGGATGTTCCTGCAGGGGGCGAATTTTTGATGTATCGGCACCAAAATTTCAGGGTATCATGTGGAAACTGTCCTGATGGGACCCCCCCCAAGTTTGGTGCAGTTTGGTTTAGGGGGTCCAAAGTTATGGACACTCAAAGGGGGTGCCCCATCCCCCATTCTTTGCTAAGGAGATGAGGGCTACCCTTTTGAGGGTCCATAACTTTGGACCCCCCTAAACCAAACTGCACCAAACTTGGGGGGTCCCAAGACTGTCATGATGGCACCCGGTAAATCTCTTTAGCAAAAACAAAGACCCTTTTGGAATTACGAATTGAATCTGATGACGGCACTCCAGGTATCCCAGCCGTGGTTGCGGGACTGAGGCGCGGGAGCCTCAGGACATAACTCAAGGAAGCAGCCCATCTGATAACCAGATACCTGGGTGTGTTAACAGTCTCACCCAGTTTTATGAATGGACACTCTCCGCTCCCTGCTTCAGCACTATCTTAAAGTCTCGCGGGAAGACGCCTGACAGCGAGATCTCATGGGTCCATTCACAAAGTTGTAATTGTACCTCGCTTTAATGTGTTGATGTTTCTTTATTGTTGCAAGGTAAGGGTCTGCCCCCTTACCTGCCCCCTTGCCCTCTTTTGATCTTTGTGCATAAAAGGTCCTGCGCTTGGCTACGGGAGGGCGATTCCCCTGCCTGAGCTGTAGCAACCACTTTCGGATAAAATATTCTGTTTTCGAAGTACACCGGCTTCCTGCGCCTCATTACGTTGCCTGAGCTGAAATCACTTAATGTTACCTGAGCAGCAGCGGTAACAGGTGGATAAACTGGTGAGAAGGACTGGGAACTTCCATTGTCCCTACTACTACGCTTAGGATTGCGAGACACTCCCCCCCCCCCCAGCCACTAGCAGGGAATGGGGGGAGACTATCTGGAGATGTGGGGGTGGAACCTGTAGAGGACAGGGATGCAATGCCATTAGGATCCAAGGCCACAGAGTCCATCCTCCAAAGCATCCATTTTCTGTAGGGGCAGAGGCATGGGGGGGAGGAGGAAGTGGTGCCTGGGGCAAAATGGCACCCAGGCCCCGCCCCCCCATGGACCCCGCCCCCAACCCCACTTACCTTCGTTTAGCCAGCTGCAAAGAGCAGCCGACTGAAAAAGCAGCCTGCTCCGGCCAGGCTGCTTTGGGCTGTGGGGCCTGGGTGGTGGGGCAGAGCAAGGATGTGAGAGGGAGGGGGGGTGGGGGTGATTTTCCACTCCCATGTGACCCCAATGGCACGCAACCGGGGCGTGCGCCCCCCCTCCTGTCCTGTGGCAGCTACACGACTGCCTGGAGGCTAGTATCCTTAGCTGCCCCTCTCCCCCTGCTACATCCATTTTGATCTCCCCCCGTAAAACAAAGAACTATCCTTAAATCCTTACTGATTGAATAAAGGGGAGGGGGGACACTAGGAGGCAACATTAATTGGACCCACCTACAGCTGCAAGGAGGACAGTTACCTATTATCTTGTTTATAAGCATTTTTTAAATTGTCATTGTGCACGCACAACGAAATTTACAGCAGCATTCCTCGATGCACACAATTTCAGACTCATACATCATACTCATACAATTTCATACAATACATCATACTCATACAATTTCAGACTCATACCCCATCCTCACTTTCCCCTTCCTCCACCCATCCCTACACAGCCCCAAACACATCAACACGAAGCCGCAGAGTTTAGCATAGCCACAGCTCTAGAGTAGAAGCTGTCTCTAAGCCTCTTTGTCCTAGTTTTGATAGACCTGTATCGTCTGCCGGATGGTAACAGTTCAAAAAGAGAGTGTGCTGGATGAGACGGGTCCCTCAGAATATTTTGGGCTTTTTTTAGGCTTCGGGAATTATAGAGTTCTTCCAAGGAGGAGAGAGGGCAGCCGATAATCCTTTGTGCAGTAGTGATCACCCTTTGGAGCGCCTTCCTATCTGCCACTGGGCAACTGGAGAACCATACACAGATGCAGTAGGTTAAGACACTCTCTATAGCACAGCGGTAAAAGGACACCAGGAGTTTTCCATCCAGTTGTTGCTTCCTTAAAAGTCTCTTTTCTGCATAGTACTGTTTTCCTGTGGAAGTTGTTGCTGCTGCTGTCGACACACGGGACTTGCACATTTCTCCTCAGCAGTCTCTAGTCTAGAAGGCTTTTTTTCTATTTTTTTAAAAACTTGATTACTGACATACTGATATATCCCATTACATCTGGATATCGTGATTCTCATCTATTTTTGAAACCCCCCAAAGCCCCCTGATGATAAGATGATGATGAGGAAGGGACTGGGATGGGACTGGGAAAAAACCACACTATAGACAGCCAAGCTTGCTGCAATCTTTCCCAAGACTTTCCAGCCAAGCAAGCTTGAGAAAGTCCAGAGGAAAGATCACCTTTCTGTTGGACAGCTCCAGTAGTGATGTAAATGATGCAGTCACCAAATTTTTGGACCTGTATATAAAACAACGCTTTAGGAGCAGATCCTGAACATCAGCCTTCTCTACCTGTCCATTTATTTTAGCTTCCCTCTATTGGGTTAAGTGGATCTATGTATATAATGTTGTAATGCCATTAAAGGTTCTTTGTTTGTTTGTTTGTGTTTGTTTGTCCAGAGGACAGTCAGGGAAAACCCAAGTGGTGCACAAACGCCCAATGATTGTGCGGAAGCAGGAAAGCAACTTGTTTCCCAACAGCACTGAAGCTGAGCCAGATTAGCGTCTTCGCCTTTTGGCTAAGACCAAGTGTAGATTAGCTTGTGGAAATGTCCACTGTCTTCGCCCAAGTATGTAGACAGTGAACAATGGCTCGAATACTTACGGAATAAAGTCTACTTGATAAGAGCTATTGTTGGTATTCTTCCATCTGGCAGAGCGGTGGGCTACGCATGTGAAAAAAATGCACCGTTTACACTTTCTGGAAAGTTGCAAACATCTTGCCGTTTTGTCGATGCCTAAGAATCGTAATGCAATTCTCAGAAATTCAGCACTGCATTTAAAATTGCTCAGCTATTTTGTTCCCAAGAAACAATTTAAAATATGTGCAGAAAGTCGGTATGATTACTTGCAAAGGAACCAATGTTTAAATAATTGTTGTTTCTGGAGAAGCCCGATTTATTTTCCAAAGAAATGTGTATTGCGCAAGAAGCTTTTCCTTTTGATTCTGTTCTGTGGTGTCATCGCTGTTATCTCTGACTAGCAATGAAGGCTGTCCTGTTGTGTGACAAAACACAACAGGTGCAAGAAAATTCCGAATTATCGCTAATACGCCTTGCATGCATTCGCAACAGTGCTAGTGGGGGGCAGGTGGGTGCAGTGGAAGGTGGAGTTCAGCCAAGGGCTACGGGTGTGGGACCAAAATATGCCTCCCACGTGATTCAGGCAAATGGCACCTGCTTCACCTGCCCCCTTTGACCCCCTAATTCCACCAGTGATCAGCGTGGTCTCCCACTCTGCTCACACACCTGTGCAGCTCTTTAAGTGAGTCGTCGCCAACATGCCTTGCCTCTTATATAGATAAGGTGAAGTCGCGGCTTGTGTGAACTAGGAATCAGCATTAACAGCCAAAAAGCTGCAATTGCTCTCTGCTCTCCTGCCCGTAGAGTATGTGAGTCATCTCAGTGGACAGAAATTAAAGGAGGAGGGGTTTTGTACCACAAAACTGTTTTGTAACTTCAGAGTGGTGGCTACACACTGCTAGTTAAAGTGGTCATCAGCATGCAGAAGAATGGGGAAGAATGCCTTCCAAGAAAAACTCACGGTTGTAGCAATAAACTGTGGCTATTTTTTGGTCAGAATGAAGTTTTGAAACAGAATGTGTGATACACAAAAATGAAACAGAACAAATTTCTCTTTACAGACGGGAACATCCAGAAACCAGCAACAAAGGAACATTTTTGAGTCTCTTTTGCTTACCGTGTAGCACATGTAGCCTACCGATGACGTCGTCTGGAATGGTCACGGATGTGCTGAAAGAGGATAGCAGGCGGTTGCCAACTTCCAGATGGAACCTGGAGTTCTTATGGAATTATGCTCTATCTCCACAATACAAGGATCAGTTCCCCTAAAGTAGGGGTGTCCAACTCTGGCGCCCCAGGTATTCATGGACTATGGTTCCCATCAGCCCCTGCCAGCATGGACAAATGAGACATGCTGGTAAGGGCTGATGGGAATTGTAGTCCATGAACACCGGGGCACCAGAGTTGGACATCCTTGCCCTAAAGGAATTTGGAGGGTGGCCTCTTGAGCATCTCATCCTTGTTGAACTCACACTCCAAACTCCACTCTCCCCAGGTTCCAGGACTTTCTCAAGCAAGCTGGAGTTATCAACCCTAGTTGTTTGGCACTGGAGCAGACTAAGGCCCCTTCTGCACATGCAGAATAATGCACTTTCAATCTACTTTCACAATTGTTTGCAAGTGGATTTTGCTATTCCGCACAGTAAAATCCAGCTGCAAAGTGGATTGAAAGTCGCTTGAAAGTGCATTATTCTGCATGTGCAGAAGGGGCCAAAGTCCTGCTATTCAGCATCAAAGACTGACAAATGCATTGTGGCATAAACTGCTGTAATCTGGAACCAATACATGAATCTTGGATGAAGAATACTGTGATCAATGAAGGTTTATGCCCCAACCGCTCTGTTTGAAGCAGCGCAAGATTCTTTTGTGTGTACAAAAGTTTGCAAAAAATCCAAACTTCACATACAAGCTACAAGGATCAGTGCTATCAGTCACAGACCAGGAAAGGGATTTGGGCGTCTTAGTGGATAGTTCCATGAGAATGTCAACTCAATGCATGGCAGCTGTGAAAAAGGCAAACTCTATGCTGGGGATCATTAGGAAAGGAATTGAGAATAAAACTGCAAAGATTGTCATGCCCTTATATAAAGCCGTGGTGCGACCGCACTTGGAGTACTGTGTTCAGTTCTGGTCGCCGCATCTCAAAAAGGATATCGAAGAGATAGAAAAAGTGCAGAGAAGGGCAACGAAGATGATTGAGGGACTGGAGCACCTTCCCTATGAGGAAAGGCTGCAGCATTTGGGACTCTTTAGTTTGGAGAGGAGACGGCTGAGGGGGGATATGATTGAAGTCTATAAAATTATGCATGGGGTAGAAAATGTTGACGGAGAGAAATTTTTCTCTCTTTCTCACAATACTAGAACCAGGGGGCATTCATTGAAAATGCTGGGGGGAAGAATTAGGACTAATAAAAGGAAACACTTCTTCACGCAACGTGTGATTGGTGTTTGGAATATGCTGCCACAGGAGGTGGTGATGGCCACTAACCTGGATAGCTTTAAAGGGGGCTTGGACAGATTTATGGAGGAGAAGTCGATTTATGGCTACCAATCTTGATCCTCTTTGATCTGAGATTGCAAATGCCTTAAGAGTCCAGGTGATCGGGAGCAGCAGCCGCAGAAGGCCCTTGCTTTCACCTCCTGCATGTGAGCTGCCAAAGGCACCTGGTGGGCCACTGCGAGTAGCAGAGAGCTGGACTAGATGGACTCTGGTCTGATCCAGCTGGCTTGTTCTTATGTTCTTATGTTCTCTGGCTGTGTACATGGAGCCAAAGACTCAAGCAGCCTGACTCGTCACTGGAACACACAGCTGCTGGGAATCTTGGGGGCCAGAGGGGTTGTCGTTGATGCAAAGGATTTTTATACCCTGTTCATATTTCAGGCGCCCCATTATATATAATCAAAGCTTGCTATTTTTTGTAAAGGTTTTTTTTTAAGGCTGAATTTTGCAACTCCAACAGTTTCAAAGAATGCTGAACTCAAGCAAAAAAAAATGTTGCAAACAGCAGAGATGCTTTCATTAAAGGAATGAGGGTAATAAGTATAAGCTGATTTTGGATCATGTTGGTCTCTCATTCCCACTCTCACGGAAACAGATAATGGGCTCTGAGGATCACCAGCCTAGCCGTATGTTTTCCAGTTCTGTACTTAATCATTACAATCTTTTAAAAGACATGATTATTATTATTGAACAAAGGCTGTAAGGAGCTCCTTCATGCTAGAAAGTTGGCTGGTGGACTCGAATCTGGTGAGCTGGGTTTGTTTCTCCACTTCTCCATTTGAAGCCTGCTGGATGACCATAGGCTAGTCCAGAGGTCTGCAACCTGTGGCTCTCCAGGTGTTCATGGACTACAAATCCCATCAGCCCCAATTGGCCATGCTGGCAGTGGCTGATGGGAATTGTAGTCCATGAACACCTGGAGAGCCGCAGGTTGCAGACATAAGAACATAAGAACTAGCCTGCTGGATCAGACCAGAGTCCATCTAGTCCAGCATTCTGCTACTCGCAGTGGCCCACCAGGTGCCTTTGGGAGCTCACATGCAGGATGTGAAAGCAATGGCCTTCTGCTGCTGCTGCTCCTGAGCACCTGGTCTGCTAAGGCATTTCCAATCTGAGATCAAGGAGGATCAAGATTGGTAGCCATAAATCGACTTCTCCTCCATAAATCTGTCCAAGCCCTTTTTAAAGCTATCCAGGTTCGTGGCCATCACCACCTCCTGTGGCAGCATATTCCAAACACCAATCATGTATTGCGTGAAGAAATGTTTCCTTTTATTAGTCCTAATTCTTCCCCCCAGCATTTTCAATGAATGCCCCCTGGTTCTAGTATTGTGAGAAAGAGAGAAAATTTTCTCTCTGTCAACATTTTCTACCCCATGCATAATTTTAGAGACTTCAATCATATCCCCCCTCAGCCGTCTCCTCTCCAAACTAAAGAGTCCCAAACGCTGCAGCCTTTCCTCATAAGGAAGGTGCTCCAGTCCCTCAATCATCCTCGTTGCCCTTCTCTGCACTTTTTCTATCTCCTCAATATCCAATTGGGCTTTTTCTATCTCTTCGATATCCAATTGGGCTTGTCACAGTTCTCTCTCAGCCCCACCTACCTCTCAAGGTGCCTGCTGTGGTGGGGTGGGGGGAGAGGGAGGAAAGGCAATGGTAAGCCCCTTTATTAAGATTCCTTATGGTAAAGAAAAGTGGAGCATAAAAACCAACACTACGACTTTCTTTTTCTTCTAAAAGGTCACGAGGCTATAAAGAAATTAGATTCTTATTATGCCAAATAAAGGCTTATCAATCAAAATGAGATTCTGGGCCATCTGGCTAACTGCTTTTCAGTCCGAAAGTCAAATTGAAACCAGCAAAACTTTAATAATTGATTGGATGAGTCACTATTTGTTTCCTACCTAAAATCCCCGCTTTCCAATTAAAAACAGCTCACCAAAACCAATCCTAGATCAACCAACAAGAAAGGCAGGTTATAATGTGGGAAAGCTCCTTTACATAAGTCCTTCTTCCTCTTTTGTCCACATTCTTTCCTGTGTCCTATGATCTGTGGTGAGATCACCATACAAATAAAATCAAACAGCACTGGGGTATCTCTTGTTATATGCCAGTGTTATAATCCAACCAGTCCTGTTTTTATTTAACCAGATGTTTAAAATTCAGTTCAGATCCAAGCAGCGTATCACAAATACCAACAGGACACCATTCAACAATTAATCCTGAACAAATCATACAGAAGATGGAGTACATAAATATATGTCAGAAAAATAATAGTATAGACATCATCAGTTCCCAATCAGGAGAAGTATCCAAGCCCAAAAAATCCATGAAATGCCTAACCAAAATTACACCACACAGTGTAAGAACTTTCAAGCTCTTCAGAAGTCTTGATTCTGGGACGAGCACCGAGCCACACTGAATAATTCTGTGTAAAATTCTGAGTAGACCTTCTTAGAATTGTTCTCTTTGGCTATAATCTCATGCATTCTTGGTACAGAGGAAGTCACATGGGAGCAGCAGTGGCATAGTGGTTAAGAGCAGGTGCACTCTAATCTGGAGAACTGAGTTTGATTCCCCACTCTGCCCCTTGAACTGTGGAGGCTTATCTGTGGAACTAGATTAGCCTGTGCACTCCAACACATGCCAGCTGGGTGACCTTGGGCTAGTCTTAGGCCCTTTCCCCACTTACCCTTGCCGGAGGGTTACTGTGCGCAATTCAAGTGGCGTGCTCATGAGGAAGCCTGCTGGGTGACCTTGGGCCAGTCACAGTTCTCTCAGAACTCACTCAGCCCACACAGAGGCAGGCAATGGCAGAAACCAGCTCTGAACATCTCTTGCCTTAAAAACCCTAGGGTTGACAGCACAAACACAAGTGTTGCATAGTCTGTGCAAGTCCATTCTTACTCATATGGATATCTCCATGAGAAGAGTTTGGATTTATACCCCCGGGCGTAATGCCCATTGCACAAGGTGGGCAGCTGCCCAGGGCACCCCCTTGTGGGGGGCATCAAAATGCAGGGTTCGTTTTTGGGTATTTTTAGTGTTTTTCCATTTTTGGACTGCAGGGGGCACGGTTTTTAGGCTAGCAGCACCAAATTTTCAGCGTTTCATCAGGAGACTGTCTTTATGCTACCCCCCCAAGTTTGGTGAGGCTTCCTCATGAGCACGCCACTTTTAACCAGCTCCCATAATTTGGCAGCGCTGGTTCATACCAAGTGAGACCTCTAGACCTGGATAGTAAGCTAAGATTGATCAAGTAACCCTGATAACTCCATTCAGGTTGCTTCCGCCCAGAGGTTTTGCTCAGGTTGTCTGTCTAAATTGGAGCAGGTTCTTTTTTTTAAACCATCCACACAAGATCTTGATTGACCGCTTCTTGTGTTTTCCCTTGCTTTGCTGTGACCATTCCCAAAGATACACTCTTTTGGCAATGACTGTAAAATACCTATGCATGCTGCGCAACACTGGCGTAATGCCCATTGGGCAAGGTGGGCAGCTGCCCAGGGCATCACCTTGTGGGGGGCATCAAAATGCTGGGTTCGTTTTTGGGTATTTTAGTGGTTTTCCATTTTTGGCCTGCAGGGGGCGCGGTTTTTAGGCTAGTGGCACCAAGTTTTCAGCGTATCATCAGGAGACTGTCCTTATGCTACCCCCCAAGTTTGGTGAGGTTTAGTCCAGGGAGTCCAAAGTTATGGACTCCCAAAGGGGGTGCCCCTATCCCCCATTGTTTCCAATGGGAGCTATTAGGAGATGGGGGCTACAGTTTTGAGGGTCCATAACTTTAGCCCCCCTGAACCAAACTGCACCAAACTTGGGGGGTATCATTAGGGCAGTCTCCTGATGAGACCCTGAAAGTTTTGAGACTGTGCCTTCAGAAAGTGCCCCCCACAGCCTGCAACCCCCATTGTCAGCAATGCAGAAAACTCAATGCAGAACAAAGATTCTTGGGCAAATTTCTAGGATGTTCCTGCAGGAGGTGCATTTTTGGATGTATCAGCACCAAAATTTCAGGGTATCATCTGGAGATGATGGCACCCCCCAAGTTTGGTGCAGTTTGGTTCAGGGGGGCCAAAGTTATGGACCCTCAAAACTGTAGCCCCCATCTCCTATTAGCTCCCATTGGAAACAATGGGGGATGGGGCACCCCCTTTGGGAGTCCATAACTTTAGACTCCTTGAACCAAACCTCACCAAACTTGGGGAGTAGCATAAGGACAGTCTTCTGATGATATGCTGAAACATTGGTGCTGATATGTCTAAAAATGCACCCCCTGCAGGCACCAATGTCCTGGTGCAAAAAAAAAATTTGGTCGTGGTGGAGTGGCCGCCCATTGGGGGGGGGGGGGGATCCAACTCAGGTTTTGCCCAGGGCTACAATTTGCCCAGGGCTGCCTCGTTACGCCCCTGCTGCGCAAACAGGAAATCACACATTCTTGCAAATCCTGATCTTATCAACATTTTTGCGGCTTCATCCTCTGCCCCTGCCCCCCCCCCACTGTGTTTTCTAATGCAGTAGCTGATATATTGGTATAGATGTAAGCTGTATGTTTATGTTGATTTGTGGTTTTAAGGAATAGGAATATACCCAATCACAATACCTCAAAATGAGGTTGCTAATTCCAGGATGGGGAATTCCTGGAGATTTGGAGGCAGAGCCGAGCCTGTGGAAGGACTTCAGAGGAATATAATGCTGCGGAGTCATTTTTCCCAGGGGACTGATCTCCATGGTCTGGAGCTCAGGTGTAATTCAGGGAGATCTTCAGATCCCACCTATGTGGCAATGTTATGTCTGAAAATTGAACTGATCTTCCCTCTCCTAGCAAGTACCCTCTCCTCTTCAGAGTGCAATACCCAGAAAACACATGACAACTTGCTTTATATATATATATATATACACACACACACACACACACACACACACACACACACACACACACGAAAACTAGAACAGGGTTTGATTCCCTGCTCTGCCACTTGAGCTGTGGAGGCTTATCTGGGGAATTCAGATTAGCCTGTGCACTCCCACACATGCCAGCTGGGTGACCTTGGGCTAGTCACAGCTTCTCGGAGCTCTCTCAGCCCCACCCACCTCACAAGGTGTTTGTTGTGAGGGGGGAAGGTCAAGAGATTGTAAGCTCCTTTGAATCTCCTACAGGAGAGAAGGGGAGAATATAAATCGAAACTCGTCTTCTTCTAAACTGAGGACCTCAGATTCTCCCTTTAAATCCATGCCGAAGGGGGTGCGTTTAAAAGGAGAATCTGGGGAAATTTGGCGGGTGCCTGCTGTCCGGGGTGCAGTTGTTAAGCTAGCAGCACCAAACTTTTAGGGTATCTTTAGGAGACTCTCCTAATGATACCACCCAGGTTTGGCGAAGTTTGGTCCAGGGGGTCCAAAGTTATGGACCCTCAAAGGTGTAGCCCCATCTCCTATTACCTTCCATTTGAAACAAGGGGGGATGGGGGCACCCCCTTTGGGAGTCCATAGCTTTGGACCCCCTGGACCAAGCTTCACAAAACCTGGGTGGTATCATCAGAAGAGTCCCCCAAACAATCCCTGAAAGTTTGGTGCTGCTAGCCTAAATAATGCGCTTCCTGCAGGCCAAAAACCGAAAAACACTAAAAATGTTTAAAAACCCACAAACGGGTGGGCGGAGCTTCGGACATGAAGGGGGGGGTTGAACCCGAGAACTCCCCTCCCCCTTATCTACGTCCTTGAAAGGCGCCGAGATTTCCACACAGAGAGCCTTTAATGAGGGATTTCAGACTCTGCTGCGGGCCCTTTAAGGAGAGCGCCGCTTCGCCTCAACTCCTATTGGCGCTCTCCCGTGACGTCATTTCCCTGCGACTGGAGCTCACTGGATGCTCCACGTGGTTCGCGCGTTGGAAGATTCCGGTTTCTCTGGCAATGGAGGCGGTGGCGTCAGCGCCGTTGCCCCAAAAGCGCTTCTACCGACAGCGCGCCCACTCTAATCCGCTGGCGGATCACACTTTGCGCTAGTGAGTGTGGAAAGGATATGAACCCCCCCTTAGCTAATCCCTTCCTTTACCCTCGCTCTAATGCTGTGTTTCTAGGTTTCCTTCCAATGCAGTCTTCCTTTAAATCAGTCCTCCCGGATAGTGAATGACTTTCTCCCGGATCTGTTTCCGGTTTTGCATTCCTTCTCAAGCCTGCATAGCTGCTTTTCTATTCACACTTACCTTTGGGGTCGCAGCACTGTGGGATTTTGTGCTTGTAAAAATAGAATTGTGCTGTGTGTTCTTCAGTAGAGCATTATGATCAGAGAATATAAGGAACCTGCATGATACCGAACCTCTTCATTGCCTTCTCTCAGGCCCGTTCCGCATATGCAGAACAATGCACTTTCAATCCACTTTGCAGCTGGATTTCACTGTGCAGGGTAGCAAAATCCACTTGCAAACAATTGTGGAAGTGGATTGAAAGTGCAGTGTTCTGCATGTGCGGATTGCGGCCTCAGATATCTGGGGTCAAACCTAGGGCCTTCTTCATCTTCAAAGGTTGTGGTTGATCTTTGACTGTGTCCTGCCCTGCCCCATTCCGTTTCTTTGTCTTAATATTTGCTATTTATTATCTCCATGTTCATTGGAGACAGAATCGGTCTCTGCACACTCATCTTCATGGTGGAATGTGAGAAACTGCCAATGCAACCTCCAAATGTAGTAGGGCTAGCTGTCTAGAAAGTGTTCTTAATAAGATTGCAATCTGATATACTCAACTCTTCTTGGCTTCTCTGTATCTTGAGATGAATCCTTGACTATTTTCTCACACTCTGTTATCCTTGCCTAGATGCTAATGTTTATGTTTTGGAAATGATGCAGGAAATATAAAAGCCACTTTAAGCATCATGCATAACATGACATTCAACAATTTGAAAACTGGGGAATTCCAGTTACAGAATTCCAGTGCCAGATCTAGCTTGATTTTTAAGTACCCTTACAATGAAATTCTAAGCAAAGTTGATTCTTCTGAACAGTCTGGCTTAAATAGATTTTGCACAACTGTTTATAATTGCACTATGAGTATGTTCTTACTGTTAACTGTGATTTCCAGTGAAATTTGCTCACAAACAGATGTGGTTAGGAGGATTAGAAAATTAATCCCACATTTTTTCTGTGGGTCTTATACTGGGGCCAAATGCATACAATATTACTTTATGGTTTGCATGAGACACAAGTGGTTGGAATGTCTCCTGAGACACGACTCACTGGGATATTTCTGTGTCTTGAAATCATACGATGAGTAGCAGACTCTCACTCCTTGTCCCTATTAAGTTTTGAAACGATCCTTAATGAAGCTGTCAAAAGTGCATCCTCCAGAAATGCTGTTACCATCTAACTCAAAGCTTCCGCCTGCTAAGTCTCTGGGTTGATCTGTTCCAACAAAGTGGCTCCTTATGGCAGGTATGTGTTGGTTGGTAGTTTTATGAGCCAGAAGCCGCTTGGAAGTGCAACTGGGAAGTGTGTGGTGTAACTCTGCATGTTACACGAGGCTCTGTGTTTTCTTCCCTGTTAGTCCTTCCAAGCCTGAGGAAATGGATTGGTCTGAGCTGTACCCAGAATTCTTCACGTTGTTAAACAGTCGGCACGATGACTCAAAGGACATGGAAGAGGGAGCCAAGCCTTCCTGTCAAGTAGAATTTGCTGATGTTGGCTGTGGTTATGGAGGATTACTGGGTAATTTCCCCTCCCTCTCAATTATTCTAGTTTCTTATATCAAGCATTCATGTCTTCCCTCTCAACTAGCTGGCACTGTAATAAAAGCGATCACCACTAAAAAATCAATATAAAAGCAGCAGGAAAAGATAAAACATAACATTCTTGTAGTAAATAAAACCATGAAAGCTAGCAGAACATATGGTACCTTTTTTGAAACTGCTACATTGGTTGGCAGTCTGTTTCCGAGTTAAATTTGGGGTTCTGATTGTGATTCTTAAACTTCTTTATGACTTCTGGCTGACAAAATTGACAGACCTCCTTTCATCTATCCCTGTGTGCCAATTGTGATCTTCAGGTAAATCCTCTGTTGGTTATCCCATCACCTAAGGTGGCCCACTTGGCATAAACGGGGCTTCTCCATCATGGCTTCTGCTCTGTGGGATGAGTTCTCTTGAAGAAGTGAAGGGGGCTCCCTCCTTCGATAAATTCAGGACACATTTTAAAGCTTACCTGTTTGCCAGGGCATTTGAAGGAGTGTGAACGGCAGGCATCTTTTAAAGGAGGGAGGGAGAGATTTGGGGGCCTGTTATTTTATGTTGGTTTTAATTGGAATTTTTTTTTTACTATTATTATGAGCTGCCTTGAACCGTAGAAAAAGGCAAGGTGTAAATGTTTGAATGACTAAATCAATTAAATAGTAGTTAAATAGCGTCATGTAAACAAAAGAGCTGCTGTAATGGAGCAAATCAGTTGGAACCGTCTCACGAATGATGCTTTCCAGCACTTCGCATGCAGCTTGGTCTCTATGGAGAGTGGTTCCAAAGGTTGTGGAAGGGGTTTCCAAGAGCAAAGGCTGGTGAAATACTAACGCTGAAGCACTTTGAGAGCGCTTCCTTTCTCTGTAGCAAGCTTGGTCTGTAGTTGACGCATCAGAGTGTTCTCCCCTCCTTTTTTGGCTTTTATTATAGATAAAAGGTCACAAAACTGACGAAGATAAGTTAGCCTGTTGTGAGCACAACAATGAACAGTGCATATAAAACAGGTGTTTTGCCAGCAGCACCGGCTCCAGGTCAAGTACTGGATCAAGTTCGGGGTTTTAGTGTTGACTTTTAAAGCCCTAAATGGTCTGGGAACGTCGTATCTGTGGGATTGGCTCTCTTGAGATTCTCCCCAAAGAGTGTTATGCTTAGCTGGTAACAACTTATTGGCCAAAAAGTATCCCGCTGCCTTTGACCAGGTCCAGAGACTTTTTGGGTCTCTCTCAAATGAAACCTGGGCTCTGCAAGGCCTGGCTCAGTTCTGCCGGGACTGCAAGACTCACATGTTCCACCAGGCCTGTGGTGGAGGACAGAGACCATTCCATTATAGCTGTTTTCATTACCCCTTATTCTTACCCTCCTTATTTCTCACTTACAGTCAATAAAAACATCTTGGGTGCTGTGTGGTTTCCGGGCTGTATGGCCGTGTTCTAGCAGCATTCTCTCCTGACGTTTCGCCTGCATCTGTGGCTGGCATCTTCAGAGGATCTTCAGAGGATCTTCAGATCCTCTGAAGATGCCAGCCACAGATGCAGGCGAAGCGTCAGGAGAGAATGCTGCTAGAACACTGCCATACAGCCCGGAAACCACACAGCACCCAAGTGATTCCGGCCGTGAAAGCCTTCGACAATACAATAAAAACATCATTAAAAATCCCCCTCCCCTCCCCCCACCTTTCAGCTGGCATCAATGCAGGGGACCCTGGGGGTCACACATTGAAGGCCTGGGTAAAGAGGAAGGTTTTAACTAGGTGCCGAAATCCATAAAGCGTCAGTGCCTGGTGAATTCCTGCAGGAAGGCTGTTCCACAGCTTGGGGTTCCGCAGCTTGAGGCTTACCTATCATCTATGTCAGCCATTCTCAATCAGGGTTCCCTGGTACTCTGGGGTGCCGTGAGCATGTCCCAGGGGTACCGCGGCAACAGTACCGCCCCCCCTCATTTTTGTGGTGTCTCCCACCGGCGCCAGCAAGGACATGGAGCTGGCCCATGGGGCAGGGCCAGCCACAAGGTCAGCAGCCACCCCCCACCCCCCCACCCCCAGTGCTACCCTTCACCCTGGGAGGGGAAGGTGGGGGGTGTGGCAAGCAGGGGCAATGGGAGGGGAAGGTGGAGGGTGGCGGCAGGGGTCCCGTGAGATATGAAGAGTGAGGTCAAGGGTACCCTGACCTCGAAAAGGTTGGGAAACACTGATCTATGTTCTCAGACACAGCCAGGCAGATAGTCTTAAAAGCTTACAGCCAGAATGATGCAGGAAGATAATGTACATACTAACAACCTGATTATAATCACAAGTTCAGTTTATTTTAATGCATGTATGTGTATGTGCAAGACTGCAACGTTAAGGAAAGAGATGACTCGATCGCAGTGTGAGAGGAGAATGGCAAGTCCAGCAAAGGTATTCAACATGCTTCTGCAACATGAAACGCGGGGGAAATAAACTTTTTTTTTTGCATTTCCCATTCATTTGCCATGGATTTTTTTCCTCCCTGCTTGATTGCCATTTTCCTGACGCTGGTTGCTCTTCTCTACTGTAGTTGCGCTGTCTCCCTTGTTCCCCAACACCTTAATGCTGGGCCTAGAGATCCGCGTGAAGGTCTCAGATTACGTGCGAGACCGGATCCGGTCCCTGCGAGCATCCCATCCTGGGTTGTACCAGAACGTCGCCTGCATCCGCAGCAATGCCATGAAACACCTGCCCAACTTTTTCCACAAGGGACAGGTGAGTTTCCAGGGGATTGATGCCAGAAAGCGACCTCTTCCCATTTCCGAGCTCTGTGCCTGGTCAGTCACTGGCTGTGTAATGACCGTTCTGTGTTGTTTGCTGTTGGTATTTTTTGCTATTTTTTATATAATATTGTAGCCAAGAACCCCTAAGTAAATGAACAGTGAGGCCATTAAGTCCCTGTAGCCCAGGGGTTGGCAACCTTTAGCACCCAAAGAGCCATTTGGCCCCGCCTCCCCAAGCCCCACCCCCACCCCTGGTCTCTCCAAGCCCTGCCTTCAGCCAAGAGGGCGGTATAGACAGTGGCGGTGATGCCAACAACAGCAAGTTGCACTTGGGATGTGGCGAGCGTGCCTCCTTCCCCACCCCTCCCTCCCTCCCTCTCCTTTCCAGGCGCCAGACAAGGGAAGGAGGGGAAAGGATGCCGGAGGGAGGAAGGAAGGAAAGAGGGGGCGGGGAAGGAGGTGCGCTCGCCACGTCCCAAGTGCAACTTGCCATCATTGGCGTCGCAACTGCGGAGCCGCAGTACGAGGACGAAAGAGCCGCATGCGGCTCCAGAGCCGCGGTTTGCTGACCCCTGCGGTAGCCCAATACCATCTGGTCTGATGGCCTATGGCTCTTCCTGGTAACAGGCAGGGATATTTTCCCACTAAATTATCTAAAATCCCTTCAACTGAAGATGGCAGGTTTTGGGTCCGAGGCCTTCTGCTTGCAAAGGAGAAGAAGAAGAAGAGTTTGGATTTATATCCCCCCTTTCTCTCCTGCAGGAGACTCAAAGGGGCTGACAATCTCCTTGCCCTTCCCCCCTCACAACAAACACCCTGTGAGGTAGGTGGGGCTGAGAGAGCTCCCAGAAGCTGTGACTAGCCCAAGGTCACCCAGCTGGCGTTTGTGGGAGTGTACAGGCTAATCTGAATTCCCCAGATAAGCCTCCACAGCTCAGGCAGCAGAGCGGGGAATCAAACCCGGTTCCTCCAGATTTGATACACGAGCTCTTAACCTCCTACGCCACTACGCCAAAGCATGTCGGCCATCCTAAGCTACACCTGTTCCCTGGGTGGAAGGAACGGGAAGCAGCAGCTTTGCTGAAGCTGAGCGGGTCTTCTCAATGACCGGGGGGGAAGCTTTCTGGACCCCAGTCATAGCAACTGTCCCTTCTGGAGGGGAGATGAAGATATACTCGGTTGACCTGATAGTGAAGTCACTAAGGCTGCACTCCTATGTTTCCTGGGAGCGATAAAATGGGACTTAGTTTTGAGCAGACCTGCTCAGGTTTGCTCCCTGAGATTTGGGGTTGTGTTTAGACTGCAAAACACTTATCCTTTTCTTGGTGTGATGCTGGTGGAATCTTTGCACGTTTTTTTGCAGCTATGCAAGATGTTTTTCCTCTTCCCTGACCCTCACTTCAAGAAGACGAAACACAAGTGGAGAATTATCAGCACTACCTTGTTGGCGGAGTATGCCTATGTCCTGTGTGAGCAGGTAAGTGACGTGTGCTTCGGTATCTCTGGCCTCCCCAACAGGATGGGACTTAGGTATTTATTTATTTAAACGTTTATACCCCACCTTTCCCCCCTCTGGGAAATCATGCTCCTCGCCTCCATTTTATATTCACAACAATCTGATGAGGTAGGTCCGGCTCAGTCTGCGTGACTGGAATGAGCCTGGAGTCTACCAGATGCCAGTCCAGCGCTCTTGACTGCTACACCACATTGGCTTCTGCTGGCTTGTAGACTCCAGAATTATCATCATTTGCTGTATTTTACTACTGCTGTGTCTGGGATTTTGTTTGTGTGTGCGTGGACCATCATTGTTGTCTGTTCTTCACCCCTTCTGTAGAAGGAGCAGCAGTGGCGTAGTGGTTAAGAGCAGGTGCATTCTAATCTGGAGGAACCGGGTTTGAGTCCCCACTGCCGCTTGAGCTGTGGAGGCTTATCTGGGGAATTCAGATTAGTTTGTGCACTCCCACACGCCAGCTGGATGACCTTGGGCTACTCACAGCTCTTGGGAGCTCTCTCAGCCCCACCCACCTCATAGGGTGTTTGTTGTGAGGGAGGAAGGGCAAGGAGATTGTAAGCCCCTTTGAATCTTCTACAGGAGAGAAAGGGGGGATATAAATCCAAACTCCTCCTCTTCTTCCTCTTCTTCTTCTTCATTAAGAAGTCACTCTGGCTATTCTGACAGCTGAAAAGTAAGGCCACCCTAAGACCCCTTGGTGCGTATTTACCCAGGCACCCTTTCTGTTTTCAGCCAAGCTGTTCAGATCCTCAGCTGCTGAGCCAATGTAGGAAAGGTTCTTTGTAAAATTTAGTGCCTTTGGCTCAGAGATTCAGTACCAAAGACAGTGTTTGCAGATTGGCTGGTACGGTAGATTTCCGAAAGGCAGGCTGTCTGGAGAGAATTGGGGAATTTTAACAGAAGAGGGTGCTCCACTGATGGATGTCTGGCTTCAACCTCCCACGATGCCAGTGTGTCTGTACCTACTCATTTCCTGCCGAAAGGTCCCACCTGTTTGTGCCGACGCATCGCAGAGCCTAGAGAAAGAGGCTCCTCTTCATGTGTTGGGAATTTCAAATCCCAGAAGCAAGGGCAGGACGCTAATTAGTGCTAGAGGGCAAAAGATTAACTCGGTCCCTGCATTCAACCAAGGTGTGGGTTGGCAGGAGTCCTTGTAGGTAAAATGTTGCATCACACTCTCCCCCACACCCCGACTTTCCGCAGCTGCCTCCAGGGCTCTCTGGCGGCCTCAGTGTTCCGCTTCCAAGGTAAAAGAGAGAGCCCTTTTATTTATTTTTTTCTCGTGTCATCACTTTTGGGCTTGGAACCTGCAGATCTAATCTTGGCAATGAATCAGCGAGAGGCCTCGCCCAGAGCTGGGGTGAGTCACCAACAGTGCTGCCAACATCTCCCCAAAAGCGCTACTTTCCGAGGAAGAGGCTGGGGGGCAGCTATGGGCTGTCACTCTGAGGCGTTTCCTGTAACAGACGGTGGTGATGGCGGCCGTGCAAACCAGGTTGCAATAGCTGAGCTGTAGGCCACGAGAAGGCTAGGAACAATTGTTAACTTAACAAGCCTTGTTAAGTTAGGAACAATTCATTTTTGCAGAGGCGTACCAGGAGAAAATAGCTCCCGGGGCAACACCTGTGACCCTCCCAGCTAACTTACCCCCTACAGTTGGTTTCCTGGCCGCCAGCGGCATGCCTCTTATTCCCTCAGCCTTTGGTCTTCACGTTCAGAATGTTGGAGTGCTAATCCCCTCTCCTTTGTGAAACCATAGAGCTGTGGGCTGGAGAGTCTGGAGGACTCAAGATAATTAAGGAGAGGAGGCCGGCAGCAGGGGAAGGGGCGTGGGCGATTTTGCGCCCCCTCCCCATGTGGCGCCTGGGGACATGTGACCATTCATGTCCCTCTGGCAGATACGCCACTACATTTAGCTGCATCCTACCACTGAGATTCAGAAGTTTGTTTAACTGGAGATGGAGGCCATGGCTGGTGGCCACTGATGGAACTCTCCTTTCCCCTCCATTCTTTCTTTTTAGGCTGTATTACTTTTTGTTCCAGGAATATTGCCCCCTTCAATTACTGCCTCTCTGAGGAGATTTCATGGAACCTCAAAGGTGACCCTCACCTGTCCGGCACTCTTCCCCTTACAGTCTCTCTGTTGCTCACACAGGGTCTGGTGTACACCATCACGGATGTAGAAGAGGTGTACAAATGGATTGTAAAGCATTTCCAAGAGCACCCACTCTTTGAGCAAGTACCGTTAGAAGAACTGGTAAGCATGGAGGGTGAGAGAGAGGGACCCTGAAATGTATGTCACATTCTGTGCATGGCTCATAGGGTGTAGTGCAGGGGTCCCCAAACTACGGCCCCGGGGCCAAATGTGGCCCCCTGAAGGCATTTGTCCGGCCCGCCAGGCATGGCAGCGATGGCTCCATTCATGTGCAGTGGGGGCTCGAGGGAGAGGAGGAACCGGCCCCAACGGCTGTTGATTGCAATTACATGATGGCACCCCCAAATCTCCATGCATTTTCTGACCCAGAGTTGGAAACCTTACACGTGGCAACGCCTGCTCCGCCCTTCCCTCTCGGCTACTCCATGTGTTGCTCTCAGGCTTTCTGTTCCGCCTCACTCCCATTGGCATCAGCCAGGCTGGCGAATCGCTCGCTGGCTGCTAGGGAGGAAAGAACCCAGGAAGATACCTGATCCTGGGTTAGATGGAATGCTTCATTGGGAAAGTTCTGCTTTTTTTTTTTTACAGGGGAAGGTATTCCACAGCCTCCCCAACAATATTTGGAGCCCACCCTGTACTTGACATACTTTGGTCACTGTTCGAAAAATAGACCATGACAGAAAGGCTGAAAGGTGAAATCAAACATTTTACAATCATTTGTGCATAGGAATTTGTTCATAGTTTTTTTTAGTCCGGCCCTCCAACAGTCTGAGGGACAGTGTACTGGCCCCCTGTTTAAAAAGTTTGGGGACCCCTGGTGTAGTGTATATGAAAATACACCCTATTGATGCTGCTTGTTCTCTGAAGTTCTAGATTCCTGTTAGAGCTCATGGGGCCAACTGTGAGCAAGCTACAGCTGTGACCTCTTGGTATAAGACTTTTAAAAAAGTGTATCAAAAAATGACTGTGCAAAAGGAATCTACAGGCACAAACGGAATAAAGTTGACTTGAGGTTTTGGGGAGAGGCAAGATATAAATATTTTAATAAATCACAGTATTAGACAGTTTGTAAATAGTTTGGATTTATGCCCTGCCTTTCTCTCCTGTAAGGATACATGAGGCCTGCAAGCTCCTTTTCCCTCCCTCTCTCCACGCAGACGCCTTGTGAGGTAGGTGGGGCTGAAAGAGTTCTGAGTGACCCGTGATTAGCCCAATGTCACCCAGCAGGCTTCATGTGTAGGAGCAGGGAAACAAACCCAGTTCACCAGATAAGAGCCTGCCTCTCAAGTGGGGAATCAAATCAGGTTCTGCAGATTAGAGTCCGCTGCTCTTAACCACTATACCACGCTGGCTTTCTAGGGTGAACAATGATAAACATTATATATATTTAGTTAGAAGGCAAGATATTCTTTTTATTCCTCCTCACAGCAGTTAACAACGATCAGTACAGTAAATAAACTGTTTTATTACAATAATTAAAACGCATTCAAAAGTTAAACTGTAATGTATTGTATTGTTTTAAGAGTCTGCAGCTGTTGCACTGTAATTGGTAATCAGTAAGTGTGTTATATTGAGCACAGCTGCAGAGTGATTTTAGGCTATGTGTGAGTAGCAGCTATGGAATAAAGTACTATGTTTTGTTCCTCCGACTCCTGTTTCTTGAGACATGACATATTGGCGACGAGGATGGGATTAGTATACTTACTGTTCTGGAACGCATTAGTATACTTACTGTTCTGGAACGCATATACAGATCCACATATCTTGTCAAATGAGGTTATTGGGCTGAATACGTCCCTCATGTACATTTGCTATCAAGTCACAACTGACTTATGGCAACCCTGTAAGGTTTTCAAGGCAAGAGATGTTGAGAGGTGATTTGCCATTCCCTGCCTCTGCGTTGCAACCCTAGATTTCCTTGGTGGTCTTGTCAGGATCGAGGCTGAGAATGAGTGACTGGCTCAGGTTACCCAGCAACTCCCGTGGCAGAACGGGCACTTGAAGTTAGGTTTCCCAGATCTTAGTCCAACACCTCAACCTCTACACTATGTTGATTCTCAATGTACGTAGATTTCCTATATAATATTAATACTTTTATATATGAAGTGATCAATTTCATTTTTGTTCCACCCTGCCTGTAAGACATAATTATGGTTTCTCCCTTTGATATCCTGACAAAAACCTTGTGAGGTAAATTAAGCTGAGAGAGGGTGAGGGCCCAAGGCTGACCTGTAAACTTCATGGCCGAGGAGAGATTTCAGTCTATGTCTCTCTGATCTTAGTCTAACCCTGTGCTCCAAAGATCCCAAAATCTTGAATGCCATCGTGATCTTGGGTTTTTTCACAGGTTAGTAAGCAAACTTTGGCGCAATCAAATGGGCTGGGAGCAGTCCTTGCTGAAGAATAATCGCTAATTTGCCAGGTTACATTGGAAGAGTTTGGATCTGAACCCCACTTTTCTCAACTGTAAGGAGCCTCAAATCGACTTACAAACTCCTTCCCTTTCCCTCCACCCAATAGACACTTTGTGAGGTAGGTGGGGCTGAGAGAGTTCTGAGAGAACTGTGACTAGCCCAAGGTCACCCAGCAGGCTTCATGTGTAGGAGTGGGGAAATAAATCCAGTTCACCAGATTGGTCTGCCACTCATGTAGAGGAGCGAAGAATTAAACCCGCTTCTCCAGATTAGAATCCGCCGCTGTCAACCATTACACCACGCTGGTGCACCAAAGGCAGAAGATGGGTGGCACACATATTTAAACAATCACATTTAAAATCACCTTGCAAGTAAAAGTCCATGAAATTCCTAGCCCACAGTATTACTTCCTAGTTAACATCTTCGCATGCTGGTGTCAATCATTTTATGGCATAGGAGGAAAAACTCTTCCTGCAAAGCTTTCCTCACTTGATTGCCTGCAAGGCAATAGCTCTTTTCAAGCCTGATCCAAAGTTTCAAGTGTCAGGGGAAGAAACTGATAACTCAGTCTTTGGTAGACTTGCAATAGACATGAAGGAGTGGAAAAGCTAAAGAGATTAGAGAGAAAACTGCCTACAGTCTTTTCAGGGTTTATGTAATGCCGACTTTGCTGAAATTCAAAAGGCATAGTGGTATGGGTGCTGCAGAATAGTACACACGGACTGTTCCTGGGTGTTTTTTCTTAATTTTAAGTAGGGGTACCGTGTATACTCATGTATAAGTCGAATTTTTCAGCACATTTTTAATGCTGAAAAAGCTCCCCTCGACTTATATGCGGGTCATTAAATTTTTTTGTGTGTTTTTTTACTTTTGCCGGCCAGCAGGGGGCGCAGTTTTTATGCTAGCGGCACCAAAATTTCAGGGTACCCTCAGGAGACACTCCTGATGATACCAGCCAAGTTTGGTAAAGTTTGGTTCAGGGGGTTCAAAGTTATGGACCCCCAAAGGAGGTGCCCCCATTCCCCATTGTTTTCAATGGGAGCTATTAGTAGATGGGGCTACCCTTTTGAGGGTCCATAACTTTGGACCCTCTGAACCAAACTTCACCAAACCTGGCTGGTCTCATCAGGAGAGTCTCTTTATGATACCAGCCAGGTTTGGTGAAGTTTGGGTCAGGGGATCCAAAGTTATTGATCCCCAAAGGGGGTGTCCCATCCCCCATTGTTTACAATGGAAGCTAATAGTAGACTTTCCATTTCTGATAATATCCCTCTTAAAATCTAAGTTGGGTTACATTTGGACATACAGATGATGATGAGGAATCCAGTTTTGAAGGATTTTAACTCTTGTGTTTTAGCTTGGTTGCTGGTTGAGCTAAGGTTTTTGTTGATACCATATTGTTCTTGTTGACCCTCTTTCCCACTTACAGAGCCAGTTTATTGTTTTTCTTTGAAATAAATATTCAAAAACATTTAACCTACTGATGCCTCAATTGATGTAATTTTATTGGTATCTATTTTTATTTTTGAAATTTACCAGCAGCTGCTGCATTTTCCACCCTCAACTTATACGCGAGTCAATACGTTTTCCCAGTTTTTTGTGATAAAATTAGGTGCCTCGACTTATATGCGGGTCGACTTATACACGAGTATATACGGTACCATACCAAGTCTCTCCCATATACCAAATTCATCAGCCACTGTGAACAGCAACTGAAATTTTAGCAGGTCCCTCTCCACCTGTTCTTTGGTGTGTATAGCAACACAGGCTTTTGGGATTCTTCCTTTACGCATTCCAGCAAAATCCTTTAGGCATTCCTTTAGGCCCGTGATGGCGAACCTATGGCACTGGTGGCCAAGGCGGCACTCAGAGCTGTCTCTGTGGGCACGCATGCAGTTATCTCCCCCTCCCCCTTCGCGCAGCCAGAGGCGGCTGCCAGCAAACGCGTTGGAAGTCACGTTGCGCAGGCTGGCCGTGCACAAGGCGCTCTCCTACCCTGGGAGAGAGAGCGATGGGGCTTTTAGTGCCTGGGCGGCCAGGGCGGGGAGGAGAGATCTTGCAAGGTCCCTAGGCTCACGATGCCAATCCTGTTCCCACAGGATCAAAGCAAAAGTACAAAAGACAAAAGGCATTTCACACTGATAAAGAATTGAGCTAAACCAGGTCCCAATCAACTGGCAGGAAAGGGAGAGGAACATCCCTTCCCGACCCCGCTTGTCAGAATTAGGGCCATTCCGACAGAGGCAAATGTGGGACAGAGAGGTCCATTTCAAAATATTCTCCATGCTTTTATTTTTCTGTTCCTGATGCATTTTTGTGGGAAGTCAAGTGCTGTGATGACATGTGAAAGAAAAACCACAGATCAGATGGCTGCTCCACAAATTTAGCTTTCCTGAAGTTATCCCACCCCTCACACAGCATTCTTGCTTAGGATTGCCTTCCTTGACTGCCTTTTTACTTCTATTTTGTGGTGGGGGGGTATTGGGTTTCAGAAAATGAAATTTTACTTCTCCCTCCCCCCGCACCCCTCCCCCTGCCAGGCCCCCAGTGTGATAATAGTGTAATTTCAGGGAGATTATTAGCATTAAACTTCAGACCTAGTTTTGGGGAAGCAGTGTAGGTAACCCTGTTAAGCGCTGTTAAACCCCACTGATTTTCATGGGAAGAACTAAAGCACGATCCTTTACCTGGGAGTAAGCTCGGTTGCTGGCAATGGGGCTTGCTTCTGAGTAAACCCTCTTAGGACTGTGATTCACCCATTCGAAGCGTTGCACGGTTGCTTCAAAGCAAAGCCACCGAATACCACCAAGCTTACTCCCGAGTAACGCGCACCTTGGAGCCAACCATTTTTTCTAAGCTAAAACCTCAGTATTCCGGTTAAATTGCCGCGTTGGCACTTTGTGATAAATAAGTGAGTTTTGGGTTGCAGTTTGGGCCCTCGGTCTCGAAAAGGTTCGCCATCACTGGTTTAGGCATTCCAGCAAAATCCGATGAAGGGATCACGTGACTTTTCCTTTCCTTTCCTTGATGGAGTCTATCTGTTTCTGAGACCAGCAGATTCTTAAAGAAACACTATTAATTTATCATTTGGGCAATTTCTTTCTCTGAGTGGAATTTGCTTTCTGCCTGTCAGGACATTTCCCACAACAGTGATGGCGAACCTTTTTGAGGCCGAGTGCCCAAATTGCAACCCAAACCCAACTTATTTATCGCAAAGTGCCAACACGGCCATTTAACCTGAATGCTGAGGTTTTAGTTTAGAAAAAAATGGTTGGCTTTCTCTTCCTCCGCCCCACCCGCTCGAGCAGGGGCCAGCCTGTTATAGCCTCCAGCAAGTCCCGCGCGCACCGCTCTGTGCCTCTCTAGCATTTCTGCCTCTTATGCGCGCCCCCCCCCCTCGGGCAGCAGCCACCTGGAGCACAGGTACCAGGCCCGTCAGCCGAGTCCTCCCTGCTCACCACGGTGCGTGCACTTCATGCTCAGTGGCCCAGGCCAGCCTAGGGGTATGTGTGTGTGGGGGGTGATTTTCCGCCCCCCACATGACGAACTCCGTGTGTGCGTGCCCACAGAGAGGGCTCCGAGTGCCACCTCTGGCGCCCGTGCCATAGGTTCGCCATCACTGTCCTACGACATGGGGGTAGGCCATAGGAAGGTGGTGGTAGAACTTTCACTTTGGGGGCTCTTTTCATTGCAGTCCCCCTGCTAGGTTGCAGCCAGTGGTGTAGCTACAACGGGAACATCAGGGGCAAACACCCTGGGTGGCCCCCGTTGAGTCACGGGGGGAGGGAGGGTGGAAAACTCTGAGTCTGCCCTGGGCTCCATTTTCCCTAGCTATGTCCCTGGTTACAGCTCTTCTCCTTAGATTCCCTTTTCCTGTTGGGAAGAACTCAACTTGATTGGCAAATTATTAGATACTGAGTGTTTGTTACCTGACCCTTGAGAGTACAAGGAGAATGTTGATTGGCTTCCATCTGTATATGCTGCAACCTAATTGCATGTTTCTCCTAACAGGCGAGTGACCCTATTGTTGATCTCTTGGGTACCTCAACTGAAGAAGGGAAGAAAGTTCAGAGGAATGGAGGCAAAACCTTCCCGGCTGTCTTCCGACGCATTGCAGACAAAGCCCTGAAGGAGCTGCTGGGTGCAACACAGGAAGTGGCTGGAACGTGACTGGGGGAATTTCCTGAGCCCTGATGAGATCCACGTTGACCATGCCTTCCTCACAGCGATGGCGAGACGAGTTACAGCAACCATGGAAAGCACTTAATGTGTATCCCCATAGCCAAGTCAACTATCTATAAATATAGAGGGGAAATCCCTTCAGGAAAACACTGTGTTGGGGTTGCATGGATTTCTTTGGTGTTTATTTTGCCTGTAGCAGGGGCACGATGCATCACTAGTGCCATCGTAGCTAAACTTCAAGTGTCACAAGCATAGAGTGGGCTCAGTGATTATATGGAGTTCCCCACCTGACAACATCTGTTGTCACTTTATTTTTTAAATAAATAATACTATAAGACTGACTCTTGAGTTACTTATTCTAGTTAAGTCTGCGCTCCAGTGCAGCATTTTAGTAAGAATGCACCTTGGCGGTTCTGTAGGCTGTGGGTGCACCTGTAAGTCTTAGTAATCAGAGCCTCTCCCTGCTTTCCTACTCATCAGGTACATGGCAGAGGGTAAGGGCAAGTCACACCTGTACCTGCTTCTCCAGGACAGTGCCAATTCGAAACCTCCGGGGACTTGGAGAGGGCGTTCTGCCGCAATGAGAACGGGCGCTGTTTTTTGCATTTCCTCCTGCAGCTAGAGATAAAAATTTGATATCTTGGGATCCAAAGCGTGGATGTCTGAGATGGGAAAGCACTTGAGGGTTGAGATTTCTGAAATGGATGACGATCACCTCCTTGGGAAATTCCTTGCATGAGTCATACCTGTAGACGTTTACAATACAGGAGGAGCTGCTGAGTAGCTTTTATTTTTATTTATTTATTTTTCAAATTTTGGTATACCGCCCTATCCCCGAAGGGCTCAGGGCGGTGAACAACATAGAATTATATATGAAACATACAGTTTAAAACAGTTACATTCTAAAACATTCTAAAACAGTAGCCCACAAACCCATATACACCCTCTCCAGATGGGAAATGGGTCCCCATGGTGTTAGGGGACTTAATAAATAGCCGGGGGGGGGGGGGGGCACTATTAGCGGCTGGACTCTCCGAAGACCCGGTGGAACAGCTCGGTCTTGCAGGCCCTTTGCACAAGGCGGAGTTGTTCCTTCTCTTGAATTAAAAACAGCCAATAATCTACTTTGTGGAAAAAAGCTTCTCTGCTCTGCCAGAGTCTGCCATGGGTACGAAGAGACCTCAGAAACTGATTTCTTCAGGCTGAAAGGAAAAGTTGAGGAACGTGTTAAAAAGTGAATGGAATGAGTCTATAGCAGGGGTCTGCAACCTGCGGCTCTCCAGATGTTCATGGACTACAATTCCCATCAGCCCCTGCCAGCATGGCCAATTGGCAGGGGCTGATGGGATTTGTAGTCCATGAACATCTGGAGAGCCGCAGGTTGCAGACCCCTGGTCTATAGTCTCCTCCCCCACCCTGGCCAATGACTGAATTGAACGTCCCTGTCTCTCCTCTCTCACTGATCTCCGTGAAATGATACTTCTGGAAAATAGGAGACCTTTGCAGAATGATGTGTGAAGAGGTTAGCAGCAAGGAGGGAGATTGGGTAGAAATGCCAGTTCAGGCTGGATTTAACCAAGTGTTTGGAGAAGAAACACCTTGGTGTAGTCCTGAAGCTAGAACTGGGAGCAGATATTGTAAGATGGGCTGTTTTTGATCTTCCCTAGCTGGGCAGAAGGTGCTAAGGGTAGGGCTTTGCATGGGGAAAAGACAAGAACGACTCCCCTTCCACTCAACGCTCCAGTCTCAATCCCACTCTTCCTGGCCTCCCACCCCATGCCGGCAGATGCTCTTCACTTTAAAAATGTACGAGATGCAATTGTGAGTTTCTTGTGGCTGCTGTGTGTTTCCCAGAGTGTGCGGCCACCGTCTGGTAAGCTGACATTTTGTCCGCATCCGTGGCTGGCATCTTCAGAAGTGTGTTACAGTAAGATGCGTTTCTGTCTGCGGAGTTCTTACTTTCTTTGGCCTTCATTCAAGAAAGTGATTCATCTTGAAACAGTAAGACAAGATAACAGGCTAAGTGTGTGCGCCTTGGTGTCGACTCCCATAGTTACTGCACCGGAGGCTAAACTGTTGTATAAGCTAAAACTGCGTCATCCTTTCGCTTATTCCTCAACCTCAGTTGAGCTGGGCCAGCCTGCTGTTATGCCCGAAGGGTGGCCCACTCATTGGCAGGCTGAGGTGTGTGAATCCTTTCATTGTCACTGCTACAGAATGCGCTGTAGCACTTAGTGCGGCCAAGTTTGGAACTCCTAAAACAGTGGGATTTGGCAGACGCCAGAAGACATCTGTTTCTCCCTCACATCTCCCCACTCCAGATGTGAGGATCTGTCGCCTTCAGGATGATTTATACAGAAACCGAGATGATGTGGATTTTTCAAAGGAAAATCCCTTGCTCTTCCCACAGCTTGACCTGATTGCATTTGTGGAATCTCCCACACAAACTATTCTGCAGAGTCATCCTGCTCTGTGCTGAGGGCAATACAAGCATGGTAATGAAGGATGAGACCAAAAGTCCTTGTAGACTGGAGTTTTTGTCTCGGATAAAAAAGTGTGATGGGATAGGCAGACCTAGCCCGATTTCATCGGAGCAAATTATCTAGTTGCCCAGATCGGCATGGCTTGTGGGATGCTCCCTGTGATGGAGGTGGTACCTGAGGAGAACTTCGAGCCACACCCACCCGATGGATGTGGTATTACCTCGGAACCTAGCGGTGCTACTTGGCACAGGGTTCTGTGGTCTATGTAAGCTATCCAAAAGCATAGATCGACCTATCCTTGAATTTCGATAATCCTTTAAAAAAATGGAACATCTCACAAATTTGCATGTTTTGGCCCAGAGACAAGGGAAGGACTTTGGTTGGTTCTGTGTTATTTTTTTTTTTTTCAGATTTTTAGACCGCCCCATCCCCTGGGGGCTCTGGGTGGTTTTAGTCTTTCTTTAGAACCTCTGCTAGACTCTTGGTTTATTTCCATTTATTATCTTTTGTTTTGTGTTCTCTCCACCTGCTGCTATCTATTGTTTATAACAGAAGTGCTTGAAGGCTTGCTGAATTTTACCGATAAGGGTCCACTCCCTTCAGAGGTGGAGATTAAAGCTGATGGGAGACACAATTCTTACTGAAAGCCTCCAGCTGCTTGCCAAGAGATGAATAAGCAGACTTGGCCGCATGCAGAACTGAACTTGAGCCTATAAGATTTAGGAGAAAGTCCAAATCTGAGTGTGTCCAAAAGGTTGAATTTCTCTGATCTTTCACAGTCCAATTTCCCCTTCAATATCTGGATGACAACATAGTCCCTGTGGACAGTTACAGGAGCTCTGCCCACAATTTTCATATGACTGGTAACGTCCCTTAAGTTACCATCTCTGAGGCCCTCAAGTATAACTCCATCTAAATCAAGTCTTCGTGTTCCCGTTGAAGCATTCCTTTGAGACTTGGGGGGACATTTACACAAGGAGAACTCCCTTGGGAAGCCCTCTATAGAAATAGTAGTATTTCATACATTACTACTGGTATGTCACTTTTTCAGAGAGATCAAAACTTTTTGCAGGCATTATCTCAGAAAACTTTAAAATGGGGTTGCAACTAATGGCCCTCAGGCCTGTTTCGTCAAGTGGCATCAACTAATAATTCCAGAGCCAGTGTGATACAGTGGTTTGAATGTCACACCAGGGTCTAGGGAATTTTTTTTCCTGTTGCCCCACACCATGGTGATGCTTCAATGCACCACCTGGACTTTCCTCAACTTGACTGTAATCTCTCCCAAATCATAGAATGAATCCTAGAATCATAGAGTTGGAAGAGACCCCAAGGGCCATTAAGTTCAACCCCCTGCAATGCGGGAACACACAATAGCAGTTCTGACTGAAGGCATTCCAGCCTCTCTCTAAAAATCTCCAAAGAAGGAGACTCCACCACACTCCGAGGTAGTGCATCCAACTGTTGAACAGTCCTTACTGTCAGGAAGTTTTTACTGATGTTTATGTGGAATCCCTTTCCCTTCACCTTGAACCCATTACTCCTGGTCCTAGTCTCTGGAGCAGCAGAAAACAAGCTTGATCCATCACCAACATGACATCCCTTCAAATACCTTAACATGGCTATCATGTCACCTCTTAACCTTTGCTAAACTAAACATCCCCAGCTCCCTAAGTCTCTCCTCGTAGGGCTTGGATTCCAGACCTTTTACCATTTTGGTGGCCCTCCTCTGGACCCATTCCAGCTTGTCAATATCCTTTTTGAATTACGGTGCCCAGAACTGCACACAATATTCCAAGTGAAGTCTAACCAATGCAGAATAGTGAGGTACAATTATATCCCTCGACATAGACACTATACTCCTATTGATACAGCCCAGAAATGTACTATGTGGCAATATTATGGAAAATATCACAGGGATGTCGGACTGGTTGCCCGCCGGGCAGAAACTCGATTTCCCCATCCTTGCCTGCTCAGCTGCCATTTCCCCCAGCCTCAGTCTCCATGGTAGCCGCTCCCCACCCCCACCCAAAGGGTTTTTTGTAAACTGGCAATAGACCAATCCATATAATGGTACATTGGTATGTCCATTATTATTATTATTATTATTATTATTATTATTATTATTATTATTATTATTATTATTATTATACACATAACAACACAGCACAAGTGTCTGGAATTCATCTCTGAATATCGAGTCCTTCCCAAGGACCTAGGATATTAGAGGTATTTGCGTAGAATATGTGCAGTTCCTAGAAGTGCTGCTTTCTGCAGCATGTGGACTGATGTTCTGTCCAAGTTTAGGCTTTCCAGATGTTTTTCAAGATTTCTTGGGATTCCTCCTAGAGCACCGACTACTAGTGGGATTACTGTTGTTCTTTTTTGCCACAATCGTTCAACTTCAATTTGTAGGTCCTTGTATTTTGTGATCTTTATTATTATTATTATTATTATTATTATTATTATTAGTAGTAGTAGTAGTAGTAGTAGTAGTAGTAGTAGTAGCAGTAGTAGTAGTATTTATTGGGTTTATAGACCGCCCTCCCCCGGAGGGCTCAGGGCGGTGTACAGTACAGATAGAGCACAATCAATTTAAAATACAATAAATATGAATTAAGACGGCTATAATAAAAATAAACCCTACCCCATTAAAATGCAGCTTATAAAATTAATATTAATGTTAGCTCAAGATGGCGCCTGCTATCAATTCCCTCCCAGACATACATCAGAAAAGAAGGGCAGTAGGGGCCACATGATGTTACAGCAGCAAACAAAGAAAGAAAAATACACAGGAAAGCCTCTCCCGCAGTGTGGAGCTGTGGGGCGCAGCCATCATGGGGACTGGAGCAAGAGAAATGAGGGAAGGCCTGTTGCCCCTGGATTGCGTGGGCAGGTATGACAACAGCGCGGGTTCTGTAAGGAAGTGATGCAGTGTGGAAGAGGCTATAGTCACTGAGCTCCTGTTAAGAATGTTGTTTGGAGACCTGTAATTCTCTGCACCTCAAAATTACCTAACACAACTCTTAAGTGACATGTGAGACAATACCCACAGTGACAGGAGGCATAAAAGATGACCGAACTACGAATTTTTTTAAAAAAAACAGAACTGGCTTACTTCCTCAGCCACTGTTGTATTTGTTATGAAATCTAGTTACGGAGTATTTCCGACATTGCTTCCCTATTTTGCACTGTTAAACCAAGATGGACTGGTTAATGATATAATGAGGTTACGCTACAACAACCATAGTTAAAAAGCAAGCATCCAGCGTGGTGCTGTTGTCAGAGTCTTGGACTAGGGCCGTGGTGGCGAACCTTTGACACTCCAGATGTTATGGACTACAATTCCCATCAGCCCCTGCCAGCATGGCCAATTGGCTTTGCTGGGAGGGGCTGATGGGAATTGTAGTCCATAACATCTGGAGGGCCAAAGGTTCGCCACCACTGGACTAGGATCTAAGAGGCATAGATTTGAATCACCACTTTACCATGAGTGGGTCAGTCACCTTCTCTCCTAACCTACCTCACAGGGTTGCTGTAAAGTTAAAATGCAGTGGAGAAGAATGAGCTCCCGAGAAGGATGGGACAACATTTTTCTAAATAATACTAAATTTAATACTAAATAATACTAAAATTTACTAAATAATAAAAGAATCTATCAACAGGGCAGTGGTAGGGAAGTACATTCAACCACACTCTGAAACAGGATCACATAAACGAAATCAGTTTTATACATACATGTTACTACATTATATATATATATATATAACTCTTGCAGCATCTTGAACACTGATATAAGCATCAAAACAGAAATGCTTTTTGTTTAATCTTTAAGGAGTCACAAGAATTGCTTTTGTTTTTACTGTACCAGTCTAACACACATGCAAAATTAATGGATCTTCAACCCACTTTGGGTGCACTTCGCAGATGGATTTTACTGTGTGGAATAGCAAAATCCACTCGCAAACCATTGTTGAAGTACATTATTGAAAGTGTATTATTCTGCAGTAGGATTTTCGTCTATGAAATTTTCTGTGGAAGTATCTGCAGGGCTGCCGACAGACACCATGCCCTCCCCACCCCCATATGACATTGATCCAAACCCTGTGTGAGAAGTTCTGATATCATTTGAGATTGATTTTGCTGACATACTTTCTAACAAGACTGTGTTATTTGTCATTCTATATATATAAAAATCTAACAGTGTGTTTGTCCCTGATGGTCTCCCTCAGAAGCTGCTGGACGGATCGCCCCCAAATTTTCACAGGACATCCCTCCCTGTTGCGGGCAGGTAATCGGATCTTCAAATCACCGAAATTCCATACCTGAGCCAGGTAAAACGTCTTTTTCCTGGCGCACCAGGCCATGAAGCTGTTTGTGTTTAACTGTCACCCTTAGAATGTCCGTGCAGCCTGTCTGTCTGTGGCCTGAGGGCTTAGGATGTTCGTGCAGATGGACAGAGATGAGCAGTGAAAACAATACATAGGTAATACTGTTAGGTAATACGAGTGGAAGTGAAACACATACACACTTTGCCGTGTGAGACGTCAGGTGGGGTTCCCCCCCCCCATCACACGCAGGTAACTTTCACTCTCTGTGCCTCACCCACTGCTACCACACAACACACATTTTTATTTTATTTATTTATTTCTTAGACTTTTATACCGCCCTATCCCCTAGGGGCTCCAGCTCATCCTCACACACCTCACTCTGCCCTCCCTCACATCCAACCACCACTTACCCACTTCCTCACCCATATTCGCCACAGCTCTCTTTTACTAAAAGCGAGCTGGAGTTTGCCTTTTTCTTCTAAGACAATCCACGGGGTGGGGGGCGAACCAACACTACTGGCTCTGCTTCTTTGGCACATGGCCCTTTAAGAACCCAGGGAGCTGGCCTCGATCTGAGCACCTCACCACCCTGCCTCTGGTGCCTGACTGGGATAGCCTGCTTGCCCCAGTTCTGCCTTACCCAAGCCAGGACTGTGCGTGTCAACCAGCCTCATGGACAGCGGGATTCGCACTCTGGACAGTTCCGTTGTGGAATGGGAAGGGTTACCTTATACTAAAAAAACAAGACAGCACCATATAACGATGTGCATTGAAAAGGGAAAGAGGGATTCCATTTGACCACCCCAAAAGGCTATGCTGGGGATCATTGGACCTGCATGGACATCTGTGTGGGGTGCGGACTGTGATGAGAAGGACAATTGCCACAGCAACGCGTGGCCGGGCCCCGCTAGTAAATCATACAGCTTAATGTCTACACTAGCAAAGTAGCTTTTACAAAGAAGTATTAGATGTCGTACCAATGCAACCCATTGATCAGTATTTAAAATGTAATTAAACCTAAAAGGTGGGGGAGAGGGAGATCTAACTCCCCCACACACAATTTTGTGACTACTAAAACAGATTAACATGCCAGTACCATGCCTGTAAGGAGGAAGGAAGCATCCTTTTACTACTTTGATAGATCATGGGGAAATATTATCTCCTCCTCCCCTTTTCAGTTCAAAATATTAACAAGGGTCTGCTGCTATTAAATACTCCTGAGTTGTGAACCAGGAGAGGAACAAGGAGTTGAGAACAAGACTGAGAAATACAGGAGGGAGAATAGAAAGGAGGAGAGAGAAATGACGGCATACCATGAAAGCACAAGACACAATGAAGAAAAATGTGGAAAAGAGGAAGAGGAATTATGGGGAAAGGTTGTTTTACTTTCTACAACTCACTAACAGGAAAGATCTGGTTGAGCAGCCAAAACTATGTAGCTAGGTGGAAGGAAAGGAAAAGAGAAACAGGCTGCTGGAAACAACAATTTCGTCAGGTGGTTGCAACCTGGCAATGACTATAGCAGCCACAAGCTGCGCTGGCTGATCTTGCCTTGCTCCAATGCCAGCTTGGTTGGTGAGGTTAGCAAGATATGTGTTTGCCTCCTAAGTAGTAAACTTAGCAGAAAGCAGAGAGATTGCGATTGACTGTGCTCTGCGTTCTCTGCACCTCTAGTGGCTGCAGTGCAGAACTTCATTAGAAGTAAAATAAATCATGATGTATTCTGCATGCAGTATGAGACTGGCTTCAAGGGCCCTCCAACTGACTGAGGCCCTGGGAATTTTGTCCTGAGTACCTGTAATTGTAGAAAGTACTAATATATTTGCAAGCAACTCACCTGTGGTGTCTTCCTAAGGCACTGTTAGCTTCTGTCTCATTCATCTGTGGAGTTTATTGAATGACTATATAGTTAAAGGAAAATTATCCAGTGCCTAAGAAAGCCAGTGTGTTGTAGTTGGTACGACTCAAAAGGCTCAGACTCAAATCCCTATTCTGCTGTGAAGCTTGCTGAGCAACACCGGATTAGTCACTATATCTTAGCCTAGCCTAACACACAGGGTTTCTAGGAAGATAAAATGGAGGAAAGACATATATAACACCCCAAGCTTCTTGAAGGAAGAGTGGGATAAAAGCATCAACTCTTTCCATATTACATTTGGATTTGCTTCACTAAAACTGCCCAAACTGAACAACACGAAGCTACTCTCTCAATCCTCTTGAATGAAGAGTGTTGATGAGGTATCTCTCACACTAAATAGAACCCTAGTGGGTCTCATATGCATTCCTATAATACATGATTATTTTCCTATGCTCTTGGAGCATGGACACAACAAGAAGAGGAGTAGTAGTTTGGATTTATATCCCACCTTTCTGTAAGGAGACTCAAGGTGGCTTACAAGCTCCTTTCCCTTCCTGTCCCCACAACAGACACCTTGTGAGGCAGGTGGGGCTGAAAGAGTTCTTAGAGAACTGTGACTGGCCCAAGGTCACCCAGCAGGAATGTAGGAGTGCGGGAACACATCTGGTTTACCAGATAAGCCTCTTCCACTCAGGTGGAGGAGTGGGGAATCAAACCCGGTTCTCCAGATTGGAATCCACCTGCTCTTAACCACTACACCATGCTGGTGTATATGGTCATTCTACTTGATGTGTTTAAATAACATTATATTATTTAAACACAAGGAGCAGCAGTGGCGCAGGAGGTTAAGAGCTCGTGTATCTAATCTGGAGGAACCGGGTTTGATTCCCAGCTCTGCCGCCTGAGCTGTGGAGGCTTATCTGGGGAATTCAGATTGGCCTGTGCACTCCCACATGCGCCAGCTGGGTGACCTTGGGCTAGTCACAGCTTCCCGGAGCTCTCTCAGCCCCACCCACCTCACAGGGTGTTTGTTGCGAGGGGGGAAGGGCAAGGAGATTGTCAGCCCCTTTGAGTCTCCTGCAGGAGAGAAAGGGGGGATATAAATCCAAACTCTTCTTAAACTCTTCATATTGTATAAGGCATCCACCAAGTTATTTTAGGAAGTAGGAGAGGCTAGGTAGGTTTTTGTTCAGGCTTCTGATTGACTGTTGGGAGATTTGATTGTCTGTGAGGTTTTTATAAATGTGGATTTGACAGCAGCTGCCACCATGCCACAAGGATCTGCACCGTGTCACCGTAGTGAATCTGTGGGAATCATTTAGTGGCTGACTGCACCTCCTGCGGCAGTCATTTTTGTTGTGCCCACTACCCCGTGTTGGAATTCCAAATGCGCCCAAAGGCTCAAAAATGTTGGGGACCTCAGTTATACAGGACCACACTATAGGATTCTCTAAGGCATTTTGCTGTTCCTAATTATGAGTTCCTGGCAGCAAATTAGCATACCAAGTTTTAGCTCTTGAAGAGGTGACCATTTTTTCCCTGTACGAAGAAAGCCACACTCCAAGGCGACTGCATTTGAACTTTGTACTTCAGCCAGTGTGGAATAATGGACAGTAAACCAAGACTTCAACTTGTCACAAAATTCAGTCACAGAGAGAGAGAGAGAGTGAGTGTGTTTAAATCTACCCAGGAGAGGTAGTGTGAAGATAAAGGGGAATTGTTTCCCAGCTTTCACAGGTTGTGAACGTATTTTTAAGGAATCTCCACCAGCTGCTAAGAGTGTAACGGCACACAAATATCTTAAAGTAGCAATGGGGAAAATATCTCGACTTGGCAATGCGAGAGGCAGGCTGGGTAGGGATCTTTCAAGACTATGTATACCAGAAACGTCTTGAAACGTATCTGCAGAGAATTCACAAGACCAAATTGCAATTTAAATATGTTTATATAGATTTTGTTTGCAAGCAATCATACAGCAAGAAGTCAAGGCACATACACACAGTTCCTAGTATATAGATAGGTATGAAAAGATAGGTGGGATGATAGAGTAGGAGTTTTTTTGGGGGGGGCAGGGGACTTATGTGCTACCTAAATCAGCTGAAGAAGATCTTGGAGAAGGCAAGGATTCAAATGACCAGCATCTGAATCCAGGCGAAGGATGATATCGTGTCTCAACCCAACTAGACCAAGAGAGATGCAAGCCAGTATTGAGCCCTGAGCTTAAGGTGTGTAGCTCTTTTATAGGGTGGATCGCTGGTTTGGCGGGAACTTCAAGCTTAGGTTTCGTTTTACTTGGATTTCCATGCTGGACTTGCAGGGCTTGAGCTAATTAACAGCTCTTTTATTCTAAACCCCAGGACAATGGAGTCAATTGCTCTTAGATTAAATCAGGAAGCACAGAATGGCTTTATGCAGAGTAACTCTTTGGAGCCTCCACTCAGGTTATTCAAATTTGGCTGAGGCATCAAGCTAGGAAGGGATTGATTGGTTTTAGGGAAATTGTATCAATAGGTTGAGGAAATGCAAGGAAGCAACCATTTGCTGCAGAGCCATTTTCTGAGAGGTGTAGTGAAATGTAGCATCAGATACCAAGGAGGTTTTCAGTGTCTATTGTGACAAAGTAGTTCAGTGAGGGGTGGTAATCAAGATCATGTCCATGGGCAATGAGGCTTCCAGATTCTATTGACTGGAGTAACTCATGCACTGATTTAATTTTGCAAAGCAGACCTTTTGCCTGTGGCCTGCTTCTAAGTGGACATACTGCTACACACAAAAAAAATATGAGAAGTGGCTTCTGCCAATGTAGTTTAACAGGAAAACATTCTGAAATAATATATTGGGGTGTCAAGGGCAAGGCTAACAGGATGGAATTGTAACCTGCCTTGTATTCTTAGGTAGAAGAGCAGAGTAAAAAAACAACAACCCACAATTTACTGTAGCTTCTGTTGGAGAGCATTCTGGAGGCATATAGGGATTTCAGCTTGTTTTCAGTCCCACATTTTCTGAGACTCACAGAGGCCTTGTTTTTTTGGTACAGTCAAATGGCAGCTACTGGTAATTTCTTCAGTGTGCTCAGAAGTCTAAGTGGCCACAGAATTATTTACATTCACTTTCTAAATAGATCCGGCCAGCAAACTACAGGATCCCATACAGGTGATTTCCACAAGGTGGAGTTCCCCAACTATGCAGTGGGGGAGAATTCCCTTTTCCAGGAGAGGATGCTAAAAGACTTGGTATTTGCCACACTCTCAAGATATACGCACAAGGGGCAACCAACCTCTCAAAAATCCAGCTCTGTAGGGCTGCTGTGACGTCTTTAAAAAACATACTTTTCCAAGAGAATCTGACTACATGCTCTGCCACGCACCCTCAAGTGATAAGAAATCAAATCAGACCTGCATGTGTGAACGATCCTATGCCAAGTATCAAAATGATAATGGGTTTATCCTGTGCGGATTCTGCAGAAATGGGAGACGGAGCATTCATACAACCATGTTCCAAGCCCCATGTAGTCTGGAAGAGGTTCTGTTTCCAAGTGAGATGGAATAACAAATTGTTACAGACTTGACCAGCCAGGCTACTGCCATTTGGGACTAGTTCAGAAAGGAAATTTAGCTATCCAGGAAGCTAACAAAATGTATTTTGTCAGAGGCTTTCCAGAGTCAGAGCTCATCTGATAAAGTGAGCTCTGATTCACAACAGTTTATGATGGAATAAACTTTTTGGATCTTTATGGTGCCACTGGAGCCTTGTGTAATTTGGTTACAACAGAATAACGTGGCCAGCTCTCAGAAATTATTTCTGCCTATAGAACCTAAGGGGGTAATGTGGACTGGCTTCTATCTGTCCCCAGTGCATCATCTAAAATTCTAGATGGGAAATTATTTTTTGGATTAACCCAAATAATTTTGTAGTATTTGTTGCTCCTTTGCTGAGTAATATAGAGATCATTCTTTCTAAGAGCCAGCATGGTAGAGTGGTTAAGAGCAGCGAACTCTAATCTAGAGAACTGGGTTTGATTCCCCACTCCTCCACATGAGCTCTTATCTGGTGAATTGGATTAGTTTCTTTGCTTCCTACACACAAAGCCTTCTGGGTGACCCTGGTCTAGTCACAGTTCTTTGGAACTGTCTCAGCCCCACCTGCCTTACAAGGTGTCTGTTGTGGGGAAAGGATGCCGCCTTGAGTCTCCCGACAGAGGGGAAATGTAGGGCATAAATCCAACTTCCTCCTCTTCTTCTAATAAGCATTAAAAGCTTAAAAGATTAGCAAAGAGAACTTAATTTCTATCTGGGTAAAGTTTTCCAGTAAGTTAAATGTTTGGACGAAGGTTGGAAGTGTATGCTAATTAAGTGTCAACATATGTACCGGTAAGTAAGAACATAAGAACATAAGAACAAGCCAGCTGGATCAGACCAGAGTCCATCTAGTCCAGCTCTCTGCTACTCGCAGTGGCCCACCAGGTGCCTTTGGGAGCTCACATGCAGGAGGTGAAAGCAATGGCCTTCTGCTGCTGCTGCTCCCGAGCACCTGGTCTGTTAAGGCATTTGCAATCTCAGATCAAGGAGGATCAAGATTGGTAGCCATAAATCGACTTCTCCTCCATAAATCTGTCCAAGCCCCTTTTAAAGTTATCCAGGTTAGTGGCCATCACCACCTCCTGTGGCAGCATATTCCAAACACCAATCACACGTTGCGTGAAGAAGTGTTTCCTTTTATTAGTCCTAATTCTTCCCCCCAGCATTTTCAATGTATGCCCCCTGGTTCTAGTATTGTGAGAAAGAGAGAAAAATGTCTCTCTGTCAACATTTTCTACCCCATGCATAATTGTATAGACTTCAATCATATCCCCCCTCAGACGTCTCCTCTCCAAACTAAAGAGTCCCAAACGCTGCAGCCTCTCCTCATAAGGAAGGTGCTCCAGTCCCTCAATCATCCTTGTTGCCCTTCTCTGCACTTTTTCTATCTCCTCAATATCCTTTTTGAGATGCGGCGACCAGAACTGGACACAGTACTCCAAGTGCGGTCGCACCACTGCTTTATATAAGGGCATGACAATCTTTGCAGTTTTGTAGTGCTTTAAAGTAGTGCTTTATTAGGCAATTTGTACGGAATTCAAGACTTTGTTTATATTTTACTGTTTAATAAAGGTTACAAAAACCAAATTCTAGATGGCTACGGCGTCAAAATGTACAAGCAAAATAAATCAGGTGGCATTTTTATGTATTTGATCAAGGGACCTTTGCCTGTCAAAAGCTCACTCTCCTTGGCTAGTCTCTCAGGTGGACTTTAACCAAAATGTATTTGAACATCAATGAGACAAAATTCACTGCATCAGACCCAATGTGAATCTAAAACTGAACTTTGCCACACAGTTTGCTTCCACTTTGCCTTGGAGACAGATCTGGGTTACTGTTAACTGGGGTTTAAGGAAGATTGGCCGACGCCGTCCCTACCCTTTTGGGGAGGGCGGCATATAAATTGAATCAAATAAATAAATAGGTTTCACATCTAGCTCGGTTTTGCCCAATTAAATCCCTCCATATACTCCATTCCATACAGACTGCACAGTAAACCTTTCCCGGGATACTCTGTAATACCTTTCCCCTCTACTCCTCTTCCCGCCCTCCCAAAGAAAATCGAACATGGAGCCTGAAGAAGAGTTCTGCATAACTCGAAAACTTGCTCCCTACCTCGGCACGTTTCCAATCATGACGTGCCGCCTGCTTTGATTTCTAATTTGCCTTACTTTATCGGCAGACCCATCCGAGGTGCGATTAAACTGATTCCAAAGAGTCCCGCTCCCAAAATCCGGTTCCTGGCATTTGCAATTGCGTGGCCATTTTTTTGGCATGGACAAAACCTTGGCGCTGGGACGAAAGCGGTGGGAAACCGCCCGTTTCTACAGAGCACGTTTCTAGGAAAAAGTATTATGGGCACTGGCATAATGCCCATTGGGCAAGGTGGGCAGCTGCCCAGGGCATCACCTTGTGGGGGGCATCAAAACGCTGGGTTCGTTTTTGGGTATTTTAGTGGTGTTCCATTTTTGGCCTGCAGGGGGCACAGTTTTTAGACTAGCAGCACCAAAATTTCAGCGTAACATCAGGAGACTGTCCTTATGCTACCCCCCAGGTTTGGTGAGGTTTGGTTCAGGGAGTCCAAAGTTATGGACTCCCAAAGAGGGTGACCCTATCCCCCATTGTTTCCAATGGGAGCTAATAGGAGATGGGGCTACAGTTTTGAGGGTCCATAAATTTGGCCCCCCTGAACCAAACTGCACCAAACCTGGGAGGTATCATTAGGGAAGTCTCCTGATGAGACCCTGAAAGTTTTGAGACTGTGCCTTCAGAAATGTGCCCCCCACAGCCTGCAACCCCCATTGACAGCAATGCAGAAAACTCAATGCAGAACAAAGATTCTTGGGCAAATTTCTAGGATGTTCCTGCAGGGGGTGCATTTTTGGATGTATCAGCACCAAAATTTCAGGGTATCATCTGGAGACTTCCCTAATGATACCTCCCAGGTTTCGGTGCTGATATGTCTAAAAATGCACCCCCTGCAGGCACCAATGTCCTGGTACAAAACTTTTTTTGGTCATGGTGGAGTGGCCGCCCATCGGGGGGGGGGGGGCATCCAACTCAGGTTTTGCCCAGGGCTACAGTTTGCCCAGGGCTGCCTCATTACGCCCCTGATTATGGGGACCCAAAGATAATCTTTCGGGATCAGACAGGGGCGTAACGAGGCAGCCCCGGGCAAACTGTAGCCCTGGGCAAAACCTGAGTTGGATGCCCCCCCCCCATGGGCGGCCACTCCACCACAACCAATTTATTTTTTGCACCAGGACATTGGTACCTGCAGGGGGTGCATTTTTAGACATATCAGCACCAAAACTTCAGCATATCATCAGGAGACTGCCCTAATGATACCCCCCAAGTTTGGTGCAGTTTGGTTCAGGGGGGCCAACATTATGGACCCTCAAAACTGTAGCCCCCATCTCCTATTAGCTCCCATTGGAAACAATGGGGGATAGGGGCACCCCCTTTGGGAGTCCATAACTTTGGACTCCCTGAACCAAACCTCACCAAACTTGGGGGGTAGCATAAGGACAGTCTCCTGATGATACGCTGAAAGTTTGGTGCCGCTAGCCTAAAAACAGCGCCCCCTGCAGGCCAAAAATGGAAAACCACTAAAATACCCAAAAACGAACCCAGCATTTTGATGCCCCCCACAAGGTGATGCCCTGGGCAGCTGCCCACCTTGCCCAATGGGCATTACGCCAGTGGGATCAGAGGGCTCCCAAATGCAAAGGCGTGGCGCAATGCGAATCGACTGCTCGCAGGAGAGCAGCAGGCATCTCAGGACGCTGAAAACATAAGAACATAAGAACATAAGAACTAGCCTGCTGGATCAGACCAGAGTCCATCTAGTCCAGCTCTCTGCTACTCGCAGTGGCCCACCAGGTGCCTTTGGGAGCTCACAGGCAGGAGGTGAAAGCAATGGCCTTCTGCGGCTGCTGCTGCTGCTCCTGAGCACCTGGTCTGCTAAGGCATTTGCAATCTGAGATCAAGGAGGATCAAGATTGGTAGCCATAGATTGACTTCTCCTCCATAAATCTGGATTCAATTCAATTGACTTCGCCTCCATAAAACGGATTCAATGCTGTTACCTGCGCGCGTCGAAGGCTGCTGGATGGACGCGGCTCACGGGGAAATGGCTCATCCTTCCTCCGCCCCCACCCGCTATCTTCAGTGTTGCAGCCGCAGCCTTGCAAAACGCCCCGCGCCAGATGCGCCCCCCGCGTCCTGTCCTCCCGCCGTTTCCCCACACCTCCAGGGGCGGCTTCTGATTGGACGGTTCGGCCAGAGGCGTTTGCATAACAAGGCGCTGACGCAGCCAGAGGAGGCGGGGATAGCTAATGAGCCATGCGAGGGGGCGTGGCCTCCCCTTCTCCACGTGCGTCCCACAGCAATAAAAGGCTGTCAAAGAATGATGCTCTCAGTTAAGGAAAAGAGGAGATCGCTGCCTCTTCGGATCGTCCCCAGAGCTCGAGATGTCTCAGACGATCAAGTTGGCCGGCAGGGCTCCTTTGCTGGCTCGGTGCTTTCCCGACAGCTGGGCAGAGCCCCTCTTCAAAGCTCAGCCAAGAGTGGTCAAAACTCACAAGACTCTGGCGGAGATGCCCGGACCCAGCACCTTCAGCTTCTTGAGCGACCTTTTCTGCAAAAAGGGCCTGTCCAGATTGCATGAGCTCCAGGTAAGGCTTTTGTCCCGTGTGAGATCCCAGGTGCGGGATATCCTCTCCCTTCCTGACTTTTAGACTACTGGGAGCATCAGTGGCGTAGGAGGTTAAGAGCTCGTGTATCTAATCTGGAGGAACCGGGTTTGATTCCCAGCTCTGCCGCCTGAGCTGTGGAGCCTGAGCTGTGGAGGCTTATCTGGGGAACTCAGATTAGCCTGTGCACTCCCACACACGCCAGCTGGGTGACCTTGGGCTAGTCACAGCTTCTCGGACACTCTCAGCCCCACCTACCTCACAGGGTGTTTGTTGTGAGGGGGGAAGGGCAAGGAGATTGTCAGCCCCTTTGAGTCTCCTGCAGGAGAGAAAGGGGGGATATACATCCAAACTCTTCTTCTTCTTCTTTATTTATTTGCTTGGTTCATCACTTGCCTTTCTCCCCAACCACGTGCATCATTCTCCTTTCTGTTTGATCCTCGGAACAACCCTGCAAAGTGGGTTAGGGAAGAGTGTGGAACTGATCCAAAATCACCCAGCAAGCCTCCATGGCACACTAGGGATTCGAACTTGGTTCTCCCAGGTCTTAGCCTGATACTCTAAACCCCTGCATTACATCGGCTCTCTAACAGAACATTTATGGGAGACTCCTTTCTCCCAATGTTTTACAGTTAGAAAACTCTTATCCTCTATTAATGCACATAATTTAATCAGTGAGAGTAGCCTGTGAAATGTATTTTCCCCGAGCCAGGATTTGCTTGTATGTTCCTAAAGCCACAAAGTAGGTTATTGTGGTTTTTGGGTCACTTATCTTGGTAATGTAAACCTGTGCCCTGCAAGGGATATGAAAGGAGGTACATTTTTTTTTTGCAGTGACCTTGGTTTTATTAACTTTATACCCAAAGCAATAAAATAACAATGTCATTTCCCATTGTACAGTAATTGTAATCCAATAATAAAACAATATGTAGAATATTAAAACATAAAAACAAAAAAATAGAAAAGAAAGAAAAAGGAGAGGTATTAGAGAGAAAAGTTTAGGGGGGGAAATAAAAAGAGCGTGAACAATTTTTTTGGGAAAAAAGTTCATCTTGTTATAAAAATACTACTGATTAGAATTTTGAGTTTCTTCGAAGTCTTCTCCTTCCATGCTTCAACGAGATAGATTCTTTCCTTAGGTCTTTATGCAAAGCATTTCCATTTCTGGTCACTATTTATTATTTACATAGAGATGACTCTGAGTTCATAACATCTTAATATAATAAGTAAATAATATAAATCTTATGTGCCCTCCATCAACAAATGTACATCTTTGTGTCTTCATTGCAATGGGCAAATATTATAAGTTGATAAGTTATCACAGCATGTCTTATATTCATAGAAATATTTAGATACTCAGGAGGTACATGAAAGGAGGTACATGAATCCTCCCTTGGATGTGCATAAAGCCTGCAATGTCTACCACCCATCTCCATATACGCTTGATAAACAGCTACAAAAACAATGTAGATTAAGTGTAGTATTCCTTAGTTGGCTTGTCAATACAGTTCTGTGTAAGCTTGGCAGTGCACAGGTAGGTCCTGTGTTAGTGGCTAAGTTGAGCCAAGCCATTTGACCCGTGCAATGTCAACCACTTCCAGGGGTAGGGAACCTGCGGCTCTCCAGATGTTCAGGAACTACAATTCCCATCAGCCCCTACCAGCATGGCCAATTGGCCATGCTGACAGAGGCTGATGGGAATTGTAGTTCCTGAACATCTGGAGAGCCGCAGGCTTCCCACCCCGCGCGTGACTCCTGACTCTTGTAAGCACGCACTTTTTAAAACGTAATCCTTTTGTGCCCCACATGGAGGGGATAGCTCCAATGGGGAACAGTATAATGTTTGCTTCTGCTTATTCGCTGTGCACGCTAAACAAGCATGCTAACAACAAACACTTTGTTTGTGGCAGTAAGCTTCTCTTTGCGTTCTTCGTGAGAACTCTTGTTTTTAAACCAATGAAAGAATGGGGGTGATCTCAGGGAGGGGAGACATTCTAAAAACTCAAAGGTTTTGCACCGTGCCATCCCTTGCCCAAACACTTCTGAACTTTATTGGACAGAGAATGGAATCACGTAGACCATTTCATGATTTTGGGGAAAGAATGTCATTGTCTTGTGAAACTGCCCAAACCTGCCGGTCACCCAATCAAAGGTTGCATTCTTCCTCTGTTTTCCAGTATAACTTTGTAGTCCTTTCTCATCCTTGCCTCAGTCTGCAAGGGAGGACATTATGCCCATTTTACAGATGTGAGAATTGCTTTAAATAGCTACATGGACAGACTCCTGCAGAATTGGGGAGTGAGGAACGGTCAAATTCTTAAGATAATTTGCTAAACAAGAGGAATTATTATAACTTAAGTCACGAGAAATTGCAGATGGTGTGGCTGTTGAATTACTAACACACATTTTGCTTTTCTGTAAATTCTGTGTTAGAATATGTCAGTTGAGGATAATGCAGCTTCTGGTTAGGTGGGAAAGCCAACCTCCTTCAATACTAATTAAGATCCTCTTAGCTCCCTTCCACACCTACAAAATACAGTACTTTCAATCCACTTTCAATGCACTTTGCAGCTGGATTTTACTGTGCAAAATATCAAAATCCACTTTCAAGCAATTCTGAAAGTGGATTGAAAGTGCATTATTCTGCATGTGCAACAGAACTACCTTGGCTGTAGCTAAGTTTCTCTCAGAGGCATTAGGGATCAGACATATGTAGCTTGGATAAATGATGCTGATTAGAAAGCATGAATTTTGACATTGCACTGTATGTGTTTATCCTACCAGTATGGTTTGTTTCATGTTGGTTTTATATGTAATTGGGTCAGTAGACCTCAATAAATTCATGGTATTGTTCTAAGCAGTTGAGCTTCCCAAGAATCTAGCGCTAAAAGCCAACGGGGCCCCACGGTGCTGAGCTAGAGAGCAGGTTTCAAGTCTTGCTTTCGCTGGGGTCTCATCTGCAAAATAGGAGGACTGGCTGAATTGTTTGAAACCACTGCCTTCACAATAGGCGCTCAAACAGTTTCAGCAGAAGCACGTTTACTCTGAAGTAAGCCCTGCTGAGTTCAGTGGAGCTGCCTGCCAAGTAAATGAGCACTGGGTTACAACCTTTACACTTACCGTTCCATCCCTGTTACTCAGTTCTGTACAGCCAGCGACACATTTTGGCTATTCATCCGGATTGCCTGCACCCAGCATTGATTTTGTGAGTTGAAAAAAGCGGGGTTGAATTCTCAGCTCCTGCCCCAGTTTGTCTGTGATTACTGTTATCACAGCTCTGACTGTCCACATGCCTCCTCTTCATGTACGAAATGTTACTTAAAGAGTAACATAGTGGTTCCTCTCTTGAAGGATCCTGTATGCATCTGAAAGGGGACCTACCTTTCCTCCTGGGAGTGGCTTTTGTGTGTCAGACGTGGGATGCAGGATGGTGTCGATCCCGGAATGCTGTGTGTTTTAATGGGGTTTTAATTGTTTACGCCTGGAACTGTAGAGCCGCTTCTGTTATTATAGCTGTATTTATGGTTGGAACTATGCTCTATTAATATGTTGTGCACCACCCAGAGCCCTTCGGGGGAGGGCGGTATACAAAACTAATAAACAAACAAACAAACATCCTTGGGTGGTGGGCAGATTTGACCAAAGATGTGTGAGTTACTGGTTGGAAGAATAAGACCAATAAGTTCTCCGAAGCTAAATGAAAATTGCACCTACCCTTTTTCCTGTAATGTCAGCGGAGTTGAGTATCCTTTTTATCTTTAGCTGGCTTGGGAAATGCTCAAGCTCCATCTTGGATGAACATAATTTTGTCTATTCCTTCTTTTATTAGTACACCGTTTTCATTTGTGTGTGTGTGTGAAAAAGATCTTGAATCATCTTTTTTTTAAAAAAAGAAATCCAGTAACAATTTGGGCTTCTTCTTCTACATCTCTTTCATTGCATCTGAGTTTTTTGGCTGCCGTGCCGCCAAGAACCCTTTTGCCATGCGGACTAGAAACTGAAGGATAACAAAATCAGGCTAACAAGAACCTGTGCAGGCTGGGAGGTTGCATAACGGTCAAGACCTAAGAGCCAACACGGTGGTTCAGAGCAGGTGGACTCCAGTTTGGAGAACTGAGTTTGATTCCCCACTGCTTCACGTGAACTGTGGACTCTAATCTGGTGAACCAGGCTTGAGTCCCCACTCCTACACATGCAGCCTGCTGGGTGACCTTGGACTAAAGTCACTTGCTCCTCCTTTCTCAGAACTCTCTCAGCCCCTCTCACAAAGGCACCTTGCTGTAGGGGAGCATGAAGTTTGTCAGCCGCTTTGAGGCTCCATATGAGAAAATCAGGGCATAAATCCAAACCTTTCTTCTCCTCTCCTAATAATATTTTGTTGATGAACTGACAATGCTGTCCCAGGAACTAGGACCGTGGTGAAGCTGTGTCCTATGAAAGCACGGTGTGCTAGTGGTGGCAACTCCAGAGCTCCTCTCTGTGGGCACGCCAAGCAAACAGAAGTCCCCCCCACACACACACACATCTAGGGGCTGGCCTGGGTCATTTCGGGCTTGATTATTAGCATTAAACTTTAAGACCTAGTTTTTGGGGAAGCAGTGTTGGTAACCCTGTGTTAAGCACTGTTAAAACCCCACTGATTTTCATGCAAAAAAAGAACTTAAAGCTGCCGATCCTTTACCTGGGAGTAAGCTTTCAGTTGCTGGCAATGGGGCTTACGCTTCTGGAAATGCAAATCCTCCTAGGGTCGCGTAGATTCACCAGTTGAAGCAGAGTTGCACGGCTGTTTCAAAGCAAAGCCACCTTCTACCACCGAAGCTTACTCCCAGAAGTAATCACTTCACACCCTCCGGAGCCAACCGCTTTTTCTAAATTAAAACCTCAGTATTCTCTGTGAGTTAAATTGCCATGTTGGCATCTCTTTGTAACAAATTAAGTAGGTTTTGGGGCACAAATCCGGCCTCAAAATTGGGCCCTCCACAAAAAGGTTCACCATCACTGAACTAGGAGGTTTCAATTAGGAATCCTCTGCTTAGGACTGCACAGCAAAACCCTTCACCAACATTCTCAGTAAGAATGTGAATATGAAAGGACAACGGGAGAGAGAGAGATTTTTTGATAGTTGTTTTTGACATCACAAAGGGCATAATTGTGTCCCTTTGTAGCCGCAGTATCCATCAAGTTGCAACCAACTTCTGCAAACCCCAGCAAGGGGCTTTCAATGCAAGCAAGAAGCAGACGTAGTTTGCCATTGTCTTGCTCGGCGAAACGCATTGTTCCCATGATTCGCCATCCAACAACAACCCTGCTTAGTTCCCAAGATCGGACAAGATCTACATTCAATCGCTTACGCTGCCTTCCCTCCCGCAGCCAAAGTAACATACTTTTAAGTCCTACTGATTCCAGTGGCAGCAGTAAAGCATACAGGCGCCAGCTGATTGGGCAATTTTAGAGGGATTTGGTTTTCTAAGCGTTTCATGAAGGCTTCCTTTCATGGCAAGGTGTGGTAGCCTAATGTGAAGTTACATGCATCCATGCTTTGAGCCCATGAGCCAGAGTTCAGGTTTCCAGCACTGCGCATGAGGAAACAGTATTTTTAGAAAGCATTTTTTTGTGTGCAGCCCCTGCCAAAAAAAGAAGAAGAAGAGTTTGGATTTATATTCCCCCCTCAATTGGCAGAGCGGGGAATCAAACCTGATTCTCCAGATTGATGCACCTGCTCTTAACCACTACACCCTGCTGGCTAGCTTGCTGCTACCCTACAAGATGTTGCTCTGACTAGGTACACATCCCCCTTTGCACACTTGACTTCTAGCAAGCTTTCTTGGGATTGTGCATATCCTGGGAGTAAGTTACTTCAAGAGTGTGATGCTGTAGCAGCACACGGCCGCCGTCAAAATGCCAGCAGCTGTGCTTAGCTTCCTCAATAGGGCGAACGCTGTACTTTCCGGCATGAGAGATCCACGATTGGCGTTTGGATTGCCAGTTGACTTTATTTGTGTTCTCTTACTTTTCTCCCAAAAGCGAAACGCTTGCAATTCTCTCTCCTCTGTTATATCCTCACAGTAACGGCCCTGTGAGGTAGGTTGGGCTGAGAATGTGTTTGACTGGTCATTCAGCAAGCTTCCATGGTAGAAGAGGCGATTCAGACCTGGGTCTCCTAGATCCTAGTCTGATACCTTAACCCAGGGGTCTTCAAACTATGGCCCTCCAGATGTTCATGGACTACAATTCCCATCAGCCCCTGACAGCATACATGGGCTGAAGTGGCAGAGCTACAGTGGGGCATTCCTGAACTATCTGGGGGCATAGATTTGAAAGACCCCCTGCTCTGGCTACACTAGGAGGTGCAGCAGCTACCGGCCAACCTATGGTGCTCCAGATGTTCATGGACTACAATTCCCAACAGCCCCTGACAGCATGGCTAAGTGGCAGGGCTGATGGGAATTGTAGTTCCGGAAGCCTCCTAAAGGCCAGTTTGAAGACCCCTGCACTTAACTGTTTGATTAGTGGTTGCCAGCTTCCTGAGAGTCAGATGTTGATAGACATACTTGTCGAACAGCCTCAGCCATGGCCATGCTGGCAAAGGGGACTGATGGGAATTGTAGTCCAGAACATCTGAGCACCATAGGTTTGGCCACCCCACCAATAATTCCCATACTGGCAGACAATTAAAAGTCCCTTCCAGCACAGAGATGCAATGATGGGGAAAACTTCACCTTTGCTGAACCATACCTTTCTAGCCAAGTAGTTAAAGGTACAGAGGAAATGCTGCCAGGTGATTAATGGCAAAGCTGATGACTCCTTCCTGGCATTTTTTTTCAGCCAGGGAGTTTTGGCTCCTCCTCAGCCTTGGGAGTGAGGAAATTCTTCAAAGCAAGTATCCATGACCAAGAGGGTGAGGGCGATAGGGCTGGCCCCTCCGCATGGCTCATACAACACCGCAAACGATTGCCTCCTTCTTTCCGCCTAGATGGAAAGCAAAACCAAGTACGGCCCCATGGAAAGCGAAGTTTAGGTCTATCCTCACCGCTTGAATCCGTTGCTGAATCTCAGCTTCTGATTGGAGCAGGTCTTGGCGGCAGGGAAGGCAAGCACCCCATCCGGCCCAGAGCACCTCTCCTCCTGGAAGGGGATTACTCAAGGGTGTCCAGAGGCCGATTCAGACGTGGCTGCTGACTGGCGTAAGGTATTTAGCGGCATCACCATAAGCAAGCCGACAGGGTTGGAGGCGCTTGCAGGAAGCTGCCTGTCAGAAGGCGGCTTGGACGGCTCTTTATATCTCCATTTTTTGATGCAGAACAACTCACTGCTGGCTGCAGGTAGGTAATAGGAGATGGCAGTAGCCATTGCTGTCCATAGGTTCCAGGAAACATACAAAACACTGAGTAAAACTCTTCCTAAAAAAAACGGTGGGAGGGGAAAGATGACATCTCACACTCTAGAATAGGTGGTGGCGAACTTTGCCAGATAGCAGGGATTACAGGCCCTTCAGCCCTTCCCAGCATGGCCAATTGGCCATGCTGGAAGGGGCCGGGAGTGTCTGTAGTCCATAACATCTGAGGCCAAAGGTTCGCCACCGGCACTAGAATGACGCTTACCTCATACTTTTGGAGAAAGGCTTCAATCGGTGACAATGCAAAGGGGTGTCCCTACAGGCTTAAGAAACTAGGGTTGTCAGCTACTGGTTGGGCAATACTTGGTATGTAGCCCACGGGTAGGGAGGCCGGAGGGAGGGCTGGGGCTTAGGCAGTGTGAGGACTGCCCAATTACGTACAACCATAGGAGCCCCACCTCCAGGCAGCAGCCATTTTCTGCGGGTGAGGCTTTCAAGTCTCTGCTGTCTCGAGGTCAATTGTAATCCTGAAGAGATCGCCAAATAGCCACCTGGTGGCTGCAGCAATCTTAGACCAGGAGTCTGCAAAGGGATGGATAATGCAACTAGTCAGGTCATGGGAAATTCCTGCTGCTTCGGTGTTCTTATTAAGCCATGATGGGCAAAGATCAGGAAAGATCCCAGGGAATGACACCCCCCCCCCCAAAAAAAAACTCCCAAGGAAGAAGAAGAGTTTGGATTTATAGAAGAAGAAAAAGAAGAGTTTGGATTTATATCCCCCCTTTCTCTCCTGCAGGGAGACTTCAAAATTGCCCCAACAATCTCCCTTCCCTTCCTTCCCTACAACAACGCAAACACCCTGTGAGAGGTGGGTGGGACTGGAGAGGGATTCCAAAGGTCCGCATCGTTCAAGGTCACTCCTGCTGGCGTGGTTTACCAGGCTTTGAATCTGAATTCTGTGATTGCAGTGGCCTCCACAGCTCAGGCGTGCAGAGCTGGGAGATCCAGTCCCGCCCTCCCGCATCATTACACGACTCAGCAGCTCTTAACCTCCTACGCCACTGCTGCTCATTTATACCCCCCTTTCTCTCTTGTAAGGAGACTCAAGGCGGCTTACAAACTCCTCTTCCTTTCTCTCCCCACCACAGACACCTTGTGAGGCGGGTGGGGCTGAGAGAGTTCTGAGAAAACTGGGACTGGGTCAGCAGGTGGAGGAGTGGGGAAGTAAATCTTGCTCGCCCGAAAAGAGCGATGCTTCCGGGCTTTTCACTGTCTCGCTCGTCTTCCTGGAAATGCATCACACGGGAACGGCTGTCTGGGCTTGCGTAAAGCACACAGGCTGGGAGTGAGAAATCGGCACCGAGCTTCAAGGCTCCCGCAGCCTGTGAGCTCAGGAGCTTTCACTTGGTGTTTTATTATGTGCCCTTTCCCCTAAAATAGCTGGGCTGGGGCTTCCGGCACCCAGGACACAGGATGAGATCCGCGAGAGGAAGCGCCATACAATACAGGAAGGATTCTGTGGGCCTGCCACTTTCGAAGTTACTGGGTACAAGTCTTCCTGTGGCCTGGCTACAGAACTTGCTTTTGCGTTAGGCGATTAGGCTGCCTCAGTTCCCTTTGTGAGGGAGAGACTTGGCTTCCAAAACTCCCTACAGCTTGGGAATGATGTGGTGCTTCCGTAATGGCAACCGCCTGGTAAGCCGTCTCTTGCCCTTTGGGAGGGGCTCAGCCCTTCAGCAGCCCAGTGGCCTAACCAAAGCCGTGCCCCTATTTCCAGGGAAGGGGAAGAGTGGCAGAAGATCCGCAGCATTCTTGGCAAGCACATGTTGAAACCCAAGGAGGTGGAGGCCTATGCGGGCACACTGAACGAGGTGGTCAGGCGATCTGCATTAATGGCCGGCTTGGAGCAATTCAACGGAATTTTCACGCAGCAGCAAATGGAAGGTCAAAGACGTATGGCCAGGCGAGTTCTACAAGTTTGGACTAGAAGGTACGTGGAGGGGCAGGGCAAATCCAGAGTGGCTCTTGATGGTCTGTGAGGCGGGTCTAAGTTGGGACTGGATGGAATAGTGTCGTATGGTTGATCATAGGGTTGCCAGCTCTGGGTTTGGGGAAACACCGAAATTTCGATCAGCGTGGGAGTCTGGAGAAGGAATTGGAGGGTTTACCGGAAGGGGAGGGACTTCAATGGGTTGTAATGCCCTAGAGCAGGGGTAGGGAACCTTTAACACTCAAAGAGCCATTTGGACCCATTTTCCATGGGAAAAGAAAACACTTGGAGCCGCAAATAATTTTTTTTACTTCTGCCAAAGATAACAATTTCGCACTATATATATAGGGTTTCATAACACCCTTTTACTCCGGGCCATTCTGAGAAGCTTATTGACGCGCCGCCTCTGCTGTCTTTCCGCAGGGCGAGGCAGGATGAAGCCGGGCGTCACCCTGCGCCGCCTGCCGGGGAAAGGCACCCGCCTGGCTCCAACAGGGCTGAGGCGAGAAAGCCCACGGGCGTACCAGCCGCATCGCGGGCAGTTGGAAAGTAATTGCCCTGCTACCTGCAGAGCTGCGGAGCAAGGATGGGGCCAGTGGCTCGCCGCTTCAGCGGAGCCACAGTGCAGCGAGCAGAAGCCGCGATGCGGCTCATGAGCCGCAGGTTCCCTACCCCTGCCCTAGAGCCATGGTGGCGGACCTATGGCACTCCAGATGTTCATGGACTACAACTGGCCATGCAGATGTTCATGGAATACCAATTGGCCATGCTGGCAAGGGCTGTTGGGAATTGTAGTCCATGAACATCAGGAGTGCCATAGGTTTGCCATCACTGCCCTAGAGTCACATTTCAAAGCAACCATTTTGTCCAGGTGAACTGAACTCGGTCGCCTGGAGATCAGTTTTAATCCCAGGAGATCTTCAGCCACGACCTGGGGGCTGGCAACCCTAATAAATCCTCTGCCCCTACAACACCAGTGTTGCCCTCCTATAATCCTCAGTACACTGTGTTTCCGCTGCCTCTCTACATGACTGCCCAACTTTGTCCAGAATAGTGCACATTCTGTGAGTTCAGGAACTTTAAGTGGATGCAGAATTCAGCACTCTTTCCATTTCAGTGCTCTTTAAAAAGGGGGGGGGGGCTTTGAACCTGCTTCCAGAAAGGGTGTTAGCAAATGACCAAAATCCCAGAAACCAAAGCGAATGCTTTGATAGCAGAGCTTTTTTCTTTTTTTCACTTTTCTTTGGGGCTTTGGTGGAAAGAGAAAAGTAAGCGGTAAGCAAAAGGCAAAAATGGTGCTTGAAGGAAAATATCTATTGTCTATACAGCCCTATGTGTTTTGCATGAGCTTCATCAGGGGGAGGTACATTCAAAGTCAGCATGCAATGTACTCCCTTCCTTCTAAAAGCACAAAAAGGGAAAGAAAATATTGCCCACAGTGTCTTGTCGAAGGCTTTCCCGGCCAGCCACAGATGCCGGTGAAATGTGAGGAACAAGATCTACCAGACCATAAGGCTACAACCAGCCCGAAAACCCACAACGACCAATTGCAATAATCAAGGCCTCGTAGAAGTTATTAAGCACCCCTCCTGATGAAGTTAGCCTTATACTTATGAAATCGAGAGGGGTGCATAGATAATAAATATTTTCGCTCAAGCACCATTGTATTTTTTTTACTTTTCCTTCATTTTGCTTGATGCAGCTGTTGTCTCATTTTTCAAAAAAAATTGCCAGAAATTGGGGCTATGTGCTTCTGTATAGCTCTTTGTCTGACAAGTAGAATCAGTGCCCAAAACTATCAGCCAGTTTTGGGTAGATGCCACGAGCCTACACCCCCCCCAAATTCGAGATTTGCTAGGCATATAACTTTGGTGGTTGTTATTATTGTTGCTAATTGGGGAATCATGCAAGGACCTAGGTAAGGGGGGTTCTCGGGTTCAAACCCCCCCATTACATGTCCGAAGCTCCGCCCCGTTTGTGGTTTTAAAAAATATTTTAAGTGTTTTTTGGTTTTTTTGGCCTGGAGGGGGCGCACCTTTTAGGCTAGCACTACCAAAAGAATTCCCAGGGATGTTTTGAGGAGAATGTCCCTGGATGATACTACCACAGGTTTGCGGGAGGTTTTGTTCAGGGGTCCAAAAGTTGTGGACTCCCAAAGGGGTGCTCCCCCCATCCCCATTGTTTCCAATGGGAGTTACTCGGAGATGGGGCTACACTCTTTTGAGGGTTCATATCTTGGATTCTCTGAACTGGGGTCCGCCTGTAATCCAAACCTGGGTGGAACCATCAGGAAAGTCTCCTACTGATACCACTCAGGTTTTGTGAAGTTTGGGCCAGGGGGTCCAAAGTTATGGACTCTCAAAGGGGGTTCTCCGTCCCCCATTGTGTCCAATGGGAGCTATAAAATATGGGGACTACACTTTTGAGGGTCCATAACTTTGGACCCCCTGAACCAAACTTCACCAAACCTGGGTGGTATCATTAGAAGAGCCTCCTAAAGATACCCTGACATTTTGGTGCTGCTAGCTTAACAATTGCACCCCTGACAAAGCAAGGCACCCCCCCCAAAGTTTGCCCATAGATTCTCTTTAAATCCACCCCTTCGCATGGATTTAAAGGGAGAATCTGAGGTCCCCAGTTTCTAAACATTGAAAGTGATGCTGTTGTTCCAGGGTGGGGATGAATCTGCCGGCCCCAAGCCCCTCAGAGTTACGCTTTTATAGAGTAGCTCGAAAGGCTGGGGTGGGGCTTGGGAGAGCATGGCTACCTTGAAACCCCATAAAAAAAAAAAATCTATACCTACGTCCCTGATTCACAGGTTAGAGGTATTTCCACCTGGACATATTCTTTTTTTTAACCTTTTCTGCAAGTCAAATGCCAGAAAAGCCGATTCATACCGCCTTCCCTCCCCCGATTTAAAGCCCTCACTGTGTCCTTCGTGAATGTGTCATGCGCCATGTTTCTGCAGATTTTTTCCAGGATACAGCATTGTATAAAGCCTTAAAATAATCGCCAAGCCACGGGTTAAGTGCACTGCACCAATCCATTTTTTTAAAACCAGTGCTTATGGGTTTCCCTTTGTTAAGTGTGCTAAATGAGTAAGTTGCATCTTCAAGGTTGGGCAAGAAATGAGTCAAGATGGGCTTTCAGGTTGTAGTCTGCTCTCGTAACTCCACCGATCCTGACTCGTTCTCTCTCTTGGCTCCCAGGCATCTCTTCGGTCCTCTTTGAATCCCGCATCGGTTGCCTGGAGCCTAAAGTGCCCAAGGAGACGGAGACGTTCATTAGTTCCATCAACACCATGTTCGTCATGACCCTGCTCACTATGGCGATGCCCAAGATCTTGCACCGTATCTTTCCGAAGCCCTGGCAGAAATTCTGCGAGTCCTGGGACTACATGTTTGCATTTGGTAGGTATCTCTGCTGGATTTCTCACTGCTATACAAAGAGCTGTCTGTCTTATTTATAAGAAGAACAGTTGGATTTCTATCCCCCCCTTTTCTCTCCTATAAAGGAGAGACCTCAAAGGGAGCTTACAAATCTCTTTTCTCCTTCCCCTCACAACAAGCACCCTGTAGAGGTAGATGGGGCTGAGAGAGGAGTCTAAGAACTGCTTGAAGCTATAGGCCCGAGGTCACCCAGAAGCTTGGCTAGAATAAATGGTGGAGTGCACAGGCTAATCTTGATTCCCCAGATCAGCCTCTCCACAGCTAGCCTTGAAGTGGCAGAGCTGGGAAACAAACTTCTGGTTCCCTCCAGGATTAAGAGTACACCTGCTCTTAACCGCTATGCCACTGCTGCTTTATCTTGCTTTATCTCAGTGAAAGTTCCACTGGACATTATGGTACCCGCTGATGTGCATTTCCTGCACCTTTGCTGTTGACTAAGCACATTTGCATACGTCAACGTAATTGGTACAAGTCTGTAACCGGGAATGAAAACGCGGTAGGTTTCCTGTAACGATTTGGAAAGTCTTTTTTTCCCGTAGTAATTTATTATATTCTTCCTTGCACTATTAATTAATTAAAATTATCTCTCTCTTTGGATTCCAAGATGCCCCAGTGAGCAGCTTTCATAATCATCTTAATAGAATTAAAACATGCATTTGCTATTCAATAAAACCATCTGCCACGTTTACCAGTAATCATATGCTGATGTAAGCTTCCATTAGAAGATGTATTGTCGAAGGCTTTCACGGCCGGAATCACTTGGGTGCTGTGTGGTTTCCGGGCTGTATGGCCGTGTTCTAGCAGCATTCTCTCCTGACGTTTCGCCTGCATCTGTGGCTGGCATCTTCAGAGGAATCCTCTGAAGATGCCAGCCACAGATGCAGGCGAAACGTCAGGAGAGAATGCTTCCATTAGAAGAATTATAGCATTTTCAAGATTTAAGGAGGATCTGGCTTCCATAACTTTAGCCAGAGATTTCTGAGACTGCTAATGAATACAGTGGGCAGGGAGAATCCTTTTTGCTCATTGGATGCTTCTTCTGTCCCAGAAACCATGTTTTGTTAAGCCACAAGAAACAGGTGCCATGGGGTTTTTTTTAAAAAAAGTTGTTCTCAGTGAGCACTAAGAAGAAGAAGAGTTGGATTTATATCCCCCCCTTTCTCTCCTATAAGGAAACTCAAAGGGGCTTACAAACTCCCTTCCCCCCTCACAACAAACACCCTGTGAGGAGGGTGGGGCTGAGAGAGCTCTGAAGAACGGTGACTAGCCTAAGGTCACCCAGCTGGCATGCGTTGGAGTGCACAAGCTAATCTAGTTCACCAGATAAGCCTCCACAGCTCAAGTGGCAGAGCAGGGAATCAAACCCGGTTCTCCAGATTAGAGTGCCACTACACCACGCTGGCTCTAGAAACTTTGTCGTTTCCCAGCATCTGAGCTATTCAGGATTCTGCCTGATGTAATTGCTGTGTTTTGTAGAGTGCTCCCCCTGGTACGGAGCGTTCTAGCCTCTTTGCTACTGGGTCACAACTAGGTCATGTAGCTGCTCCTCTAACAACCATCCTCCTGTCTGGAGAACAAGTAAGGTGATAAGACATTGTCCTAAGCTAAACTTTTCTCCAATCTTTGATGTCTTTCTCCTACTTGTGCTAAATCATGCAGAAGTAGCCTTAAGCAAAAACCACCCTGTGACGGCTGACATGTTTTAAACGATGATAACATATTGCTTGATAGTTATCTCAGGTGAACAAGCATTCATTTCTTGCCTGTTTCTCTCCAGCTAAGGGACATATTGACAAGAGGATGGCTGAAGTTTCAGAGAGAATCTCACGTGGGGAGAAGGTAGAAGGAAAATATTTGACTTACTACTTGGCGCAGGAGAAATTGTCCATCAAATCCATCTATGGAAATGTGACTGAGCTTCTTCTGGCTGGCGTGGACACAGTAAGCATTTTTTGGAAGTATTTCTTATATGCACAAGGAGGATTTTCTCCCCTGCTTGTAGAAGAAGAAGAAGAGTTTGGATTTATATCCCCCCTTTCTCTCCTGTAGGAGACTCAAAGGGGCTGACAATCTCCTTGACCTTCCCCCCTCACAACAAACACCCTGTGAGGTAGGTGGGGCTGAGAGAGCTCCGAGAAGCTATGACTAGCCCAAGGTCACCCAGCTGGCATGTGTGGGAGTGTACAGGCTAATCTGAATTCCCCAGTTAAGCCTCCACAGCTGAGGCGTCAGAGCGGGGAATCAAACCCGGTTCCTCCAGATTAGATACACGAGCTCTTAACCTCCTACGTCACTGCTGCTCCTTGTGTGTTTGGCTGCTGTGCTGAAATATGGCTGTAGACTAGACAAATGTAGGCAGATTCAGGAAAGGGTCCGGTGGTGTGTTTTCTGCAGTGGATGGCCTCTCATAATTCTTTCTGGAGAATCAGTGCCATGTCCTAGATTAAGTGTCATGGAGATTCCCATTTTGAGACTCCTCTCTGGTCTTCATCTTCCTCTATTCATCTATTTTATGTTCATCCTGCTTTTCCCTCCAAAATGTTCAGGGTGGTCTATACTATTTGCCCTTCCACCCATTCACCCCCATTTTATCACAATAACTCTGCGAGGCCGGTGAAAACGAGAGCAGAAATCTCTGACTCGAGGACCCCTATGTTGGGTTTAGACTGGAATAACTCTGTGTAGGATTGCTCTGCCTTTGAGGATTTGAATCCGGGTCCAAGTCCTCATCCAATGCCCTAACCACTGTGCCACATGGTTCACACCCTCCTCTGACTGCCTTTATGGGAGCAAGCCACACGCACTTTTATAATCTTGCTGTTATGTATATTGTATTGATGCTGCTAGTTTTATGAATTTTTGTATATTGTTTTAACTTGTTTTAACTGATTTTTTGAGGCCATTGTTTTGTTGTTTTGGCCATTGTATGTTTGGCCCAGTGTACACCGCCCAGAGCCCTTCGGGGGTGGGCGGTTTATAAATTTGATATATAAACAAAAATAAATAAATAAGTATATCATTCCAAATGTCATTGTTCAGGAAGGCTGCTGTGTTTTGAAAAGGCTACCTCTGTGCATGACTAATGTACCGCACTGGACTTAAGACTTGGCAGCCGCCTCCTTAGAATTTAACTACAAGGGCAAACACTGTCCTCAGTTACTAATCTTTTGCGTCAGGTTAGCATGAATGGCCGTTCCACTCTATGCCCTGCACATTCTGCCAGGCTGCCAAATTTTTGCATAACCGTAGCCTCTGCTCCCATGCCATGTTTTGCACAGGGTTTTGCAGCATTCTTATCGCTTGATTGGTTATTGCTTCCTCTGCCTAATGATTAATCTAGTCCTGTCTGGACCCCTGCAGATCTCAAGCACTTTGTCCTGGAGCCTGTATGAACTGTCCCGACACCCTGAGGTGCAGGCAGACCTCTACAAGGAAATTATGGCGACAATGAAGGGCAACCCCATCCCCGCGGCTGCTGACGTGGCCAAAATGCCCTTGTTGAAGGCCGTGATGAAGGAAACACTGAGGTGAGTTTCGATGCAGGAGCAGGTGGGGAGGTTCAAGCAACTGGCGTTAGATCAGACGATTAAAAGCATCGAACCAATTTTAGCAACAAAAGCAGAACAGCCAAAGACTTTTCAAAACTCAAAAAGCAAATCACAGCGCCTCAGGCTGGTAGCAACCCAGACTGATGACAGCCACACAACTCCAGATTAACCAGAGAACAAAAACTCTCGGCCGAAAGCAAAGCAAAACTGGAAGCCAATATTAGGACATAAGGACTTTTAAGTTCTGTGTCAAGGAAGTATGCTTCCAAGAACATCTGTCACGATTCGGCTCTTGCACACTCCATGAGATCTTTCACAACCGAGAAGAGTCAAACTCTCTTCTTCACCCGCTGTACAAAAGCGAACAAAAAAGTTGTTTACTTTAAACGCCCGAAAACCCACAATCACTATACCCTGACTGCTTAAGGCTGTAATATTCTTGACACAAGCCCATGAATGAATAGTGAATTTTGATACATGACATGCAATATATAGCAAATTGCATCTATACGAGACACACAAAATTGTCCATATAAATAGAATCAACCCTGAAACAGAGGTCGATTCCCCACTCACGATTAGATCCGTGCTCGTCACAGAAAATATCCAGGTTTCTAGCAGAACTCCCCACTACACCAGCGCCGAAAAATGGATTGACCCCATCTCTGCCGCTCCCCCCACCCCACCCCCAGCACGCATTATTTCAGAACCTGGAAGAAAGTAGACTTTTTGAAAAAATGCACGCTGAATGTGGAGCAGTGGGGAATTTCGGCGGTGAATCTGGTTTCGTTTTTCCTGCTGCCTTTCGTCCAATGAGGAAGCGTTTTTTGAAAATTTTTGCGGAGCAAAGATCCACGTCTAAACGAAACAACATGGGGCCAGTTTGAATGCTTCACTGAGTAAAAGGCAGTACAAAGTAGCGCTAAACGTCGTATCCACGTGTATATGAGGGGACAAAGCGGCACGAAAACGGGGCTTGCCCTTTATTGCCCGTTTCCCCGTAGAGTTGCTCTGCGCATGCTCGCGCGTCCTTTTTTCATTTACCACGCCCGAGATCGACGTGGATACGAGGCAATGCGGGGCTGGCTTTGAATGTTTCACTGAGTAAAAGGCAATACGATGAAACACTAAATGTCATATCCATGTATCCACAATTGCATAGGGTTGTTCTGCGCAGGCTCGCAGAGACGTGGATCCGTCAGTTTGAAAATTAAAAAAAATTCCCGCTCCAGCACAACGCAGCAGCCAATCAGGAGAGCCCCTGAGCGGACTGCGCGTTTGATCCGCCGACAGTGGGTACTCCTGCCTGGCTGCTGCGTTGCTGCCGCTTATGGGGCAGAAGTTGCAGTGGGGACCTTGAAACCGTGCTCAAAAGGCACGTGCTCAAACCTACCCGGTTTGTATCTAGTTTCATTTTTGAAGTGGGGAATCGACCAGAAAGTCTCTGCAGTAATCCACATGGGAACAGCTGGTCTTGTAAATGATGCTGGTGCCCAAATCCCAAGAGTACAAAGTGGAACGAGCTTCCAGTCAGTTTTTGTTCCTGTCACGCAACTTCTTCAGCACATATATCTCATAGCTTGCCATACTCCTTGCGAGAAGAATATTGCATCAATCGTTACACTTGGATGTGTCCTCGGCTCTAGGCTTGCTGCCTCTTTAAATGACCCCCCTTTGAATTCCGAACCCAGGGTGGTGGGGGAAACTGCAAAATGGCCCCCATGGGAGGTGGAGCCACACACTAAGGTGCAGGGGACAAGAGGAGTCATTTTAAAACATGCCCTGGGGAACAGGAGCGACAAGAGAGCAAAGCCAATAGCTGCCACCAAAGTAATGTTATTTCGATTTATTCAGCCAATCAGATTTCCAGTGGCTAATCCGAAACTCTACTGGACAGCAGCCCCACTTGGCCACATTCATTGTCTAAAAACACTAGGCAGCCATCTGGAAAGGTATCGGGTGCCACAGCACATTGGGGACCCTGGTGTTGTAACTTAGCCAGATGCTTAGCCTCAATTCATGTGCCTTTCACTCAAACTTCCATATGGCTTATCCAGCTCAGCACTTCGCAAAGTCTGAGAAATCATTCATTTTGGTTCCCTTCCGTTTCTCCCTGCAGGATGTACCCGGTGATTCCCGGCAATGCACGCGTCATCTCGGACAGGGATATCCAAGTGGGAGACTATCTCATCCCCAAAAAAGTGAGTCGTGGCCACAAATATGATATTCTAAGGCAAGGTCATAGAAAGGGTTCCCTGAAAACCGGAGGTTTGAAAAACACTGTTGAAAATTCAGCGGCAGTCGATGTGCAGGAAAAGTGAGGGGCGATTGATTGAAAGAAAGCTGTATTCCAGAAGTGGGCCCTGATGAAATGCCAGGAGAAAGAGAATGGGTTTGATATTGCAACACTAAAAGGATTCTTTATAGCGCAAATAATAATAATAAGAGTTTGGATTTATATCCCCCCTTTCTCTCCTGCAGGAGACTCAAAGGGGCTGACAATCTCCTTGCCCTTCCCCCCTCACAACAAACACCATGTGAGTTAGGTGGGGCTGAGAGAGCTCCAAGAAGCTGTGACTAGCTCAAGGTCACCCAGCTGGGGTGTGTGGGAGTGTGCAGGCCAATCTGAATTCCCCAGATAAGCATAAGCATAAGCATTTTTATTGTCATCGTGCACGCACAACGAAATTTACAGCAGCATTCCTCGATGCACACAATTTCAGACTCCCTTGCGTCTGATTCGGAAACTGAAAATGGTCCAGAATGCAGCGTTCTCAGATGCTTGTGCAGGTGGAGGTGGCCAGCCATAGATGACCACATCACACCTGTGCTCCGCCTGCATCTGGTTACCGATCGAATTCGTAATCATTTTCAAGGTGTTGGAAAGTTAACCTTTAAGGCTCCTTGCGCTGCCTGGGACCTCCGGGTAGATTCCCGCGGGACCGCTCTTTTTTTACCCCTTATATGTCCCAAATCGGGTCTCGGCGCTTCAGCAGAGGCTAATTTACTTCCAGGGATCCCCTGGCTCCTCAATGATACGGGGTTGGCCTTCCACCCGGGCCAGAGCCTTTTACAGCCTCTGGCCCCGCCTGGTGGTGGAACGCTCTTCCTCCAGCTGTCCGGGCCCTGCGGGATTTTAATGAGTTCCGCAGGGCCTGCAAGACTGAGCTGTTCCGCCAGGCCTTTGGGGAGACTAGCCGCTGAGGGGCCCTCCCTCCTTATAATATCAAATGGATCCTGCCGCCCCTTCCCTCTGGTTTTTAAAGGGAATTTGATAGTAGGCGCCATCTTTTATGTGGATTTTAATAAAGCTGCATTAATGGGGTGGGTTTATTTTATTAGAGCCTATATTATTTGATACTGAACAGATTTTAAAGTTGACATATGTGCTCTATTTTATTGTTCACCGCCCTGAGCCCTCTGGGGGAGGGCGGTATATAAACCTAACCAATAAATAAATAAATAAATAAATACATCATACTCATACAATTTCATACAATACATCATACTCATACAATTTCAGACTCATACATCATCCTCACTTTCCCCTTCCTCCACCCATCCCTACACAGCCCCAAACACATCAACGCGAAGCCGCGGAGTTTAGCATAGCCACAGCTCTAGAGTAGATAAGCCTCCACAGCTCAGGCGGAAGAGCTGGGAATCAAACCCGGTTCCTCCAGATTAGATACACGATCTCTTAACCTCCTACGCCACTGCTGCTCCTTAGGCTGTCTTGGTGCCTGTGTGTGTTCAGACTTGGGCATCCGGACTGCTTTCCTGACAATCTCCTTTTCTTTTCTCAGACGTTGATCAGCCTCTGCCAGTACGCCACCTCTCGTGATGAGAAATACTTCTCTAATCCCAACACCTTCCAGCCGGAGCGATGGCTGCACAAGGAAGACTCGCATCACCCTTATGCCTCCATCCCCTTTGGCTTTGGAAAGCGCAGCTGCGTGGGCCGGCGCATTGCGGAGCTGGAGGTGTATCTGGCTCTGGCCAGGGTGAGTTTCTGTGCCGTTTTGGTTAGGAGGAAATGAGGCTTTCCCCAAAGGGTAAAAGTATACTATAAAGCTAATAGGATTGAATTGTCAACCTTAACAGCAACCTTAACAGCCCCACCCACCTCACAGGGTGTTTGTTGTGAGGGGGGAAGGGCAAGGAAAGGAGCTTGTAGGCCACTTTGAGTCTCCTTACAGGAGAGAAAGGTGGAGTATAAATCCAAACTCTTCTCCTCCTCCTCCCTGCTTCAGCTTAAGAAGAAGAAGAGAAGAAGAGTTTTGGATTTATATCCCCCCTTTCTCTCCTGCAGGAGACTCAAAGGGGATGACAATCTCCTTGCCCTTCCCCCCTCACAACGAACACCCTGTGAGGTAGGTGGGGCTGAGAGAGCTCCGAGAAGCTGTGACTAGCCCAAGGTCACCCAGCTGGCGTGTGTGGGAGTGCACAGGCTAATCAGAATTCCCCAGATAAGCCTCCACAGCTCAGGCAGCAGAGCTGGGAATCAAACCCGGTTCCTCCAGATTAGATACACGAGCTCTTAACCTCCTACGCCACATCCAGTCCAGCATATGGTTCCTACAGTGGCCAGCCCGAGATTTCTGGGGCTGGCCACGTGAACTTGTGTTAGTGTTAGTTCACCCCATGAACTATTTTTCATACATCTCTGACAGCCTGCTCGTGGATTCTCTGCACTGACACAATATTTTGGGGATACAGTGTGGAATGTTGAGAAATAGTTGCAGAATCCCTTCGACACAAGGGCAGCTGCAGTTAAGATTGTCAGCCTTCAGGCACGGCCCCGACAGAGTTCTCCTTGAATTACAGCTGATCGCCCGACTGCAGAGAGCAGTTCCTTCAGAGGGGAGAACCAACGTGGTGTGCTCTAATCTGAAGAACTGAGTTTGATTCAGTAAAATTCCCAATAAAGAAAAAGAGAAGAGTTTGGATTTATACCCCACCTTTCTCTCCTGTGAGGAGACTCAAAGTGGCCTACAAGCTCCTTTCCCTCCCTCTCCCACAACAGACACTTGTGAGGTAGGTGGGGCACAGCAACTGTAATTCTCTGTAGGGAAACTAGGGCCCCTTCCGCACGTGCAAAATAATGCGTTTTCAAACCACTTTCACAACTGTTTGCAAGGGGATTTTGCCATTCTGCACAGCTTCAAAGAGCACTGAAAGCAGTTTGAAAGTGCATTGTTCTGCATGTGCGGAATGAGCCTAGGTTTCACTGTGAGTTTAGATCTGGTCAGCACATGCAACAGGAGGGGGGTGATGGGATGGATTCAGACCATGACCTGTGCAGAGAAGGGTTTTCAGCTGCCCTCTTCCCATTTTCCTCATTTGAGGTGACCACAGATAGCCCTGTGACTGCCCTTTTTCAACAGAAAAATAAAGTTTTGACTCAACAGGTGCTAAAACATGGGCTGTTTTTCTTTCCTCAAAGATCTTGATGCGTTTTGAAGTCAAGCCAGCACAAGAAGGACACACCGTGAAACCCATGACACGCACCCTCTTGGTCCCTGAGAAGGAGATCAGTCTCCAGTTTCTGAGCCGTTAGTGGGGTTCTTGAAGCAGAATTGCTGATCCAAGCTTCCCCAACAAGCCACGAAAGAGCACAAGGCTAAGAGGAGAAACTGTCTAGCAGGCTGGAGTGAATCTGACCTTCTGAATGTCTGGCTGGGCACTCCCAGACTGACTGGAGGGGGTGCAGAATCTGTGATAAGGAGAAGGAGAGTCCAACCTTGTTCTACTGACTAGCTTGTGCTCAACGGGTAACCAAGGTCATCTGTAACATGTCACACTTAGATAGGTCTCAAGATCTAGTTCTGTGTCCTTCTTTGCTAAGGAGGACTCCTTTGGGGCCAGAGTTTTCCCACTGTAGACACTCACATATAAGTGGAAGAGCAATGCCAGCAAAATCAGGATCTTCTGTCTTTGGTATTCCCAGGATTTTTCAAAGTTAGTTTCAGGACTGAGGAATAGACCATGGCAATTGTGTGCATTTGTGCACTGCACTGAAGCTGTAAAGGTGATGGCAAGCATGAACTGACTTATTCATTTTCAACACTCCATCAAGCTATGACTTGCAAACTCCCTTTCGATGATGGCAGTCTTGTCTTTCAGCTGTGAGTTACTGAATGATATTGTGCGGTGCCCAACAATATGTTTCCTGGTTCCTGCTTGGTCCATCATCAAATATCTCTGCTCTAAAGCAAGGAGCCAATCCTGGGTTTCTTCCACCTCATTAGAGCTGCATGGTGCTTCAGAAGACCATAGACAGCATCAGCTTAGGGTCTGCCATAAGTGCCTATATAGAAATTAGTCATAGGAGGAGGATTAGTTTGAAATTTCCCACCATTTTGTAATTCCGTCAGATGTCAGCCATTTTGTGATTTGTGTCTGCCTTCTATGGCAGCCATTTTGTGGTGGTGCCCATTACCCTTTCTCAAAAAATCCCTAAAGTGCTGATAGGCTCAATGAGGCTGAGGGTTAGGGTTGCCAGCTTTTAGAACTGGTTCCTCTAGCTGTCCCTTTAATATCAGTTTGATCTGCAAGAAATTGTCAGCTGATGTGACTTACCTCCATGCAGGGGTGGGATTCAAATAATTTAACAACCGGTTCCAGTGGTGGGATTCAAATAATTTAACAACTGGTGGTTTACAAGCACCATTTTAACAACCGGTTCTGCCCAAGTGGGGCAAACCTGCTGAATCCCACCACTGCCTCCATGCCATGATAAAGTTCAAGTGCCCATTTGTACACATTAAATGTCTATTAAAGGGACAGAACGTTTCTTTTCCTGGCCAGTTGGCAACCTTAGTGAGTAGCCCTGCATACTGGATGCAAGGTTAGAAGAACGTCAACATGCAAACCTCTATAAACCTGATTTGCTTTGTACAGGAACAAAACAAGCATGTCTAGAAGACTTATATAGCCACACTTTCAGGTTTAGAGAACCTGGTGAAATGCCAAACTCCCTTTCCTCTCTTGCGCTTGAAACAAGACCTGGCTCAGTACCTGGGCTCCTCTTGGCATCATAAACAAAATCTCTAATTCAGTCCTCAGCAGCTCCAGCAAAAGATTATCGAACAACTGGTACTGCTAGAAATCCCATACTTGACTACAACCCCTGTCAGTCAAAGTAGAGACAAAACAGAGATAGTGGACTTGGTATATGAGAACTTGATATATTTAACTCCCTCCACCCATTGATTCACAGTTGAGAATGTAGTTAGACACGCATACCCTGTGTGAGAATGTGCAATTACTCTTTTTATACATATGTGCCAAGGTTTTGTATTATTAATATTATGCTAATAATCATTCCTATTTAATACATATTTATATTCTCTAGCCTATAATTTATAAAAGTTAGTTCTGGAAGATGGCAGAAGCCATTAACATGATTAATTATTTTTACAAAGTATATTATACTTTTCAGTATTGGAAACAGCTGCTGTAATCAAAAACGTTCACTTCCTGCTGTTTTGTTGGTGCTATGTTTAAATGTTATTTATTATCCCTGAATAATAAATATGGACTATTTTTTACAAAAAAAAAATTGGCTCCTTTTTTTCTGGGATGTTGAGTCCGAAATGGGAGAGGTAATTGTGGGGTAGGAGAATTTTCTGCACAACAAGCTTCAACTGGTTTTTAAAAACCTCCTCAAGGAAACTCTGAGAATTGTAGCTCAGTGTGGGAGAGCTAGAAGAATTGCAGCACAGTAATACACTGTTACACACTACTAATTCTACTAAGTCAGTGTGAAGAAGTTAAAAAAAACCCATGTGTGTGTGTATATATTGTAAAACTGTAAATTGTAAATCGAAAAGCACTTGTGGAGACCCGCAAGAAACTTGCACAGATGGGTGGGCAGAGGCTCCCTTGTACCCTCCCTCCCCCTCAACAGCACCCAACTCCCCCTCCCTCAAGGACATGGAGGTGTTCACTCGGGCCCCTTCCTCACATGCAGAATAATGTACTTTCAATCCACTTTCAATCCACTTTCCAGCTGGATTTCATTGTGCGGAATAGCAAAATCCACTTGCAAACAATGGTGAAAGTGGATTCAAAGTGGAGTATTCTGCATGTGCGGAAGGGGCCTCTGTCTCTCAACAGGGCTTCCCCCTCTCACAACGATGCATTGATGCTTCCACCCACCCACCCACCCACCCCCGGTCTTTCCTGCACAAGTTTACTATGTATCTTGTTATCTTTAAATCCTGCACATTTTCCCTTCATTTGGTTTTAGAAACATTTTACCTCCATTGTTTCCCCAAGAACTTTTACCCTCCCACGTGCTTTCAAGTCAGCTTCCCATGAGAATGTGATCATGTTGATGTGGCCATTGTTTATCCACTATTCATCCATGCCCCCTGGAGCCTTGCAATATTCCCGCCAGTCATTTTTCCCTCCCCCTTCCTCCATTTTAGAAAGGAAATTAAAAAAAAATCTCTTTGCCGTATCAAACTAGTGATGCACCTTTCAGGCGGAGATACACATAAGCAGGGTTAATTGGATTGGTTTTGTCAGCCTCATATAGAGCTTGCAATGGAACTTCAGACAGAGATACAAACAAGCAGGTCGATTTTTGTGTGAGGGTGGGCTACAATGAAGCGTTAGGGCACAGACACAAGCCAAGTCCATTGTATTGTCAATTTCATCTCAAACTAGCAATGTAACATTAAGGTGAAGGTATACTGTGCTCACAGGAGTGAGTGAAATTGACAAGATAAGTTGCTTCGCAGGAGGAAATTGACAAGGAACTGCCACAGTAATGATTGTATGTCACTCCAACTCTAATGTGGTTCTGGGTGGGGTTGGGGGAGGCTATGTATTTCTATTCCTTTAGGTAATGCACTTACTTCAGTGTTTTTCTTTTGCTTCCATGCCACATTTAGTTGCCCAACCTCCCCTTCAGCCATTTTCTCCTTCCCTCCTCTGTTTTCAAAAGGACTTTCCCCCATTTTTCATATTGAACTAGTAATGTAAGATTGAGGCAGAGATGAAACTAGCATGGTCAAGCTTTGTCAATTTCACATTGAACTTGTGATCTTAACATTCAGGTAGAGATACAAATTAGCATGGTCAAGTGGATCAGTTTTGTCAATTTCCTATCAAACTAATGATGTAATGCTAAGGCACAGCACGCTTTTGAGGCTGAGAGCAATTGAAAAGAGTAATAGGAGTAATCAGGATTTGCTGCAGTAACCATTGTGTGTTAGTGCTGATCTAATTCAGCTGAAAAATGTGACTCATAGTGTGTGGGGGTGGGTTATTTGTTTCTGTGCCTTCAGGTAAAAGTGCCTGCTCCAGGTGGTGTTTTGGCTTCCATTTTGGGTTGGTAGTTCTGAATAGCAGAAATGAGAGCAGAGACGTTTTTGAATTGCTGCATTAACACTAGAACGCCTGCACAAAAGAAGGTTTGAGGGTTGTTCTCATCACAGATGACATCTCACCACCATCAGGGATACTATGTTTTCAGCAGTAGTGTGTGGAATAAATGTAACTGAAGAGATAGTTTAAAGTTTCTTCCTCATTATTTTATCTATTATAGGCCCTTTCCGCACAGGCCTCCGGGCGCCCTCCCGCCAAGGGCGAGAAGAATTCTGCCAAGGCATGGGGTGGAGGGGCTATATTCGCATCGCAAGGCATGCGAAATGCCCCTCAGCAGAGGCCGGCGCAGAGAGGCGGGTTCAAGCATGGAGCCAGCTTCTTCTCTGTCCTTTTCATTATTTCAGTGCCCAGTTTCTGTTAAACTAGCAGTTTGCCACTGCACGCTGCCCCTCCCACCTCCAGGGGTCGGAGGACAGCTGCATGGGCGGGCTTAGGAAGACAGCAGGGCTACTAAACGGAGACAAGGCAAGTAAGAGAGGGGGGGGGAAACAAAGGCAGTGTTCTCCCCGGCGGTGTCACTGCCGCACGCGGCCAAGAGGGAACATCAAGCTGTTTTTTCAAAAATACCCTTTAAAGCAGTGTTTTTGAGGACAGCCTTGACGCCGCTCTGAGTGGGAGGGGAAGGGGAGCCAGGTCGGCGCTGTTGGGCGTTTTCAGCAGCACTATTCCGTGCTGAACGGTGGCCTCAGGGCGTTTTACCGGGCCCCAGGTCAGCTGCTTTGGCCCATGCGGAAAGGGCCATAGTTTGTCCTACTATTCCTCCAAGGAATTCATGATGAATTCGTGACATCCCCTTCATTTTACTCTTACAACAACTGTGTGACAGAGTGATTGACCAAAGTCTATTCTGTAAACTTCATGGAAGTGTGAGAATGTGAATCTGTGTTGTGCCAGTCCTGGTTCCATACTCTAATTATACTAACTGCCACAGCAGCTATGCAAAGCTGGAGCAGAAAATCTATCTTTTAAATGCATACTGCTGTTATACCTAGGGTTTGCCAGATGCTGACCAAAAAAGTCTTGACAAGAACAATTTTTAAAAATTCTACCTTCTTTCAGGAAAATCTAGCAAGGCAGTTCTCCATTCCTCTTCTCCTTTTCCCCTCCCTTCCCTCCTTCTACCACCTTTTCTTCATTTCTTTCTTTTGTTCTTTCTCATTGCAAACACCTGGCCCATATACACACCCTTTTTCTTTTTCTTTTTCTTTGGTTTCTTTTTGTCTCAACTCCTTGGAGGACATGCAAAATTCTAGGTCATTACTGGTCCTCTACCTATGACTGGTTATAAACCAACTCACCAGCAATAATCAGTCATCCACCCACCCACCCACCCACCCACCCACCCATCCATCCATCCATCCATCCATCCATCCATCCATCCATCCATCCATCCATCCATCCTTCCATCTATCTTCCATCTATCCATCCATCCATCCATCCATCCATCCATCCATCCATCCATCCATCCATCCATCCATCCATCCATCCATCCATCCATCCATCCATCCATCCATCCATCCATCCATCCATCCATCCATCTTTCCATCTTTCCATCTATCCATCTATCCATCTATCCATCTTTCCATCCATCTATCTTCCATCCATCTATCTTCCATCATCCATCATCCATCTATCATCCATCTATCTATCTATCTATCTATCTATCTATCTATCTATCTATCTATCTATCTATCTATCTATCTATCTATCTATCTATCTATCTATCTATCTATCTATCTATCTATCTATCTATCTATCTATCTATCTATCTATCTATCTATCTATCTATCTATCTATCTATCTATCTATCTATCTATCTATCTATCTATCTATCTATCTATCTATCTATCTATCTATCTCTCCATCTACCTACCTATCTATCTATCTTATAGCAATGATGACGCCAAGTCTGGTCTTCCATTAATCGGCCAGGGCCTTCTACAGCTCTCTGGCACCGCCTGGTGGAACATACATTACCACTCTCAGCTATATCACCTACAATGGGGACCTTGAGAGTTCCTGCGACAGGGCCTGTAAAACCGAATTATTCCACCGGGCCTTTTGAGAGTCCAGCCATCGATAATGCCCTCGCCTCTGCTAGTAGGGGTCCCCTAACATCATTGGGACCCTCCTCATTTTGGAAGAGGGTGGTATATGTGGGTCTCAAGGGCCCTATTGTAGAATGTACCTGTTTTAAGATTTTTATGTTTTTTGTATGATTTTATAGTTGTTCATCACCCTTGAGTCTCCGGGATAGGGCGGTATAGCAAGTTTAATAAATAATAATAATAATAATAATAATATCTATCTATCTATCTATCTATCTATCTATCTATCTATCTATCTATCTATCTATCTATCTATCTATCTATCTATCTATCTATCTATCTATCTATCTATCTATCTATCTATCTATCTATCTATCTATCTATCATCTATCTATCTAATCTAGTATGGAATTAGAATGCCATCTTGTGATTGTTGTTTCATTCTGTGCTTCAACTTATATACTGTATTTCATATCTATATTTGTTGGAAGCTGTCCTGAGCCCAACTTGGTTGGGAAAGAGAGGGGGGGGGGTAAACTAAATAAACAAAATAAAAATAAAGCACAACTTATGTTAACCTACTTCAAAAATCCAAAATGAATAAAACAACAGGAGCTAAAACAGTGATGGGATTCAAACAATTTAACAACTGGTTGTTTACAAGCACCCTTTTAACAACTGGTTCTGCTGAAGTGGTGCGAACCGGCTGAATCCCACCACTGGATACAGATAAAACAAGGCACAAATCAGCAACTAATTTTTTAAAAGTTACAGTTAAAACTACTACATTATACCCCTGCCTTTAAAGTGCAGATTTAGAATATTCGAATAAAAGCCCAGAATGAAGAAGAAGAGGAGAAAAAGGAGGAAGAAGAGGAGTTTGAATTTATACCCTGCTTTTCTCAACTGTAAGAAATCTCAAAACAGCTTACAACCTCTTTCCATTCCTCTCCCCACAACAGACATTTTGTGAGGTAGGTGAGGCCAAGAGTTCTGAGAGAACTGTGAGTGGCCCAAGGTCACCCAGCAGGCTTCATGTGGAGAAGTGGGGAAACAAATCCAGTTCACCAGCTTAGTTGCTCTTACACCATGCTGGCATCAAGCCAATCCCAAAGCCCACCCCCCCAAAAGGTTTTCTGTGGCTCCTAATGTTTTCAAGCGATGTGTGGAAAAACACACATCATGGAATAAGAATTCCAAAGTTTCTACCACCAATGATTAGGCCTAATCCAAAGCACCTGCTCCCTAGACCTGTGTGGAAAGTTTCATGTTCGAGGAGGCTGTGCTTGAGATACCCTGATGGGAAGATATTAATCATTGAAACCCACACTTTTGACTGGGCCTGGAAATGAATGGTTAGCTAATGCAGTTGGCATAAGATATGTACAACGTACTCAAAGTTACTGCCCCCAGGCAGTAGACAGGCATCTGCCTTCTGAACTCACAGAAATTTCCCAGAATTTTCTACAGGCAGCACCGCAACGGGCACGTTACCACAATCTAACAAAAAGCGGTTATTACCGAACTGCCTTTCCAACCTCAGTGGTAAACAACATAGTCTTAATTCTGCGTTCTAATACAGAGCAAAAAAAAAAGGAACCAAACTGCAAAGGAAAACTGTGAGTGCTCCGGAAGAGGTTTCAGGGGTATCATCTGGAGATGATAGTAACTTCTCTGCTTAGTGCGGCTTAGTTCAGGGGTCCAGTTACCGACCCTCAGCGGCTGCCCCCATCTCCTTGAAGTAAAGAATGGGGAATGGGGAACCCCTTTGAGAGGTCTATAACCTGGACCCCCCTAAACCAAACTCAAAATCAAACTTGGGTAGCCTATAGGACAGTTTCCAGATGATACCCTGAAACTTTGGTGCCAATATCAATAAAATGCCACTACGCAGGAACATCCCAGAAATTTGCCTCCAAGAATCTTTGTTCTGGTTTGAGTTTCTTGTATTGCTGTCCATGGGGGTTGCAGGCTGGGGGGGGGGACATTTCTGAAGAGCACAGTCTCAAAACTTTCATGGTCTCACCTGCAGGATCGTCTGCCTAATGATACAATTCCCCCCAGGTTTCAGTGCCAGTTTGTTCAGGGGGCCAGTTATGGACCCTCAAATATGTAGCCCCATCTCTTATTAGCTCCCATTGGAAACAATGGGGTGACACCCCCTTTGGGAGTCCCTAACTTTGGACTCGAACCAAACCTCACCAAACTTGGGGGTAGCATAAGGACAGTCTCCTGATGATGTGCTGAAACTTTGGTGCCGATATGTCTAATAATGCACCCCCTGCAGGCACCAATGTCCTAGCGCAAAATTGAAAAAATTTGGTCGTGTGGAGTGGCCGCCCATGGGGGGCATCCAACTCCAGGTTTTGCCCAGGGCTACAGTTTCGCCCAGGGACTGCCCTTATATCACACCCCATCATATGTGATCATGGCCCTAATTCTATTTTAACAGCTCTATTTGTGACTTTTGTTTTTTTCTGGCAAACGTAATTGGTCCACTTTGAGAAGAGGAGCAGGCAGAATAGAAATTTTTAAAAATAAATGAATGAATGCAAGATGCCACGCTTGTCGCTTCCTGCTGGGCTTTGGCAAGTGCCAGTCACACAATCCAGTAACGAAGGAGTTAATTGTTGCATGCTAATTAGTTAGTGAGGTCAGAAGTCAGTGACCAGAATAATTGATGCACCTATTGCCCAGCTGTGAACCTGGGGTGGACTACATGAAGTTCTGCACGTTGGCTTTAGATATATATTCTTTGTTACACTCTGCACACGCTCAGTAGCAGTTCTTTGTTAGCAGTTATGTATAGCCCTGCCAGTAAGCTGGTCGAAATGACTGCCAGCAAGATTAGTAAGACATTTCTTGTTTTATCTCCCTAATTACCTGACCCTTATTCTTAGTAAGTAAACTTTATTACAGTAAAAAGCAACTGTCTCTGCCTCCTTATTGCACTAACTGTTTTATAAGTAATATTTTCCAACACTTCCACACCTAGGTGATGCTATGTTTTGGTCTTATTTCTCTGTGTGTTCCCCTTAATGCCTACTACCCCACACTTTCATCACTGGTGGCCAAATTATTGGTAGGGGGTATACTGCAATATATCCATAACTTGGTCCAAGGGAAAGGAGCTTGTAAGCCACCTTGAGTTCTCACTTATATAGGTTAAGATGGGGTCCTAAATCCACAGTCGCCTTCTATCTTCTAATAGCAGGGGTAGAACCTGCGGCTTTCCAGAATTCAGGGATTACAATTCAATCTTCCCCCCAACCAGCATGGCCAATTGGCCATGCTGACAGAGGCTGATGGGAATTGTAGTTCCTGAACATCTGGAGAGCCGCAGGTTCCCTACCCCTGTTCTAACCCGATCTAGTCAGACCTTGGAAGCTAAGACGAGTATTTGGATGGGAGACCACCAAGGAAGTCCAGGGTCATGAAGCAGAGGGGGGCAATGGCAAATCACCTCTTAATGTATTTTGCCTTGAACACTCTACAGCAGGGGTCCCCAAACTTTTTAAACAGGGGGCCAGTTCACTGTCCCTCAGACTGTTGGAGGGCCGGACTAAAAAAAACTATGAACAAATTCCTATGCACAAATGATTGTAAAATGTTTGATTTCACCTTTCAGCCTTTCTGTCATGGTCTATTTTTAGAACAGTGACCAAAGTATGTCAAGTACAGGGTGGGCTCCAAATATTGTTGGGGAGGCTGTGGAATACCTTCCCCTGTAAAAAAAAGCAGAACTTTCCCAATGAAGCATTCCATCTAACCTTGAGATCAAGGTATCTTCCCTGGGTTCTTTCCCTAGCAGCCAGCGAAGCCGACGCCACGCCTGGCTGATGCCAATGGGAGTGAGGCGGAACAGAAAGCCTGAGAGCAAATAACTGGTGGAGTAGCCGAGGGAAGGAAGTGAGACAGGCGCTACCACATGCAAGGTTTCAAACTCTGGGTCAGAGAAAATTCATTGGAGATTTGGGGGGTGCCATCATGTAATCGCGGTAATCAACAGCCCGTTGGGGCAAATGCCTCCTCTCCCTCGAGCCCCCACTGCACATGAATGGAGCCATCGCCGCCATGCCTGGCGGGCCGGATAAATGCCTTCAGGGGGCCACATTTGGCCCCCGGGCCGTAGTTTGGGGACCCCTGCTCTACAGGGTTGCCACATCAGCTGCAACTTGATGGCCCTTCTATTACCACCATACTGTTATATAGCAATATATACCTACCAATAATTTTAAAAACCCAGCAAAAAGCACACCAGCGGTGGCATGGGGCAATGATAAACATAAGGAGCGGGAATGTCATGAGATGTGGATAATTTCAGCCTTGTTTGCACGCAGCAGCAGCACAAACAGCAGGGAATTCTGTGAAGCTGCACAAACTTTCTAAAGGTGACAGTTAAAAACCATTGGTAGTTCTGTTGTTTCCTGACTGACTGAGAGAAAAGAGGTTTCTCTGTGTACTGCTAATCAGTGCTATGCAAAAGTGACTTTGACTAAAGATACTGTATAAGCTTATTATCACAACCAAACTGTAACAAACGATGAGCCGTGAATGTAATGATGTGTATGTGATACTTTGTTGATATGTATATATTGTTTATTTTTTCTCTCTCAGTTACAGTTCTCTTCATGTTTATGAACCTCTGAGGTAAAACAGCTGGTCTTTTGAGAGATAACTATTCTTATTTAACGTGCCACACAATCCACATTTCTGCTTGTTACTCTGCTTGACAAGATTATATATTGTAAAATATACCTGTTGCCCTTCAGATAAGAGGTATGGAAATCTGCACCCTGTTTCCACACTCCTAACCCACTTTTAATATAACCTTCCTGCCAAGATCATACCCATGCAGGTTTGAGAACCCCCACAGCTAAGCCACAGAACATCCAGGAGGTACACAAAGTCCAAAATAAAACTGCTACAGTTTGGCGGAGAACCACAGCCATTGATTCAAATAATGTGGAAATTAATTCACCCAGGTATGCTCTTGGGTGGGCCATGATGGGATATCGTTTATTTGTTTTTGACTGGTATAGAAAATCCATATTGTACTTGTGCCTGCTGGCTGTTCTTTCCCACCACCTCAAACGGTCTGTCTGTGAACGCCACCTGCATGCACAAAACATGCCCATACCAGAATCTTGGGTTGTTGTAACAAACCACCCACTGACAGTGCAATCCAGACATCCTCAACCACTTCCAATGGGCTTTCTGAGGGCGCAGGAAGGAGATAAAAGCAAAAACTGTCCCCACTGCCAGAAAGCTCTCCATGGAACTTATACCAATGAATTTATACCACCCATAAGTCTAGAGCAGGGGTCCCCAAACTACGGCCCGGGGGCCAAATGTGGCCCCCTGAAGGCATTTATCCGGCCTGCGAGGCATGGCGGCGATGGCTCCATTCATGCGCAGTGGGGGCTCGAGGGAGAGGAGGAACCGGCCCCAACGGCTGTTGATTGCAGTTACATGATGGCACCCCCAAATCTCCATGAATTTTCTGACCCAGAGTTGGAAACCTTACATGTGGCAACTTAGCCTTGGACGCCACCTTGGAATCCCACATAAAGAAAGGAAATGCCCGTGTGGCATGGGTTCTGTGGAAACAGTATCTCATATGCTGTTGGATTGTCCCCTTTTATGAGATAGGTAGGAAGAAGCTACTATAATCCCCTTCCTGCATGGAAGTGAAGGCATTACAGATAAAACAGAAGGTTATATATCTTTAAACAGCCAATAACTACTGAGCTGTTGGAAGCGGTTGGCTAAATTCTTTTTAAATGGTGTTATTTTAACTCGTCAGAAATTGTAAAGTTGTAAAGGCTGTTATTATCTTGCTAAGCTAATCTTAAACAATCTATATGCCATTAAAGGTATTCGAAATCGAAATCGAATATATTGAACATGTGGCAACTCCTGCTCCGCCCTTCCCTCTCGGCTACTCCATGTGTTGCTCTCAGGCTTTCTGTTCCGCCTCACTCCCATTGGCATCAGCCAGGCTGGCTTAGGAATGCAGCTACCGGGCTGGCTGCTAGGGATGGAAGAACCCAGGAAGATACCTAATCCTGGGTTAGATGGAATGCTTCATTGGGAAAGTTCTGCTTTTTTTTTTTTTACAGGGGAAGGTATTCCACAGCCTCCCCAACAATATTTGGAGCCCACCCTGTACTTGACATACTTTGGTCACTGTTCTAAAAATAGACCATGACAGAAAGGCTGAAAGGTGAAATCAAACATTTTACAATCATTTGTGCATAGGAATTTGTTCATAGTTTTTTTTAGTCCGGCCCTCCAACAGTCTGAGGGACAGTGAACTGGCCCCCTGTTTAAAAAGTTTGGGGACCCCTGGTCTAGAGCTAGAGCCGTGGTGCAACTGGTTGCAAAACTGGGTTGGAACTCCCCAGCCTGCCCACCCCCCTGCTGGCATCATTTATGGATGACAGAACAGCTCCAGGGAAGCCCAGACTTCTGAGTCCACCTAATGCAGAGATGAGGGGCAGCTGACTGCCGGCCCATTTGTTCTGTGTGCTGACAGGGATCCTCCCTCTGCAACATGGGGGCAAATGCCCTGGTCCAGCCCCGTGCCACTCCCTGTGCGTGTTTGGCTGCCCCTCTCTCCCTTTTCCCACTGGGCAAGACCTACGCACAATCAACTGCTGCTCTAACCATTATCTATTTTTTCCTGAGTACTTGAAATTTCAATGGGTAAGTAAATCTGTGTTATGAATCACAACTTCTGGAAAGAAGGAATGTGTACTTCTAGAACCGTGGTGGCGAACCTTTGGCACTCCACATGCTATGGACTACAATTCCCATCAGCCCCTGCCAGCATGGCCAATTGACCATGCTGGCAGGGGCTGATGGGAATTGTAGTCCATAACATCTGGAGTGCCAAAGGTTCGGCACCATGGTTCTAGAATGTCATGGCAGTTTGTATATAATAAGGAACACACTCAGACTGTTGACCTTCATTGCCACACACTGGGGTGGATCCACCTGGGTTTTCTGCAAGTGAAAAAGGAACAAGGGGCTCCTGTTTGATTAGCAAAAAAGTTATTCCGAGGACAAGAGTCATGCAAAAAGAGATATGTAGTAAAAGGAGTAAATAGTCTTCTGAGGTTGAAGAAATTGAACTTGTTAAAGATTTTTTATTTCTTTGGCTTAATCATAGAGGCGTAACTGGGCTAAACTGAGCCCCGTGCACAGTGTGTTTTTCCGGGGGGGCCCCCATAGCCCCCACCCCCCTGTGGCGCCCCCCGTGACACCCCCCTTGCCAGCCTTCCCACACTTACCTCAGTTCCTTTTCTTTTTCTAGTACTTTTTCAGGCTGAAAAAAGCAGTCTCTTCACAGTTCAAGCTAAAAACTGGCTGAGGAACTATACTTCCCAGGAGACCTTGTGAGCCCCAAGGTCTCCTGGGAACTGTAGTTTCTCAGACCATTTTTGAGCCTGAACTGTAAATAGGCTGCTTTTTTCAGCCTGAAAAAGTACTAGAAAAAAGAAAAGGAACTAAGGTAAATGTGGGAAGGGGTGGGCAGGGGGCCGCGGGGGGTCGCAAGTAAAAGGGGGAGGGGCTGGGGTGATTTTCTGCCCCCAAGCGTGTGCCCGGTGCACGACACACCCCTTGCCGCTCCGCCACTGCTCAATCATAAACCAAAGGGAAGACTGGAATCAAGAAGGAGATTGAGATTAGGAAGGATAGCCAGGAGGGAGATAGAAAAGTTCCTGAAGTATAAGGATGTGTGACTAAGATAAGGTGACCAGATTTCTACTATTAAAAAGCGGGGGGCGCGCACACCCGCACCCGCACACTGCCTTTTGTGCGGCGCTCCCCGTCAGGAAACAGGGAAGCGCCCCAGAAGGCACTGCGGCAGCGCGGGAGGCGCTCCCTCCTGCGCTGCCGCAGTGCCTTCTGAGTGCCTTCACGCTGCCTTTTACGACAGCAGTGCCTTCACGCTGCCTTTTACGGCGGCGCCTTTTGCGCGGCGCTCATTGAAACCCACACTTGTGCCGCAGGAGCACATTGCCTAATCGGGACAATGCCAAAGCCCGGCGGGACGCGGGACACATCGCGCAAAAGCGTGAGTGTCCCGCGAAAATCGGGACGGCTGGTCACCTTCGACTAAGATCAAAATATTGTACTCTATAGGAGTCCCTATTACTATGTATAAGTATAAAAGTTGGATAAATTGGGCAGGAACAAGGTTGATTTATTTGAAATGTGGCATTGGAAGAGATTTTTAAGGATATAACGGACCCTCGAAAAGATAAATAAGTGGCTTCTAAATCAAACCAAGGCTGAAGTCTCTTTAGAAGCTAAAATGAGCAAAGTGAGGTTATCGTATTTTGGTCACATAATGAGAAGACAACGTCCGCTGGAAAATAATCCAGGCAAAGTTGAAGGCGGCAGGAAAGGAGGAAGACCCAACTTGAGATGGATTGACTCTATCAAGAAAGCCACGGCCCTCAGTTTGCAAGATCTGAGCAAGGCTGTTAATAACAGGACATTTTGGAGATCATGAATTTGCTAGCAATAAAGTGCATTGCAGAAAAAATACATAACGGGCTCTAGAAAACTGTTGCTGGTCATTTCTCTCATTGTTCACGAAACATTAAAATTCAACCTGCAAAAGCGTTAATCCTCCCAGGGCAAGTGACAGGGACCTGTTTCCACTCATGCACCTGCCCCGGGCTCCATTTTCCCTAGCTATGCCCCTGAGGCATAGCTAGGGAAAATGGAGCCCAGTGCAAAATCTGAGTTTTGATGCCCCCTCATATTCGCTCATGTTTTTAGTGTTTTTTCAGTTTTAGGCCTGCAGGGGGCGCAGTTGTTAGGCTAGCAGCATCAAAATTTCAGAGTATCTTTAGGAGACTCTCCTGATGATACCTCCCAGGTTTGGTGAAGTTTGGTTCAGGGGGTCCATAACTTTGGACCCCCTAAACCAAACCTCACCTAACTTGGGTGATACCATCAGGAGAGTCCCCCAAAAACTTTCTGAAATTTTGGTGCAGCTAGCTTAAAAACTGCACCCCCTGCAGGCCAAAAACTGAAAAACACTAAAAAATACAAAAAACAAACCTGAAATTTTTGCTGCCCTCCAAGCATGCCCAGTGCAACGCGCACCCCCAGGTCCCCTTGTAGCTCCGCCTCTGCCCCTGCTTGCCTTTTATAGACAGGAGTACTGTGAGTCGGAAGCGTTCTTGACAGCATTTAACATACGTAGTATGCAGAAGGGTGAACGTTTTTAATATTGCAACATGGTTTTAATTGTAAGCCACCTTGATTAGGATTATCCCTGGGACCCTCGTACCTTCGGGACCGTATTACCCCATATGTCCCTATTCGGCCTCTGTGTTCAGCAGAGGCCAATTTGCTGGTGGTCCCTGGCCCCTCAATGATGCGGCTGGCCTCCACTCGGGCCAGGGCCTTTTCAGCCCTGGCCCCTGCCTGGTGGAACACTCTTCCTCCAGCTGTCCGGGCCCTGCGGGATCTTGGTGAATTCCGCAGGGCCTGTAAGACTGAGTTGTTCCACCAGGCCTTTGGAGTGTCCAGTCGCTGATTGAGTGCCCCTTTTTATTCCTCCGGTTTGGAGTTCCCTTTTGCCATCTATGGGACCCACTTTTTCGTCCTGCTTCCTCCCTCTTTGGGGAGAGTTTTAATGGGGTTTTACTGCATGATGCCATCTTTGTTAATTTTATCGCTGTGTTTTAATTCTAATTTAATGGGGTTTTTGTTTGTATGGGTTGTAAGAGGAAATTATGTTGTGCACCGCCCAGAGCCCTCCGGGGGTTGGGCGGTATATAAAACCCATAAATAATAATAATTATTATGAAGACAGAGCATTGAAATATCCTAAATGAATAAAGGTAATTGGGGAAGACTGAAAGAAAAAACTGACTGGATCCAACCCCTGGAGCAGCCAAATTTCTCAGTCTCTGGGCATGTCTCCTCTTCTGCCTCATCTGTTGCACACAGTGAAGGCTTCGGGGGATTTTTTCGTTCCTAACAAATACAGGAAATGACTCCACCTTGGAGTTTCTTGAGAATGAGGTAGTAGGATGCATGAAGTGCTGGAACGGCTTTGCACAACGACAAGCCCATCTCTTTTGCAAGAGTTGTCATTTTAGCATATCAGAGTGTGTTTTCTCAGATGCAAGTCACAGCTGACTTTTCAAAGCAAGATCCATTCGGATGTGATCTGCCATTGCCTGCCTCCGCATCATAATCTTGGTATTCCTTGAAGGTCTCCCATCCAAATACTTGCCATGGTCAAGGCTAAGAGTATGTGAATAACCCAAAGCCACATGGGAGAGTGAGAATTTGAACCTGGGTTAAGCCCTACACCAGGGGTCTTCAAACTATGGCCCTCCAGATGTTCATGGACTACAATTCCCAGCAGCCCCTGCCAGCATGGCCAAGTGGTAGGGCTCATGGGAATTGTAGTCTATGAACATCTGGAGGGCCATAGTTTGAAGACCCCTGCCCTACACCATGCTGGCTCTCATGCAAGCCCTAATTTTAGTAAAATATTTGTGCCGGTAGTGATTTTTCTCCAGTCCCCATAAGAATGGCAATCATCACATGTGTCTTGGGAGGACAAATTTCACTACACCAGCATGGCGTAGTGTTTAAGAGCAGGTAGACTCTAATCTGGAGAATTGGGTTTGATTCCCCTCTCTTCCACATAAGTGGCAGACTCTTATCTGGTGAACTGGATTTGTTTCCCTGGTTCTACACGAAGTGAGCCTCATTTTGCTAATTTCCCTGGTTCTATGCATAAATCCAAACTCCTCTTCTTCAACTCTTTTTCTGTTCTGTGCTCATTATTTGCGAAAAATCTTAATACCATGATTTATTAAAATATCCATCCATCCATCCATCCATCCATCCATCCATCCATCCATCCATCCATCCATCCATCCATCCATCCATCCATCCATCCATCCATCCATCCATCCATCCATCCATCCATCCATCCATCCATCCATCCATCCATCCATCCACTATCTATCTATCTATCTATCTATCTATCTATCTATCTATCTATCTATCTATCTATCTATCTATCTATCTATCTATCTATCTATCTATCTATCTATCTATCTATCTATCTATCTATCTATCTATTCCATATCTATCGCTTCTTCCCTATTCTTCCTTTTTTCTTTCTTCTTTCTTTCTTTCTTTCTTTCTTTCTTTCTTTCTTCTTCTTCTTCTTCTTCTTCTTCTTCTTCTTCTTCTTCTTCTTCTTCTTCTTCTTCTTCTTCTTCTTCTTCTTCTTCTATGTCATCATCCTGCCTACTGTCAACCAAGTAGAAATCCCAAGATTGTTGGAAGTTGTCATTCTACAGTTCCATTAGTGGATGTTTGCAGAGATGTTATGAGCTCAGATTCTTTCACCCCACTTTGATTAATGGTGGAACAATTTTGGAAAACACTTGTTCAGCTTGTTAAGGGGCGCAGTTGCCATGCAATGTCGACAAAGAGAGAACTGACTGCATATGACTGACAATTCTCTGTGGAGATAGAGGAAAAGCATTCCTTCTGCACTCCCTCAATCCGTTGGATGGTTAGAGACAGTGACCTTCAAGAATCAGATCCTTTGTTATAGCATGTGGTCTGTGAATGTCTTCAAATTCCATCTTGCAATGACCAGTACATATTACATCATACACAATGACCAGTATTGGTAGCATAAACAATACCTCCGGAGTTTGGATGATTGCAAAATTTGTGGGTGTAAATTTTCTTGAATCATCCAAAGGAATCAATGATATAGCCAGCACTATTGTTTTGTTTTGTTTTTCCGGTATGGTTCTATATCTAAATCACCAGCATCTCTTCCTGTGTGTGATGCTGAGATATACATGCACACTTGAATGCCATCTCCTGTTCACAAATTACAGCAAATGCACATACAATCCATGTACTATGCACACTTTTTATACATACACTGAATAATTCTCATGTTATATTCAAAGCATGTGTAACCCCCATGCCCAGAATGGGTTGGCCCAGAATGGGTTGACCCAGTAAGGGGGTGGAGACTCAGAGCAGCAGAAAGGCTGCAAGAGCTCTTTGCAGAAGACAAGGGTACCAGACTCTGACCTTGATTTCTATAAGCCCTTAACACCTTGTTAAGGGTTTTCTTTTGTGGTTGTAATGGGTGAGAGTTCTCCTGGAGACCTTCATCATGTTGCAACCTGTTCATCAAGCCCTTGGAGTCTTCAGGAGCCAGCCAACTTGCAAAGAAGAATTTGGACTTGGCAATATCAGTAGACTGTAACTAGAAGGACTTGAAATGCAACCTGAACAGGACCTTGAATTGTAATGTTAAATGTTGATGTTTAATGTTATTTGTAAAGAGAAGTAAACTGTTTTGTTTAAATTTGGTTCTTTGCAACTCCTTCCAAGTACTGCCCCACAGAACCCACAAGCTGAGGTTACACATGTACATCTGAACATATTCAAATGCTCATTTATCCAGATACTAGACCCCAGTTTCATATGTAAAGGGAACACACGTTGCCTCTTTCTTACAAACAGGTGTGCACACATATGTGTGAGTTGCATGTGCGTTCACTGTGACATGTACACAGGGCAACAATTAGCCTCATTCATCATCTTGATATACAGTGCCTATAGCTTTATGCAGTGTGTTTTTCCCATTTGGAAGAGTAGTCATGTTAAGAAGAAGAGTTTGGATTTATATCCCACCTTTCTCTCCTGTAAGGAGACTCAAAATGGCTTATATGCTCCTTTCCCTTCCTCTCCCCACAACAGACACCTTGTGAGGTAGGTGGGGCTGGGAGAGTTCCGAAGAACTGTAATTAGCCCAAGGTCACCCAGCAGGAATATAGGAGAGCGGATGCACATCTGGTTCACCAGATAAGCCTCTGCCATTCAGGTGGAGAAGCGGGGAATCAAACACAGCTCTTCAGATTAGAATCCACCTGCTCTTAACCACTACACCATGCTGCTGCTGGTGTTGCAGCAAAAATAAAGAAGACTCTTGGGACATCTTAAAGAATAACAAGCTATTCTTCAAACATGATCTTTGGAGGACATCTTCAGAAACATGTAGTTGGCCCTCACTAGCAAGACACATTTATTTATTGTCTAATTTAAACCATTTACACTCTCCTCGTTCTCTAAAGACCCAAGGTATCTAACAAATGGAAATCCAAATTACACTTCTCAACCAGGTTTTCAGCCAACTTCATTAACCTCCCATAAAACCTCTCTGAAACAAAAATACATGTAACTGGCACTTTGAAAATTAAGGCATAAAGTCACCCTCTGTGCTTCCTCAGGTAAATAGTTTCATAATATTGATCCAGTTTCCAAAAATGCTCTTGCATGGGCTGAGGAGAAGCAGACTAATCTGTAGGGTAGCATCTGGAAGGTCACAACTGGCCCATGGGAATAAAACAAAGTTATGAAGAAAAAGGTGTAACCACAGCCTTTAAGGTCGATGAAATGTAGGAAACACGGGTGAGATGTAACTTTGTAAAATTCCCATTTTGTAACTGTGGCTGCAATATGTGTGTGTGTGTGTATGTATGGGTGTGTGAGTCTGCCAAATGAGAACCCCCGACATACCTCTGACCAGTTGGACCAAGTTAAGCTTACTCTAAAAACTTGTTTGTCTTTCACCCCCCCCCCCCCCCCCAAGGTTCTTGTTTACTGTCTCCCCAGAGTTTCTCCCAACTGATCATTATTGTCAAAAGCAATATCTTGCAGTTAAGGGCGGTGACAATTTCATTCCTGCAGGAATTCTTCTTTCCGAACTGGTTTCCTGCACGTGCAAGGTAAGTTTTGTAACTGTCTTTTCCAAAGGTCACGATTTTGAGTGTCTTTCTTCTGGGGTGAGGTTCTTTGCCCGCAGGTCATCATTGATTGTGTCCATCTACCATTTTTTGGGTCTGCCACATGGGCGGCATCCACCAGGTTCAAGGTGCAGGGTTGTCTTTGCTACGGATGTTTCCTCACGGCGTATGATGTGGCCGTACCACCTTAGCCGTGCCTGCCTCATGTAATTTGGTGTTATTTTAAGTCTTTGCTGTATGTCATCATAAGAACATAAGAACATAAGAACAAGCCAGCTGGATCAGACCAGAGTCCATCTAGTCCAGCTCTCTGCTACTCGCAGTGGCCCACCAGGTGCCTTTGGGAGCTCACATGCAGGAGGTGAAAGCAATGGCCTTCTGCTGCTGCTGCTCCTGAGCACCTGGTCTGCTAAGGCATTTGCAATCTCAGATCAAAGAGGATCAAGATTGGTAGCCATAAATCGACTTCTCCTCCATAAATCTGTCCAAGCCCTTTTTAAAGATATCCAGGTTAGTGGCCATCACCACCTCCTGTGACAGCATATTCCAAACACCGATCACACGTTGCGTGAAGAAGTGTTTCCTTTTATGAGTCCTAATTCTTCCCCCCAGCATTTTCACTGGATGCCCCCTGGTTCTAGTATTGTGAGAAAGAGAGAAACATTTCTCTCTGTCAACATTTTCTACCCCATGCATAATTTTATAGACTTCAATCATATCCCCCCTCAGACGTCTCCTCTCCAAACTAAAGAGTCCCAAACGCTGCAGCCTCTCCTCATAGGGAAGGTGCACCAGTCCCATCATTCAGCATATGGTCAAACAGCATCAGGTTTAGCATCCATGACATGAAGGGCTTGTTCATGTTTTCTTGTTGCTGGCCAGCATTCGGCTCCATACAGTGCTACTGGGTGAACAACTGTTTTGTAGATTTTGGCCTAGAGGTGTTCAGGCATTTTCTCGTCACACAAGATGCCAGTGGTCGGCCACCATTTAAGCCGCGCAGTATTGACTCGTGACCGGGCATCTGTCAACGTGTTTCCATCCACATTCGATGCATTCAGTTTTTGGAATGTTCAGACATAATCCATATTCTGAACATTCCAAAAACCGAATGCCTCAAATGTGGCCCCCAAACAGAACCATCGAAAGCGGCAGCCAGAAAACAAACCAAGTCCCCGAATTCAAATACCTTGGATCACTGGTTTCAGCTGAGGGACATTCCTGCAGGAATGTCTGCTGATTATTCACTAGCTGAGAAGTCACAGTTGTGATTCGGGTTCTCAACTAGAGCCAGCAGGGGTGGTCCGCACAGGAACTCCCTGGGTGATCTGGAGCTGTTCATTTCTTTCTCAGCCTAACCTGCCTCACAGAGTGGTTGCAAGGACAAAGTGGAGGAAGGTAAAATGATGCAGGAAGCTGTTTTGGGTCCCCGCTGTGGAGAAAACCAGGATATAAAAGTGTTGTGTGGACAAATACTTATTTAGCAGAGTTAATGCAATAATGAGGCAGAGACCAGTTGCTTTACTGAAATAAAGTTTACTTACTACAGGGAAGGGAAACTTGGAAGAAAAACAATAAACATCTTTCTTACTAGCTAGCACCAACAGCCAGCTTGCTGCTTAGACTATTACATGGCTACTAAGCTACAGACTGAACTCAACTGAGCTGAGCAGACTGACTGACTGAGCTGAGCACGTGCAGAGTGCAACACAAAGAAGATATATCTAAAGCCTACGTGCAGACCTGCATGTAGCCCACCCAACCAATAGGTATCAATTACCTGGTCACTGACTTCTGACCTCACTAACTAATTAGCATGCAACAATTAACTCCTTCATTACTGGATTGTGTGACTGGCACTTGCCAAATCCCATCAAAAAGTCTAAATTATAACTCAATAACTAGTTAATTAAAACTGATCCAGTCAATCTAGAACTTTGTCTTTCCAGTCACGCTTCTGGGGACTTTTGGGGAGGATGGCGCTTCAGTTGGTTTGAGTTGTCACAAGCTCGCTGCCACACTTTACTGAAGGGGCAATTTGCCGACCTAGGAGCAGATGGGCTTGATTCCTGCCTCCCCAGGGACTCGGGGGGACATTCAATTTGACAAGTGAATGAGTTGGGGATACTAGATACCCACTCATTCTAGTTACAACCAGAATCAGCGGCTGTGTGCTAGACTTTTTCAAACCTCCCAAGCGGCCATTTTCTCCACGAGAGCTGAGCTCTGTTGTCTGGAGAACAGTTGCCATTGTGGGATATCTCCAGGCCTGACCTGGATATTGGCAACCCTCCAAACACATGAAGGACTCAACATTGCTTGGAGCTGTAGCTGCTAGGAATCGTGGCTGGTAAGGAGAGAAATCAGGAAGTGGAAAGCGAGGAGTATTGTCTGGGCCAAGACTTAATTGAGAACAAGATGGGATTTGTCAATTGACTTCCTGGCATTTAAACAATTAAGAAAACAAAGCTAAAACACATCTGCAGCAGATAAAACGGCAGCAAAGGGCAGTTTCCCTTCATGTGATGCAGCGTGTACTTCTCGTGAGCTTTGGCTGTAGACCAGAGGAAGCTGCCCTGGAGCTTCTTCTTCATCTGATTAAGTGTGACAAGGAAGGAGCCAGTGACTTTCCACGGCTGAGATCAAGATAATGCCTTTGAAGAGTCCCAAGTTCCCGTAGGTTCGCTTATTGTGAATTTGGGAGATTCCTGTGAACACCTGCAGTATTATTCAAATCCTGTTTTCAAGCACTTTCAAGTTCCACGTGGGGGAAATGAAACGCAAGCCCCTCTCACGAAGATTGGTGGCAAAAAATGCTTTTTATTTGGTTGTGTTGAACTTGTTATTAATGTGACTTCATCTGGGATTAAAGTATCCACAACTGATCCCTTGCATGGATTAGTTGGCTTAAGGCTTGCAGTCCTAAGCAGAGGCGTATCGGTGGTGGTGCGGGAACAAACCTGGTAAAGCACCCCCTGTGCCGCCCCCCCTGCGCCCTACTTATGGCCAGCTCCTGCCCTCCCCAACAGCAGGGAGGGCAGGGAGCCCAGAGCATGCCCTTTGCAGGGGGTTTCCTGGCCACGTGGCGGGGCCTGGCCTGTAGGGCACCATGCACCACTGGACAACACCAGCACGATCCCTCAGTGGGGGTGGGGACAGGCCTCCCTTCCACACGGCTGGGCCCAGCCTCGTGCACCAGCAAGATTTCCCAGCAGGGGAGAGGCCTCCCCACCACGCAGCTGGGCCTGGCCTTGCACGCTGGCACGATCCCCCAGCAGGAAAGAGGCCTTCTCACCATGCAGCTGGGACCAGCCTTGGGCACCCCGGCATGGAGGGACCTGTTGGGCGCCAGCTGGGTTGCCGCGTTGCGGGGCACAGGGACCCCGCCATCACCCGACAACCTCCCACATGACCGAAAGGCATGCCCCCGAGGACATGGTTTACCCCATGTCCCTATGGGCAGTACGCCACTGGTCCTAAACTACTAATCAGCAACAGAATTACCTGAGAGACTGAAATATTCTCGTATTGGTTTCTGTTGCTTTTTTTTAGGACACCACAGATGTGGGACCCTCCCAGACCTTTCTTTTCACCAGGGATTGCTGTTTTCATGGGTGCTTTGAAGTCCATGGAAAGAAAACCAGTGATTTCCTCATTACTAACAGAAGCTTCTATAGTCTGTCTCAGAAAGAAGATGTTAGTAATGCTGTATATTCCTACGCCACAGAACTCAACATGACAGACCTACATTTTGGCACCCATGCTCTTGTATCAAAGTACTATGTTTACTAGAAACTTGGTATATTATTAGAAACTTGGTACATAGGCAATAGGGTTGGAGATTCGGACAGTCCGAATCTGGATTTTGACCGAATCTGCACTGATTCGGACAGATTCGGATGAGCAGGGGGCAATTCTGAGCTGTCCAAATCCCATCAGATCCGAATCCATGAGATTCGGATCACCAGCCGAATTGCGGTTTTTTTTGGTGTTTTTTTGCATTTTGGCCTACCTAGTTAGTTCCCATTGGAAACAATGGGGGATAGGGGCACCCCCTTTGAAGGTCCATAACTTTGGCCCCCCTGATCCAAACTACACCAAACTTGGGGGGTAGCATAAGGACAGTCTCCTGATGATACCCTGACATTTTGGTGCCAATATGTCAAAAAATGCGCCCCCTGCAGGCCGGAACATGGAAAAACACCCCCAAAATTAAAAAACACCCAAAATTCCCGGATTTTTCCACAGATTCGGCCCAGTCCGAATCTGCAAGGTTTGGAATTCGGCCAATCCGAACCCATTGATCCGAATTTGGACCGAATCTGAATTGGAACAAATCTGGCTGGTATTGACCAACCCTATTAGGCAATCATAGAAAACTCAGGGCTTGGCCTCATTATACACTCTTCCTGGGTCTGTCCCCTGGAGGCCCCATGTTCACACCAGTGATAGTGGCACATGGGAAACAGAGCCCTTCAGCCTTCCCCCTCCTACTGATTCCTGGTCTGAAATTGACTCAGAGTACTGGTTTTTGTCCCTTGGGGAAAATGTAATGTGCACAGGGTGGTAAGCAGCAGCACTCACCATCTGAGTTTGATCCCGTTGGAAATTGGTTTCAAGCAGCTGGCGCAGCCTTCCATCCTTCTGATGTCGGTGACGTGAGTACCCAGTGATCTGGGGGTAAACTGTAGAAGACTGGGAAAGGCAATGGCAAACCATCCTGTAAACGCAGTCTACCTAGTAAATGAGATGTGACGTCCCCCCATGTGTTTGTAATGATCCAGGGCTTGCACAAGCTACTACCTTTACATTTAATGATAGGATCATACATGTAGTGTTCCCAGAAACGGACCCAGGAACAGTGTATTGTTTAGACTTTCTTCACGTCTTGTGGGCCTAAATGCTCTGCCCGTGTTGCCTTAATGCTAGAGTTGGTCCTTCATCACCGAGTAAGCTCCCAGTCCCTAAAATCTAGTCACCATTGGGTCAGTTTGGGTCCAATCATGTGAATCCCAAATGCGGCGCTAACCCCTATATCAGTGACACATAACAAATCAAGTCCCTCATAACTATGGTGACCAGCCGTCCCGATTTTCGCGGGACACTCACGCTTTTGCGTAGAGTGTCCCACGTCCCGCCGGGCTTATGCCATTGTCCCGATTAGTGCCTTCTGGGGCGCTTCCCTGTTTCCTGACTGGGGAGCGCCGTCGCAAAAGGCAGTGTGCTGCTGTGGGTGCGCGCGCGCGCATGTGCGCGCCCCTCGCTTTTTAAAAGGAAAAATCTGGTCACCTTACTCATAACCCATATCTAGAGAGCTAGCATTTCTTGACCTTAGAAGACCTTTTCCACTGCAGAACTTTTGAGCTGATTAGAAACCAAGTTTTCCATAGATTCTTCAAGCACTGAATTCAGAAAGGCTGGTTAATGAGAAGTGTTGGGGAACGGATAAGACTACTGGGGGGGGCATGAAGCGGCTGGCAGAACGCTGACTGGCAGAACTTGCCTTCAGACAGAAGCCCTTGCCTGTGGGTATGCGACTGGGTGGGTGGGTAATGAGTCATCCTCCACACTTTCTCCAGACATTCCTGTGGCACTACTAAAGATGGCAGTAATGATGAAGGATGGACAATTATGACTTTTCCAGCCTGGGTGTTTCTGGTAATGATCCACCTGTTGGGAAAGGGGTGGGTTGGCGTGCCAGCGCTCCCTTATGACAGGCCTGATTGAAAGCAGACACAGTTTGCATCTGCTGTCCCGACAATGGGAAGAAAAGGGATGTAAATGTAAATATTTATTCAGCGTCACTGCCTGAACAACATAACATCAAGCCATATTAATAAAAGAGCTACAATAAAATATGCAAAAAGGTTTTTCTAAAAAAACCAATAGTCGATCCCATAAACAGGATTGGTAAGTCTATTTTTAAATTTCCCTTATTTAATTGATAAATGCACAAAAGAGGCAACCCTATATGTAATCGCTGAGTTTATGTCTGCCAAAAGAAAACAGATGTCTGGAGGCTGCACATTCATGGGTGTGGCCTCTCTTTCGTATTGACAGGGTTGGGCAGTTGACACCCAAGGGGTGAGGTCTAGGGGCAGTTTGGAGGGGGGAAGCAGACGGGGGTGGGGCTTGTTGGGGAGCTGTTGGAAGAAAAGTTCCCTGAGCGGGGTTGGGCAGCATTACCTCCATATTCCTGGCTCTTTCCCCCTTAAAAAAAAACCCCAGATGTGATCCCCACCTGACCTCAAAGATTGTGGAATAATGTATTGTCGAAGGCTTTCACGGCCGGAATCACTTGGGTTGGGGGGGGGGGGTGGGGGGGGGGGGGGGTGGGGGGGGGGGGGGGTGGGGGGGGGGGGGGGTGGGGGGGGGGGGGGGTGTGGGTGGGGGGGGGGTGGGGGGGGGGGTGTTTGGGGGGGGGGGGGGGGTGGGGGGGGGGGGGGTGGGGGGGGGGGGGGGGGGGGTGGGGGGTGGGGGGGGGGGGGGTGGGGGGGGGGGGGGGGGGGGGGGGGGGGGTTGGGGGGGGGGGGGGGGTGGGTGGGGGCGGGGGGTGGGGGGGGGGGGGGGTTTGGGGGGCGGGGTGTGTGGGGGGGGGGGGGGGTGGGGGGGGGGGGGGGTGGGGGGGGGGGGGGGTGGGGGGGGGGGGGGGTGGGGGGGGGGGGGGGTGGGGGGGGGGGGGGGTGGGGGGGGGGGGGGGTGGGGGGGGGGGGGGGTGGGGGGGGGGGGGGGTGGGGGGGGGGGGGGGTGGGGGGGGGGGGGGGTGGGGGGGGGGGGGGGTGGGGGGGGGGGGGGGTGGGGGGGGGGGGGGGTGGGGGGGGGGGGGGGTGGGGGGGGGGGGGGGTGGGGGGGGGGGGGGGTGGGGGGGGGGGGGGGTGGGGGGGGGGGGGGGTGGGGGGGGGGGGGGGTGGGGGGGGGGGGGGGTGGGGGGGGGGGGGGGTGGGGGGGGGGGGGGGTGGGGGGGGGGGGGGGTGGGGGGGGGGGGGGGTGGGGGGGGGGGGGGGTGGGGGGGGGGGGGGGTGGGGGGGGGGGGGGGTGGGGGGGGGGGGGGGTGGGGGGGGGGGGGGGTGGGGGGGGGGGGGGGTGGGGGGGGGGGGGGGTGGGGGGGGGGGGGGGTGGGGGGGGGGGGGGGTGGGGGGGGGGGGGGGTGGGGGGGGGGGGGGGTGGGGGGGGGGGGGGGTGGGGGGGGGGGGGGGTGGGGGGGGGGGGGGGTGGGGGGGGGGGGGGGTGGGGGGGGGGGGGGGTGGGGGGGGGGGGGGGTGGGGGGGGGGGGGGGTGGGGGGGGGGGGGGGTGGGGGGGGGGGGGGGTGGGGGGGGGGGGGGGTGGGGGGGGGGGGGGGTGGGGGGGGGGGGGGGTGGGGGGGGGGGGGGGTGGGGGGGGGGGGGGGTGGGGGGGGGGGGGGGTGGGGGGGGGGGGGGGTGGGGGGGGGGGGGGGTGGGGGGGGGGGGGGGTGGGGGGGGGGGGGGGTGGGGGGGGGGGGGGGTGGGGGGGGGGGGGGGTGGGGGGGGGGGGGGGTGGGGGGGGGGGGGGGTGGGGGGGGGGGGGGGTGGGGGGGGGGGGGGGTGGGGGGGGGGGGGGGTGGGGGGGGGGGGGGGTGGGGGGGGGGGGGGGTGGGGGGGGGGGGGGGTGGGGGGGGGGGGGGGTGGGGGGGGGGGGGGGTGGGGGGGGGGGGGGGTGGGGGGGGGGGGGGGTGGGGGGGGGGGGGGGTGGGGGGGGGGGGGGGTGGGGGGGGGGGGGGGTGGGGGGGGGGGGGGGTGGGGGGGGGGGGGGGTGGGGGGGGGGGGGGGTGGGGGGGGGGGGGGGTGGGGGGGGGGGGGGGTGGGGGGGGGGGGGGGTGGGGGGGGGGGGGGGTGGGGGGGGGGGGGGGTGGGGGGGGGGGGGGGTGGGGGGGGGGGGGGGTGGGGGGGGGGGGGGGTGGGGGGGGGGGGGGGTGGGGGGGGGGGGGGGTGGGGGGGGGGGGGGGTGGGGGGGGGGGGGGGTGGGGGGGGGGGGGGGTGGGGGGGGGGGGGGGTGGGGGGGGGGGGGGGTGGGGGGGGGGGGGGGTGGGGGGGGGGGGGGGTGGGGGGGGGGGGGGGTGGGGGGGGGGGGGGGTGGGGGGGGGGGGGGGTGGGGGGGGGGGGGGGTGGGGGGGGGGGGGGGTGGGGGGGGGGGGGGGTGGGGGGGGGGGGGGGTGGGGGGGGGGGGGGGTGGGGGGGGGGGGGGGTGGGGGGGGGGGGGGGTGGGGGGGGGGGGGGGTGGGGGGGGGGGGGGGTGGGGGGGGGGGGGGGTGGGGGGGGGGGGGGGTGGGGGGGGGGGGGGGTGGGGGGGGGGGGGGGTGGGGGGGGGGGGGGGTGGGGGGGGGGGGGGGTGGGGGGGGGGGGGGGTGGGGGGGGGGGGGGGTGGGGGGGGGGGGGGGTGGGGGGGGGGGGGGGTGGGGGGGGGGGGGGGTGGGGGGGGGGGGGGGTGGGGGGGGGGGGGGGTGGGGGGGGGGGGGGGTGGGGGGGGGGGGGGGTGGGGGGGGGGGGGGGTGGGGGGGGGGGGGGGTGGGGGGGGGGGGGGGTGGGGGGGGGGGGGGGTGGGGGGGGGGGGGGGTGGGGGGGGGGGGGGGTGGGGGGGGGGGGGGGTGGGGGGGGGGGGGGGTGGGGGGGGGGGGGGGTGGGGGGGGGGGGGGGTGGGGGGGGGGGGGGGTGGGGGGGGGGGGGGGTGGGGGGGGGGGGGGGTGGGGGGGGGGGGGGGTGGGGGGGGGGGGGGGTGGGGGGGGGGGGGGGTGGGGGGGGGGGGGGGTGGGGGGGGGGGGGGGTGGGGGGGGGGGGGGGTGGGGGGGGGGGGGGGTGGGGGGGGGGGGGGGTGGGGGGGGGGGGGGGTGGGGGGGGGGGGGGGTGGGGGGGGGGGGGGGTGGGGGGGGGGGGGGGTGGGGGGGGGGGGGGGTGGGGGGGGGGGGGGGTGGGGGGGGGGGGGGGTGGGGGGGGGGGGGGGTGGGGGGGGGGGGGGGTGGGGGGGGGGGGGGGTGGGGGGGGGGGGGGGTGGGGGGGGGGGGGGGTGGGGGGGGGGGGGGGTGGGGGGGGGGGGGGGTGGGGGGGGGGGGGGGTGGGGGGGGGGGGGGGTGGGGGGGGGGGGGGGTGGGGGGGGGGGGGGGTGGGGGGGGGGGGGGGTGGGGGGGGGGGGGGGTGGGGGGGGGGGGGGGTGGGGGGGGGGGGGGGTGGGGGGGGGGGGGGGTGGGGGGGGGGGGGGGTGGGGGGGGGGGGGGGTGGGGGGGGGGGGGGGTGGGGGGGGGGGGGGGTGGGGGGGGGGGGGGGTGGGGGGGGGGGGGGGTGGGGGGGGGGGGGGGTGGGGGGGGGGGGGGGTGGGGGGGGGGGGGGGTGGGGGGGGGGGGGGGTGGGGGGGGGGGGGGGTGGGGGGGGGGGGGGGTGGGGGGGGGGGGGGGTGGGGGGGGGGGGGGGTGGGGGGGGGGGGGGGTGGGGGGGGGGGGGGGTGGGGGGGGGGGGGGGTGGGGGGGGGGGGGGGTGGGGGGGGGGGGGGGTGGGGGGGGGGGGGGGTGGGGGGGGGGGGGGGTGGGGGGGGGGGGGGGTGGGGGGGGGGGGGGGTGGGGGGGGGGGGGGGTGGGGGGGGGGGGGGGTGGGGGGGGGGGGGGGTGGGGGGGGGGGGGGGTGGGGGGGGGGGGGGGTGGGGGGGGGGGGGGGTGGGGGGGGGGGGGGGTGGGGGGGGGGGGGGGTGGGGGGGGGGGGGGGTGGGGGGGGGGGGGGGTGGGGGGGGGGGGGGGTGGGGGGGGGGGGGGGTGGGGGGGGGGGGGGGTGGGGGGGGGGGGGGGTGGGGGGGGGGGGGGGTGGGGGGGGGGGGGGGTGGGGGGGGGGGGGGGTGGGGGGGGGGGGGGGTGGGGGGGGGGGGGGGTGGGGGGGGGGGGGGGTGGGGGGGGGGGGGGGTGGGGGGGGGGGGGGGTGGGGGGGGGGGGGGGTGGGGGGGGGGGGGGGTGGGGGGGGGGGGGGGTGGGGGGGGGGGGGGGTGGGGGGGGGGGGGGGTGGGGGGGGGGGGGGGTGGGGGGGGGGGGGGGTGGGGGGGGGGGGGGGTGGGGGGGGGGGGGGGTGGGGGGGGGGGGGGGTGGGGGGGGGGGGGGGTGGGGGGGGGGGGGGGTGGGGGGGGGGGGGGGTGGGGGGGGGGGGGGGTGGGGGGGGGGGGGGGTGGGGGGGGGGGGGGGTGGGGGGGGGGGGGGGTGGGGGGGGGGGGGGGTGGGGGGGGGGGGGGGTGGGGGGGGGGGGGGGTGGGGGGGGGGGGGGGTGGGGGGGGGGGGGGGTGGGGGGGGGGGGGGGTGGGGGGGGGGGGGGGTGGGGGGGGGGGGGGGTGGGGGGGGGGGGGGGTGGGGGGGGGGGGGGGTGGGGGGGGGGGGGGGTGGGGGGGGGGGGGGGTGGGGGGGGGGGGGGGTGGGGGGGGGGGGGGGTGGGGGGGGGGGGGGGTGGGGGGGGGGGGGGGTGGGGGGGGGGGGGGGTGGGGGGGGGGGGGGGTGGGGGGGGGGGGGGGTGGGGGGGGGGGGGGGTGGGGGGGGGGGGGGGTGGGGGGGGGGGGGGGTGGGGGGGGGGGGGGGTGGGGGGGGGGGGGGGTGGGGGGGGGGGGGGGTGGGGGGGGGGGGGGGTGGGGGGGGGGGGGGGTGGGGGGGGGGGGGGGTGGGGGGGGGGGGGGGTGGGGGGGGGGGGGGGTGGGGGGGGGGGGGGGTGGGGGGGGGGGGGGGTGGGGGGGGGGGGGGGTGGGGGGGGGGGGGGGTGGGGGGGGGGGGGGGTGGGGGGGGGGGGGGGTGGGGGGGGGGGGGGGTGGGGGGGGGGGGGGGTGGGGGGGGGGGGGGGTGGGGGGGGGGGGGGGTGGGGGGGGGGGGGGGTGGGGGGGGGGGGGGGTGGGGGGGGGGGGGGGTGGGGGGGGGGGGGGGTGGGGGGGGGGGGGGGTGGGGGGGGGGGGGGGTGGGGGGGGGGGGGGGTGGGGGGGGGGGGGGGTGGGGGGGGGGGGGGGTGGGGGGGGGGGGGGGTGGGGGGGGGGGGGGGTGGGGGGGGGGGGGGGTGGGGGGGGGGGGGGGTGGGGGGGGGGGGGGGTGGGGGGGGGGGGGGGTGGGGGGGGGGGGGGGTGGGGGGGGGGGGGGGTGGGGGGGGGGGGGGGTGGGGGGGGGGGGGGGTGGGGGGGGGGGGGGGTGGGGGGGGGGGGGGGTGGGGGGGGGGGGGGGTGGGGGGGGGGGGGGGTGGGGGGGGGGGGGGGTGGGGGGGGGGGGGGGTGGGGGGGGGGGGGGGTGGGGGGGGGGGGGGGTGGGGGGGGGGGGGGGTGGGGGGGGGGGGGGGTGGGGGGGGGGGGGGGTGGGGGGGGGGGGGGGTGGGGGGGGGGGGGGGTGGGGGGGGGGGGGGGTGGGGGGGGGGGGGGGTGGGGGGGGGGGGGGGTGGGGGGGGGGGGGGGTGGGGGGGGGGGGGGGTGGGGGGGGGGGGGGGTGGGGGGGGGGGGGGGTGGGGGGGGGGGGGGGTGGGGGGGGGGGGGGGTGGGGGGGGGGGGGGGTGGGGGGGGGGGGGGGTGGGGGGGGGGGGGGGTGGGGGGGGGGGGGGGTGGGGGGGGGGGGGGGTGGGGGGGGGGGGGGGTGGGGGGGGGGGGGGGTGGGGGGGGGGGGGGGTGGGGGGGGGGGGGGGTGGGGGGGGGGGGGGGTGGGGGGGGGGGGGGGTGGGGGGGGGGGGGGGTGGGGGGGGGGGGGGGTGGGGGGGGGGGGGGGTGGGGGGGGGGGGGGGTGGGGGGGGGGGGGGGTGGGGGGGGGGGGGGGTGGGGGGGGGGGGGGGTGGGGGGGGGGGGGGGTGGGGGGGGGGGGGGGTGGGGGGGGGGGGGGGTGGGGGGGGGGGGGGGTGGGGGGGGGGGGGGGTGGGGGGGGGGGGGGGTGGGGGGGGGGGGGGGTGGGGGGGGGGGGGGGTGGGGGGGGGGGGGGGTGGGGGGGGGGGGGGGTGGGGGGGGGGGGGGGTGGGGGGGGGGGGGGGTGGGGGGGGGGGGGGGTGGGGGGGGGGGGGGGTGGGGGGGGGGGGGGGTGGGGGGGGGGGGGGGTGGGGGGGGGGGGGGGTGGGGGGGGGGGGGGGTGGGGGGGGGGGGGGGTGGGGGGGGGGGGGGGTGGGGGGGGGGGGGGGTGGGGGGGGGGGGGGGTGGGGGGGGGGGGGGGTGGGGGGGGGGGGGGGTGGGGGGGGGGGGGGGTGGGGGGGGGGGGGGGTGGGGGGGGGGGGGGGTGGGGGGGGGGGGGGGTGGGGGGGGGGGGGGGTGGGGGGGGGGGGGGGTGGGGGGGGGGGGGGGTGGGGGGGGGGGGGGGTGGGGGGGGGGGGGGGTGGGGGGGGGGGGGGGTGGGGGGGGGGGGGGGTGGGGGGGGGGGGGGGTGGGGGGGGGGGGGGGTGGGGGGGGGGGGGGGTGGGGGGGGGGGGGGGTGGGGGGGGGGGGGGGTGGGGGGGGGGGGGGGTGGGGGGGGGGGGGGGTGGGGGGGGGGGGGGGTGGGGGGGGGGGGGGGTGGGGGGGGGGGGGGGTGGGGGGGGGGGGGGGTGGGGGGGGGGGGGGGTGGGGGGGGGGGGGGGTGGGGGGGGGGGGGGGTGGGGGGGGGGGGGGGTGGGGGGGGGGGGGGGTGGGGGGGGGGGGGGGTGGGGGGGGGGGGGGGTGGGGGGGGGGGGGGGTGGGGGGGGGGGGGGGTGGGGGGGGGGGGGGGTGGGGGGGGGGGGGGGTGGGGGGGGGGGGGGGTGGGGGGGGGGGGGGGTGGGGGGGGGGGGGGGTGGGGGGGGGGGGGGGTGGGGGGGGGGGGGGGTGGGGGGGGGGGGGGGTGGGGGGGGGGGGGGGTGGGGGGGGGGGGGGGTGGGGGGGGGGGGGGGTGGGGGGGGGGGGGGGTGGGGGGGGGGGGGGGTGGGGGGGGGGGGGGGTGGGGGGGGGGGGGGGTGGGGGGGGGGGGGGGTGGGGGGGGGGGGGGGTGGGGGGGGGGGGGGGTGGGGGGGGGGGGGGGTGGGGGGGGGGGGGGGTGGGGGGGGGGGGGGGTGGGGGGGGGGGGGGGTGGGGGGGGGGGGGGGTGGGGGGGGGGGGGGGTGGGGGGGGGGGGGGGTGGGGGGGGGGGGGGGTGGGGGGGGGGGGGGGTGGGGGGGGGGGGGGGTGGGGGGGGGGGGGGGTGGGGGGGGGGGGGGGTGGGGGGGGGGGGGGGTGGGGGGGGGGGGGGGTGGGGGGGGGGGGGGGTGGGGGGGGGGGGGGGTGGGGGGGGGGGGGGGTGGGGGGGGGGGGGGGTGGGGGGGGGGGGGGGTGGGGGGGGGGGGGGGTGGGGGGGGGGGGGGGTGGGGGGGGGGGGGGGTGGGGGGGGGGGGGGGTGGGGGGGGGGGGGGGTGGGGGGGGGGGGGGGTGGGGGGGGGGGGGGGTGGGGGGGGGGGGGGGTGGGGGGGGGGGGGGGTGGGGGGGGGGGGGGGTGGGGGGGGGGGGGGGTGGGGGGGGGGGGGGGTGGGGGGGGGGGGGGGTGGGGGGGGGGGGGGGTGGGGGGGGGGGGGGGTGGGGGGGGGGGGGGGTGGGGGGGGGGGGGGGTGGGGGGGGGGGGGGGTGGGGGGGGGGGGGGGTGGGGGGGGGGGGGGGTGGGGGGGGGGGGGGGTGGGGGGGGGGGGGGGTGGGGGGGGGGGGGGGTGGGGGGGGGGGGGGGTGGGGGGGGGGGGGGGTGGGGGGGGGGGGGGGTGGGGGGGGGGGGGGGTGGGGGGGGGGGGGGGTGGGGGGGGGGGGGGGTGGGGGGGGGGGGGGGTGGGGGGGGGGGGGGGTGGGGGGGGGGGGGGGTGGGGGGGGGGGGGGGTGGGGGGGGGGGGGGGTGGGGGGGGGGGGGGGTGGGGGGGGGGGGGGGTGGGGGGGGGGGGGGGTGGGGGGGGGGGGGGGTGGGGGGGGGGGGGGGTGGGGGGGGGGGGGGGTGGGGGGGGGGGGGGGTGGGGGGGGGGGGGGGTGGGGGGGGGGGGGGGTGGGGGGGGGGGGGGGTGGGGGGGGGGGGGGGTGGGGGGGGGGGGGGGTGGGGGGGGGGGGGGGTGGGGGGGGGGGGGGGTGGGGGGGGGGGGGGGTGGGGGGGGGGGGGGGTGGGGGGGGGGGGGGGTGGGGGGGGGGGGGGGTGGGGGGGGGGGGGGGTGGGGGGGGGGGGGGGTGGGGGGGGGGGGGGGTGGGGGGGGGGGGGGGTGGGGGGGGGGGGGGGTGGGGGGGGGGGGGGGTGGGGGGGGGGGGGGGTGGGGGGGGGGGGGGGTGGGGGGGGGGGGGGGTGGGGGGGGGGGGGGGTGGGGGGGGGGGGGGGTGGGGGGGGGGGGGGGTGGGGGGGGGGGGGGGTGGGGGGGGGGGGGGGTGGGGGGGGGGGGGGGTGGGGGGGGGGGGGGGTGGGGGGGGGGGGGGGTGGGGGGGGGGGGGGGTGGGGGGGGGGGGGGGTGGGGGGGGGGGGGGGTGGGGGGGGGGGGGGGTGGGGGGGGGGGGGGGTGGGGGGGGGGGGGGGTGGGGGGGGGGGGGGGTGGGGGGGGGGGGGGGTGGGGGGGGGGGGGGGTGGGGGGGGGGGGGGGTGGGGGGGGGGGGGGGTGGGGGGGGGGGGGGGTGGGGGGGGGGGGGGGTGGGGGGGGGGGGGGGTGGGGGGGGGGGGGGGTGGGGGGGGGGGGGGGTGGGGGGGGGGGGGGGTGGGGGGGGGGGGGGGTGGGGGGGGGGGGGGGTGGGGGGGGGGGGGGGTGGGGGGGGGGGGGGGTGGGGGGGGGGGGGGGTGGGGGGGGGGGGGGGTGGGGGGGGGGGGGGGTGGGGGGGGGGGGGGGTGGGGGGGGGGGGGGGTGGGGGGGGGGGGGGGTGGGGGGGGGGGGGGGTGGGGGGGGGGGGGGGTGGGGGGGGGGGGGGGTGGGGGGGGGGGGGGGTGGGGGGGGGGGGGGGTGGGGGGGGGGGGGGGTGGGGGGGGGGGGGGGTGGGGGGGGGGGGGGGTGGGGGGGGGGGGGGGTGGGGGGGGGGGGGGGTGGGGGGGGGGGGGGGTGGGGGGGGGGGGGGGTGGGGGGGGGGGGGGGTGGGGGGGGGGGGGGGTGGGGGGGGGGGGGGGTGGGGGGGGGGGGGGGTGGGGGGGGGGGGGGGTGGGGGGGGGGGGGGGTGGGGGGGGGGGGGGGTGGGGGGGGGGGGGGGTGGGGGGGGGGGGGGGTGGGGGGGGGGGGGGGTGGGGGGGGGGGGGGGTGGGGGGGGGGGGGGGTGGGGGGGGGGGGGGGTGGGGGGGGGGGGGGGTGGGGGGGGGGGGGGGTGGGGGGGGGGGGGGGTGGGGGGGGGGGGGGGTGGGGGGGGGGGGGGGTGGGGGGGGGGGGGGGTGGGGGGGGGGGGGGGTGGGGGGGGGGGGGGGTGGGGGGGGGGGGGGGTGGGGGGGGGGGGGGGTGGGGGGGGGGGGGGGTGGGGGGGGGGGGGGGTGGGGGGGGGGGGGGGTGGGGGGGGGGGGGGGTGGGGGGGGGGGGGGGTGGGGGGGGGGGGGGGTGGGGGGGGGGGGGGGTGGGGGGGGGGGGGGGTGGGGGGGGGGGGGGGTGGGGGGGGGGGGGGGTGGGGGGGGGGGGGGGTGGGGGGGGGGGGGGGTGGGGGGGGGGGGGGGTGGGGGGGGGGGGGGGTGGGGGGGGGGGGGGGTGGGGGGGGGGGGGGGTGGGGGGGGGGGGGGGTGGGGGGGGGGGGGGGTGGGGGGGGGGGGGGGTGGGGGGGGGGGGGGGTGGGGGGGGGGGGGGGTGGGGGGGGGGGGGGGTGGGGGGGGGGGGGGGTGGGGGGGGGGGGGGGTGGGGGGGGGGGGGGGTGGGGGGGGGGGGGGGTGGGGGGGGGGGGGGGTGGGGGGGGGGGGGGGTGGGGGGGGGGGGGGGTGGGGGGGGGGGGGGGTGGGGGGGGGGGGGGGTGGGGGGGGGGGGGGGTGGGGGGGGGGGGGGGTGGGGGGGGGGGGGGGTGGGGGGGGGGGGGGGTGGGGGGGGGGGGGGGTGGGGGGGGGGGGGGGTGGGGGGGGGGGGGGGTGGGGGGGGGGGGGGGTGGGGGGGGGGGGGGGTGGGGGGGGGGGGGGGTGGGGGGGGGGGGGGGTGGGGGGGGGGGGGGGTGGGGGGGGGGGGGGGTGGGGGGGGGGGGGGGTGGGGGGGGGGGGGGGTGGGGGGGGGGGGGGGTGGGGGGGGGGGGGGGTGGGGGGGGGGGGGGGTGGGGGGGGGGGGGGGTGGGGGGGGGGGGGGGTGGGGGGGGGGGGGGGTGGGGGGGGGGGGGGGTGGGGGGGGGGGGGGGTGGGGGGGGGGGGGGGTGGGGGGGGGGGGGGGTGGGGGGGGGGGGGGGTGGGGGGGGGGGGGGGTGGGGGGGGGGGGGGGTGGGGGGGGGGGGGGGTGGGGGGGGGGGGGGGTGGGGGGGGGGGGGGGTGGGGGGGGGGGGGGGTGGGGGGGGGGGGGGGTGGGGGGGGGGGGGGGTGGGGGGGGGGGGGGGTGGGGGGGGGGGGGGGTGGGGGGGGGGGGGGGTGGGGGGGGGGGGGGGTGGGGGGGGGGGGGGGTGGGGGGGGGGGGGGGTGGGGGGGGGGGGGGGTGGGGGGGGGGGGGGGTGGGGGGGGGGGGGGGTGGGGGGGGGGGGGGGTGGGGGGGGGGGGGGGTGGGGGGGGGGGGGGGTGGGGGGGGGGGGGGGTGGGGGGGGGGGGGGGTGGGGGGGGGGGGGGGTGGGGGGGGGGGGGGGTGGGGGGGGGGGGGGGTGGGGGGGGGGGGGGGTGGGGGGGGGGGGGGGTGGGGGGGGGGGGGGGTGGGGGGGGGGGGGGGTGGGGGGGGGGGGGGGTGGGGGGGGGGGGGGGTGGGGGGGGGGGGGGGTGGGGGGGGGGGGGGGTGGGGGGGGGGGGGGGTGGGGGGGGGGGGGGGTGGGGGGGGGGGGGGGTGGGGGGGGGGGGGGGTGGGGGGGGGGGGGGGTGGGGGGGGGGGGGGGTGGGGGGGGGGGGGGGTGGGGGGGGGGGGGGGTGGGGGGGGGGGGGGGTGGGGGGGGGGGGGGGTGGGGGGGGGGGGGGGTGGGGGGGGGGGGGGGTGGGGGGGGGGGGGGGTGGGGGGGGGGGGGGGTGGGGGGGGGGGGGGGTGGGGGGGGGGGGGGGTGGGGGGGGGGGGGGGTGGGGGGGGGGGGGGGTGGGGGGGGGGGGGGGTGGGGGGGGGGGGGGGTGGGGGGGGGGGGGGGTGGGGGGGGGGGGGGGTGGGGGGGGGGGGGGGTGGGGGGGGGGGGGGGTGGGGGGGGGGGGGGGTGGGGGGGGGGGGGGGTGGGGGGGGGGGGGGGTGGGGGGGGGGGGGGGTGGGGGGGGGGGGGGGTGGGGGGGGGGGGGGGTGGGGGGGGGGGGGGGTGGGGGGGGGGGGGGGTGGGGGGGGGGGGGGGTGGGGGGGGGGGGGGGTGGGGGGGGGGGGGGGTGGGGGGGGGGGGGGGTGGGGGGGGGGGGGGGTGGGGGGGGGGGGGGGTGGGGGGGGGGGGGGGTGGGGGGGGGGGGGGGTGGGGGGGGGGGGGGGTGGGGGGGGGGGGGGGTGGGGGGGGGGGGGGGTGGGGGGGGGGGGGGGTGGGGGGGGGGGGGGGTGGGGGGGGGGGGGGGTGGGGGGGGGGGGGGGTGGGGGGGGGGGGGGGTGGGGGGGGGGGGGGGTGGGGGGGGGGGGGGGTGGGGGGGGGGGGGGGTGGGGGGGGGGGGGGGTGGGGGGGGGGGGGGGTGGGGGGGGGGGGGGGTGGGGGGGGGGGGGGGTGGGGGGGGGGGGGGGTGGGGGGGGGGGGGGGTGGGGGGGGGGGGGGGTGGGGGGGGGGGGGGGTGGGGGGGGGGGGGGGTGGGGGGGGGGGGGGGTGGGGGGGGGGGGGGGTGGGGGGGGGGGGGGGTGGGGGGGGGGGGGGGTGGGGGGGGGGGGGGGTGGGGGGGGGGGGGGGTGGGGGGGGGGGGGGGTGGGGGGGGGGGGGGGTGGGGGGGGGGGGGGGTGGGGGGGGGGGGGGGTGGGGGGGGGGGGGGGTGGGGGGGGGGGGGGGTGGGGGGGGGGGGGGGTGGGGGGGGGGGGGGGTGGGGGGGGGGGGGGGTGGGGGGGGGGGGGGGTGGGGGGGGGGGGGGGTGGGGGGGGGGGGGGGTGGGGGGGGGGGGGGGTGGGGGGGGGGGGGGGTGGGGGGGGGGGGGGGTGGGGGGGGGGGGGGGTGGGGGGGGGGGGGGGTGGGGGGGGGGGGGGGTGGGGGGGGGGGGGGGTGGGGGGGGGGGGGGGTGGGGGGGGGGGGGGGTGGGGGGGGGGGGGGGTGGGGGGGGGGGGGGGTGGGGGGGGGGGGGGGTGGGGGGGGGGGGGGGTGGGGGGGGGGGGGGGTGGGGGGGGGGGGGGGTGGGGGGGGGGGGGGGTGGGGGGGGGGGGGGGTGGGGGGGGGGGGGGGTGGGGGGGGGGGGGGGTGGGGGGGGGGGGGGGTGGGGGGGGGGGGGGGTGGGGGGGGGGGGGGGTGGGGGGGGGGGGGGGTGGGGGGGGGGGGGGGTGGGGGGGGGGGGGGGTGGGGGGGGGGGGGGGTGGGGGGGGGGGGGGGTGGGGGGGGGGGGGGGTGGGGGGGGGGGGGGGTGGGGGGGGGGGGGGGTGGGGGGGGGGGGGGGTGGGGGGGGGGGGGGGTGGGGGGGGGGGGGGGTGGGGGGGGGGGGGGGTGGGGGGGGGGGGGGGTGGGGGGGGGGGGGGGTGGGGGGGGGGGGGGGTGGGGGGGGGGGGGGGTGGGGGGGGGGGGGGGTGGGGGGGGGGGGGGGTGGGGGGGGGGGGGGGTGGGGGGGGGGGGGGGTGGGGGGGGGGGGGGGTGGGGGGGGGGGGGGGTGGGGGGGGGGGGGGGTGGGGGGGGGGGGGGGTGGGGGGGGGGGGGGGTGGGGGGGGGGGGGGGTGGGGGGGGGGGGGGGTGGGGGGGGGGGGGGGTGGGGGGGGGGGGGGGTGGGGGGGGGGGGGGGTGGGGGGGGGGGGGGGTGGGGGGGGGGGGGGGTGGGGGGGGGGGGGGGTGGGGGGGGGGGGGGGTGGGGGGGGGGGGGGGTGGGGGGGGGGGGGGGTGGGGGGGGGGGGGGGTGGGGGGGGGGGGGGGTGGGGGGGGGGGGGGGTGGGGGGGGGGGGGGGTGGGGGGGGGGGGGGGTGGGGGGGGGGGGGGGTGGGGGGGGGGGGGGGTGGGGGGGGGGGGGGGTGGGGGGGGGGGGGGGTGGGGGGGGGGGGGGGTGGGGGGGGGGGGGGGTGGGGGGGGGGGGGGGTGGGGGGGGGGGGGGGTGGGGGGGGGGGGGGGTGGGGGGGGGGGGGGGTGGGGGGGGGGGGGGGTGGGGGGGGGGGGGGGTGGGGGGGGGGGGGGGTGGGGGGGGGGGGGGGTGGGGGGGGGGGGGGGTGGGGGGGGGGGGGGGTGGGGGGGGGGGGGGGTGGGGGGGGGGGGGGGTGGGGGGGGGGGGGGGTGGGGGGGGGGGGGGGTGGGGGGGGGGGGGGGTGGGGGGGGGGGGGGGTGGGGGGGGGGGGGGGTGGGGGGGGGGGGGGGTGGGGGGGGGGGGGGGTGGGGGGGGGGGGGGGTGGGGGGGGGGGGGGGTGGGGGGGGGGGGGGGTGGGGGGGGGGGGGGGTGGGGGGGGGGGGGGGTGGGGGGGGGGGGGGGTGGGGGGGGGGGGGGGTGGGGGGGGGGGGGGGTGGGGGGGGGGGGGGGTGGGGGGGGGGGGGGGTGGGGGGGGGGGGGGGTGGGGGGGGGGGGGGGTGGGGGGGGGGGGGGGTGGGGGGGGGGGGGGGTGGGGGGGGGGGGGGGTGGGGGGGGGGGGGGGTGGGGGGGGGGGGGGGTGGGGGGGGGGGGGGGTGGGGGGGGGGGGGGGTGGGGGGGGGGGGGGGTGGGGGGGGGGGGGGGTGGGGGGGGGGGGGGGTGGGGGGGGGGGGGGGTGGGGGGGGGGGGGGGTGGGGGGGGGGGGGGGTGGGGGGGGGGGGGGGTGGGGGGGGGGGGGGGTGGGGGGGGGGGGGGGTGGGGGGGGGGGGGGGTGGGGGGGGGGGGGGGTGGGGGGGGGGGGGGGTGGGGGGGGGGGGGGGTGGGGGGGGGGGGGGGTGGGGGGGGGGGGGGGTGGGGGGGGGGGGGGGTGGGGGGGGGGGGGGGTGGGGGGGGGGGGGGGTGGGGGGGGGGGGGGGTGGGGGGGGGGGGGGGTGGGGGGGGGGGGGGGTGGGGGGGGGGGGGGGTGGGGGGGGGGGGGGGTGGGGGGGGGGGGGGGTGGGGGGGGGGGGGGGTGGGGGGGGGGGGGGGTGGGGGGGGGGGGGGGTGGGGGGGGGGGGGGGTGGGGGGGGGGGGGGGTGGGGGGGGGGGGGGGTGGGGGGGGGGGGGGGTGGGGGGGGGGGGGGGTGGGGGGGGGGGGGGGTGGGGGGGGGGGGGGGTGGGGGGGGGGGGGGGTGGGGGGGGGGGGGGGTGGGGGGGGGGGGGGGTGGGGGGGGGGGGGGGTGGGGGGGGGGGGGGGTGGGGGGGGGGGGGGGTGGGGGGGGGGGGGGGTGGGGGGGGGGGGGGGTGGGGGGGGGGGGGGGTGGGGGGGGGGGGGGGTGGGGGGGGGGGGGGGTGGGGGGGGGGGGGGGTGGGGGGGGGGGGGGGTGGGGGGGGGGGGGGGTGGGGGGGGGGGGGGGTGGGGGGGGGGGGGGGTGGGGGGGGGGGGGGGTGGGGGGGGGGGGGGGTGGGGGGGGGGGGGGGTGGGGGGGGGGGGGGGTGGGGGGGGGGGGGGGTGGGGGGGGGGGGGGGTGGGGGGGGGGGGGGGTGGGGGGGGGGGGGGGTGGGGGGGGGGGGGGGTGGGGGGGGGGGGGGGTGGGGGGGGGGGGGGGTGGGGGGGGGGGGGGGTGGGGGGGGGGGGGGGTGGGGGGGGGGGGGGGTGGGGGGGGGGGGGGGTGGGGGGGGGGGGGGGTGGGGGGGGGGGGGGGTGGGGGGGGGGGGGGGTGGGGGGGGGGGGGGGTGGGGGGGGGGGGGGGTGGGGGGGGGGGGGGGTGGGGGGGGGGGGGGGTGGGGGGGGGGGGGGGTGGGGGGGGGGGGGGGTGGGGGGGGGGGGGGGTGGGGGGGGGGGGGGGTGGGGGGGGGGGGGGGTGGGGGGGGGGGGGGGTGGGGGGGGGGGGGGGTGGGGGGGGGGGGGGGTGGGGGGGGGGGGGGGTGGGGGGGGGGGGGGGTGGGGGGGGGGGGGGGTGGGGGGGGGGGGGGGTGGGGGGGGGGGGGGGTGGGGGGGGGGGGGGGTGGGGGGGGGGGGGGGTGGGGGGGGGGGGGGGTGGGGGGGGGGGGGGGTGGGGGGGGGGGGGGGTGGGGGGGGGGGGGGGTGGGGGGGGGGGGGGGTGGGGGGGGGGGGGGGTGGGGGGGGGGGGGGGTGGGGGGGGGGGGGGGTGGGGGGGGGGGGGGGTGGGGGGGGGGGGGGGTGGGGGGGGGGGGGGGTGGGGGGGGGGGGGGGTGGGGGGGGGGGGGGGTGGGGGGGGGGGGGGGTGGGGGGGGGGGGGGGTGGGGGGGGGGGGGGGTGGGGGGGGGGGGGGGTGGGGGGGGGGGGGGGTGGGGGGGGGGGGGGGTGGGGGGGGGGGGGGGTGGGGGGGGGGGGGGGTGGGGGGGGGGGGGGGTGGGGGGGGGGGGGGGTGGGGGGGGGGGGGGGTGGGGGGGGGGGGGGGTGGGGGGGGGGGGGGGTGGGGGGGGGGGGGGGTGGGGGGGGGGGGGGGTGGGGGGGGGGGGGGGTGGGGGGGGGGGGGGGTGGGGGGGGGGGGGGGTGGGGGGGGGGGGGGGTGGGGGGGGGGGGGGGTGGGGGGGGGGGGGGGTGGGGGGGGGGGGGGGTGGGGGGGGGGGGGGGTGGGGGGGGGGGGGGGTGGGGGGGGGGGGGGGTGGGGGGGGGGGGGGGTGGGGGGGGGGGGGGGTGGGGGGGGGGGGGGGTGGGGGGGGGGGGGGGTGGGGGGGGGGGGGGGTGGGGGGGGGGGGGGGTGGGGGGGGGGGGGGGTGGGGGGGGGGGGGGGTGGGGGGGGGGGGGGGTGGGGGGGGGGGGGGGTGGGGGGGGGGGGGGGTGGGGGGGGGGGGGGGTGGGGGGGGGGGGGGGTGGGGGGGGGGGGGGGTGGGGGGGGGGGGGGGTGGGGGGGGGGGGGGGTGGGGGGGGGGGGGGGTGGGGGGGGGGGGGGGTGGGGGGGGGGGGGGGTGGGGGGGGGGGGGGGTGGGGGGGGGGGGGGGTGGGGGGGGGGGGGGGTGGGGGGGGGGGGGGGTGGGGGGGGGGGGGGGTGGGGGGGGGGGGGGGTGGGGGGGGGGGGGGGTGGGGGGGGGGGGGGGTGGGGGGGGGGGGGGGTGGGGGGGGGGGGGGGTGGGGGGGGGGGGGGGTGGGGGGGGGGGGGGGTGGGGGGGGGGGGGGGTGGGGGGGGGGGGGGGTGGGGGGGGGGGGGGGTGGGGGGGGGGGGGGGTGGGGGGGGGGGGGGGTGGGGGGGGGGGGGGGTGGGGGGGGGGGGGGGTGGGGGGGGGGGGGGGTGGGGGGGGGGGGGGGTGGGGGGGGGGGGGGGTGGGGGGGGGGGGGGGTGGGGGGGGGGGGGGGTGGGGGGGGGGGGGGGTGGGGGGGGGGGGGGGTGGGGGGGGGGGGGGGTGGGGGGGGGGGGGGGTGGGGGGGGGGGGGGGTGGGGGGGGGGGGGGGTGGGGGGGGGGGGGGGTGGGGGGGGGGGGGGGTGGGGGGGGGGGGGGGTGGGGGGGGGGGGGGGTGGGGGGGGGGGGGGGTGGGGGGGGGGGGGGGTGGGGGGGGGGGGGGGTGGGGGGGGGGGGGGGTGGGGGGGGGGGGGGGTGGGGGGGGGGGGGGGTGGGGGGGGGGGGGGGTGGGGGGGGGGGGGGGTGGGGGGGGGGGGGGGTGGGGGGGGGGGGGGGTGGGGGGGGGGGGGGGTGGGGGGGGGGGGGGGTGGGGGGGGGGGGGGGTGGGGGGGGGGGGGGGTGGGGGGGGGGGGGGGTGGGGGGGGGGGGGGGTGGGGGGGGGGGGGGGTGGGGGGGGGGGGGGGTGGGGGGGGGGGGGGGTGGGGGGGGGGGGGGGTGGGGGGGGGGGGGGGTGGGGGGGGGGGGGGGTGGGGGGGGGGGGGGGTGGGGGGGGGGGGGGGTGGGGGGGGGGGGGGGTGGGGGGGGGGGGGGGTGGGGGGGGGGGGGGGTGGGGGGGGGGGGGGGTGGGGGGGGGGGGGGGTGGGGGGGGGGGGGGGTGGGGGGGGGGGGGGGTGGGGGGGGGGGGGGGTGGGGGGGGGGGGGGGTGGGGGGGGGGGGGGGTGGGGGGGGGGGGGGGTGGGGGGGGGGGGGGGTGGGGGGGGGGGGGGGTGGGGGGGGGGGGGGGTGGGGGGGGGGGGGGGTGGGGGGGGGGGGGGGTGGGGGGGGGGGGGGGTGGGGGGGGGGGGGGGTGGGGGGGGGGGGGGGTGGGGGGGGGGGGGGGTGGGGGGGGGGGGGGGTGGGGGGGGGGGGGGGTGGGGGGGGGGGGGGGTGGGGGGGGGGGGGGGTGGGGGGGGGGGGGGGTGGGGGGGGGGGGGGGTGGGGGGGGGGGGGGGTGGGGGGGGGGGGGGGTGGGGGGGGGGGGGGGTGGGGGGGGGGGGGGGTGGGGGGGGGGGGGGGTGGGGGGGGGGGGGGGTGGGGGGGGGGGGGGGTGGGGGGGGGGGGGGGTGGGGGGGGGGGGGGGTGGGGGGGGGGGGGGGTGGGGGGGGGGGGGGGTGGGGGGGGGGGGGGGTGGGGGGGGGGGGGGGTGGGGGGGGGGGGGGGTGGGGGGGGGGGGGGGTGGGGGGGGGGGGGGGTGGGGGGGGGGGGGGGTGGGGGGGGGGGGGGGTGGGGGGGGGGGGGGGTGGGGGGGGGGGGGGGTGGGGGGGGGGGGGGGTGGGGGGGGGGGGGGGTGGGGGGGGGGGGGGGTGGGGGGGGGGGGGGGTGGGGGGGGGGGGGGGTGGGGGGGGGGGGGGGTGGGGGGGGGGGGGGGTGGGGGGGGGGGGGGGTGGGGGGGGGGGGGGGTGGGGGGGGGGGGGGGTGGGGGGGGGGGGGGGTGGGGGGGGGGGGGGGTGGGGGGGGGGGGGGGTGGGGGGGGGGGGGGGTGGGGGGGGGGGGGGGTGGGGGGGGGGGGGGGTGGGGGGGGGGGGGGGTGGGGGGGGGGGGGGGTGGGGGGGGGGGGGGGTGGGGGGGGGGGGGGGTGGGGGGGGGGGGGGGTGGGGGGGGGGGGGGGTGGGGGGGGGGGGGGGTGGGGGGGGGGGGGGGTGGGGGGGGGGGGGGGTGGGGGGGGGGGGGGGTGGGGGGGGGGGGGGGTGGGGGGGGGGGGGGGTGGGGGGGGGGGGGGGTGGGGGGGGGGGGGGGTGGGGGGGGGGGGGGGTGGGGGGGGGGGGGGGTGGGGGGGGGGGGGGGTGGGGGGGGGGGGGGGTGGGGGGGGGGGGGGGTGGGGGGGGGGGGGGGTGGGGGGGGGGGGGGGTGGGGGGGGGGGGGGGTGGGGGGGGGGGGGGGTGGGGGGGGGGGGGGGTGGGGGGGGGGGGGGGTGGGGGGGGGGGGGGGTGGGGGGGGGGGGGGGTGGGGGGGGGGGGGGGTGGGGGGGGGGGGGGGTGGGGGGGGGGGGGGGTGGGGGGGGGGGGGGGTGGGGGGGGGGGGGGGTGGGGGGGGGGGGGGGTGGGGGGGGGGGGGGGTGGGGGGGGGGGGGGGTGGGGGGGGGGGGGGGTGGGGGGGGGGGGGGGTGGGGGGGGGGGGGGGTGGGGGGGGGGGGGGGTGGGGGGGGGGGGGGGTGGGGGGGGGGGGGGGTGGGGGGGGGGGGGGGTGGGGGGGGGGGGGGGTGGGGGGGGGGGGGGGTGGGGGGGGGGGGGGGTGGGGGGGGGGGGGGGTGGGGGGGGGGGGGGGTGGGGGGGGGGGGGGGTGGGGGGGGGGGGGGGTGGGGGGGGGGGGGGGTGGGGGGGGGGGGGGGTGGGGGGGGGGGGGGGTGGGGGGGGGGGGGGGTGGGGGGGGGGGGGGGTGGGGGGGGGGGGGGGTGGGGGGGGGGGGGGGTGGGGGGGGGGGGGGGTGGGGGGGGGGGGGGGTGGGGGGGGGGGGGGGTGGGGGGGGGGGGGGGTGGGGGGGGGGGGGGGTGGGGGGGGGGGGGGGTGGGGGGGGGGGGGGGTGGGGGGGGGGGGGGGTGGGGGGGGGGGGGGGTGGGGGGGGGGGGGGGTGGGGGGGGGGGGGGGTGGGGGGGGGGGGGGGTGGGGGGGGGGGGGGGTGGGGGGGGGGGGGGGTGGGGGGGGGGGGGGGTGGGGGGGGGGGGGGGTGGGGGGGGGGGGGGGTGGGGGGGGGGGGGGGTGGGGGGGGGGGGGGGTGGGGGGGGGGGGGGGTGGGGGGGGGGGGGGGTGGGGGGGGGGGGGGGTGGGGGGGGGGGGGGGTGGGGGGGGGGGGGGGTGGGGGGGGGGGGGGGTGGGGGGGGGGGGGGGTGGGGGGGGGGGGGGGTGGGGGGGGGGGGGGGTGGGGGGGGGGGGGGGTGGGGGGGGGGGGGGGTGGGGGGGGGGGGGGGTGGGGGGGGGGGGGGGTGGGGGGGGGGGGGGGTGGGGGGGGGGGGGGGTGGGGGGGGGGGGGGGTGGGGGGGGGGGGGGGTGGGGGGGGGGGGGGGTGGGGGGGGGGGGGGGTGGGGGGGGGGGGGGGTGGGGGGGGGGGGGGGTGGGGGGGGGGGGGGGTGGGGGGGGGGGGGGGTGGGGGGGGGGGGGGGTGGGGGGGGGGGGGGGTGGGGGGGGGGGGGGGTGGGGGGGGGGGGGGGTGGGGGGGGGGGGGGGTGGGGGGGGGGGGGGGTGGGGGGGGGGGGGGGTGGGGGGGGGGGGGGGTGGGGGGGGGGGGGGGTGGGGGGGGGGGGGGGTGGGGGGGGGGGGGGGTGGGGGGGGGGGGGGGTGGGGGGGGGGGGGGGTGGGGGGGGGGGGGGGTGGGGGGGGGGGGGGGTGGGGGGGGGGGGGGGTGGGGGGGGGGGGGGGTGGGGGGGGGGGGGGGTGGGGGGGGGGGGGGGTGGGGGGGGGGGGGGGTGGGGGGGGGGGGGGGTGGGGGGGGGGGGGGGTGGGGGGGGGGGGGGGTGGGGGGGGGGGGGGGTGGGGGGGGGGGGGGGTGGGGGGGGGGGGGGGTGGGGGGGGGGGGGGGTGGGGGGGGGGGGGGGTGGGGGGGGGGGGGGGTGGGGGGGGGGGGGGGTGGGGGGGGGGGGGGGTGGGGGGGGGGGGGGGTGGGGGGGGGGGGGGGTGGGGGGGGGGGGGGGTGGGGGGGGGGGGGGGTGGGGGGGGGGGGGGGTGGGGGGGGGGGGGGGTGGGGGGGGGGGGGGGTGGGGGGGGGGGGGGGTGGGGGGGGGGGGGGGTGGGGGGGGGGGGGGGTGGGGGGGGGGGGGGGTGGGGGGGGGGGGGGGTGGGGGGGGGGGGGGGTGGGGGGGGGGGGGGGTGGGGGGGGGGGGGGGTGGGGGGGGGGGGGGGTGGGGGGGGGGGGGGGTGGGGGGGGGGGGGGGTGGGGGGGGGGGGGGGTGGGGGGGGGGGGGGGTGGGGGGGGGGGGGGGTGGGGGGGGGGGGGGGTGGGGGGGGGGGGGGGTGGGGGGGGGGGGGGGTGGGGGGGGGGGGGGGTGGGGGGGGGGGGGGGTGGGGGGGGGGGGGGGTGGGGGGGGGGGGGGGTGGGGGGGGGGGGGGGTGGGGGGGGGGGGGGGTGGGGGGGGGGGGGGGTGGGGGGGGGGGGGGGTGGGGGGGGGGGGGGGTGGGGGGGGGGGGGGGTGGGGGGGGGGGGGGGTGGGGGGGGGGGGGGGTGGGGGGGGGGGGGGGTGGGGGGGGGGGGGGGTGGGGGGGGGGGGGGGTGGGGGGGGGGGGGGGTGGGGGGGGGGGGGGGTGGGGGGGGGGGGGGGTGGGGGGGGGGGGGGGTGGGGGGGGGGGGGGGTGGGGGGGGGGGGGGGTGGGGGGGGGGGGGGGTGGGGGGGGGGGGGGGTGGGGGGGGGGGGGGGTGGGGGGGGGGGGGGGTGGGGGGGGGGGGGGGTGGGGGGGGGGGGGGGTGGGGGGGGGGGGGGGTGGGGGGGGGGGGGGGTGGGGGGGGGGGGGGGTGGGGGGGGGGGGGGGTGGGGGGGGGGGGGGGTGGGGGGGGGGGGGGGTGGGGGGGGGGGGGGGTGGGGGGGGGGGGGGGTGGGGGGGGGGGGGGGTGGGGGGGGGGGGGGGTGGGGGGGGGGGGGGGTGGGGGGGGGGGGGGGTGGGGGGGGGGGGGGGTGGGGGGGGGGGGGGGTGGGGGGGGGGGGGGGTGGGGGGGGGGGGGGGTGGGGGGGGGGGGGGGTGGGGGGGGGGGGGGGTGGGGGGGGGGGGGGGTGGGGGGGGGGGGGGGTGGGGGGGGGGGGGGGTGGGGGGGGGGGGGGGTGGGGGGGGGGGGGGGTGGGGGGGGGGGGGGGTGGGGGGGGGGGGGGGTGGGGGGGGGGGGGGGTGGGGGGGGGGGGGGGTGGGGGGGGGGGGGGGTGGGGGGGGGGGGGGGTGGGGGGGGGGGGGGGTGGGGGGGGGGGGGGGTGGGGGGGGGGGGGGGTGGGGGGGGGGGGGGGTGGGGGGGGGGGGGGGTGGGGGGGGGGGGGGGTGGGGGGGGGGGGGGGTGGGGGGGGGGGGGGGTGGGGGGGGGGGGGGGTGGGGGGGGGGGGGGGTGGGGGGGGGGGGGGGTGGGGGGGGGGGGGGGTGGGGGGGGGGGGGGGTGGGGGGGGGGGGGGGTGGGGGGGGGGGGGGGTGGGGGGGGGGGGGGGTGGGGGGGGGGGGGGGTGGGGGGGGGGGGGGGTGGGGGGGGGGGGGGGTGGGGGGGGGGGGGGGTGGGGGGGGGGGGGGGTGGGGGGGGGGGGGGGTGGGGGGGGGGGGGGGTGGGGGGGGGGGGGGGTGGGGGGGGGGGGGGGTGGGGGGGGGGGGGGGTGGGGGGGGGGGGGGGTGGGGGGGGGGGGGGGTGGGGGGGGGGGGGGGTGGGGGGGGGGGGGGGTGGGGGGGGGGGGGGGTGGGGGGGGGGGGGGGTGGGGGGGGGGGGGGGTGGGGGGGGGGGGGGGTGGGGGGGGGGGGGGGTGGGGGGGGGGGGGGGTGGGGGGGGGGGGGGGTGGGGGGGGGGGGGGGTGGGGGGGGGGGGGGGTGGGGGGGGGGGGGGGTGGGGGGGGGGGGGGGTGGGGGGGGGGGGGGGTGGGGGGGGGGGGGGGTGGGGGGGGGGGGGGGTGGGGGGGGGGGGGGGTGGGGGGGGGGGGGGGTGGGGGGGGGGGGGGGTGGGGGGGGGGGGGGGTGGGGGGGGGGGGGGGTGGGGGGGGGGGGGGGTGGGGGGGGGGGGGGGTGGGGGGGGGGGGGGGTGGGGGGGGGGGGGGGTGGGGGGGGGGGGGGGTGGGGGGGGGGGGGGGTGGGGGGGGGGGGGGGTGGGGGGGGGGGGGGGTGGGGGGGGGGGGGGGTGGGGGGGGGGGGGGGTGGGGGGGGGGGGGGGTGGGGGGGGGGGGGGGTGGGGGGGGGGGGGGGTGGGGGGGGGGGGGGGTGGGGGGGGGGGGGGGTGGGGGGGGGGGGGGGTGGGGGGGGGGGGGGGTGGGGGGGGGGGGGGGTGGGGGGGGGGGGGGGTGGGGGGGGGGGGGGGTGGGGGGGGGGGGGGGTGGGGGGGGGGGGGGGTGGGGGGGGGGGGGGGTGGGGGGGGGGGGGGGTGGGGGGGGGGGGGGGTGGGGGGGGGGGGGGGTGGGGGGGGGGGGGGGTGGGGGGGGGGGGGGGTGGGGGGGGGGGGGGGTGGGGGGGGGGGGGGGTGGGGGGGGGGGGGGGTGGGGGGGGGGGGGGGTGGGGGGGGGGGGGGGTGGGGGGGGGGGGGGGTGGGGGGGGGGGGGGGTGGGGGGGGGGGGGGGTGGGGGGGGGGGGGGGTGGGGGGGGGGGGGGGTGGGGGGGGGGGGGGGTGGGGGGGGGGGGGGGTGGGGGGGGGGGGGGGTGGGGGGGGGGGGGGGTGGGGGGGGGGGGGGGTGGGGGGGGGGGGGGGTGGGGGGGGGGGGGGGTGGGGGGGGGGGGGGGTGGGGGGGGGGGGGGGTGGGGGGGGGGGGGGGTGGGGGGGGGGGGGGGTGGGGGGGGGGGGGGGTGGGGGGGGGGGGGGGTGGGGGGGGGGGGGGGTGGGGGGGGGGGGGGGTGGGGGGGGGGGGGGGTGGGGGGGGGGGGGGGTGGGGGGGGGGGGGGGTGGGGGGGGGGGGGGGTGGGGGGGGGGGGGGGTGGGGGGGGGGGGGGGTGGGGGGGGGGGGGGGTGGGGGGGGGGGGGGGTGGGGGGGGGGGGGGGTGGGGGGGGGGGGGGGTGGGGGGGGGGGGGGGTGGGGGGGGGGGGGGGTGGGGGGGGGGGGGGGTGGGGGGGGGGGGGGGTGGGGGGGGGGGGGGGTGGGGGGGGGGGGGGGTGGGGGGGGGGGGGGGTGGGGGGGGGGGGGGGTGGGGGGGGGGGGGGGTGGGGGGGGGGGGGGGTGGGGGGGGGGGGGGGTGGGGGGGGGGGGGGGTGGGGGGGGGGGGGGGTGGGGGGGGGGGGGGGTGGGGGGGGGGGGGGGTGGGGGGGGGGGGGGGTGGGGGGGGGGGGGGGTGGGGGGGGGGGGGGGTGGGGGGGGGGGGGGGTGGGGGGGGGGGGGGGTGGGGGGGGGGGGGGGTGGGGGGGGGGGGGGGTGGGGGGGGGGGGGGGTGGGGGGGGGGGGGGGTGGGGGGGGGGGGGGGTGGGGGGGGGGGGGGGTGGGGGGGGGGGGGGGTGGGGGGGGGGGGGGGTGGGGGGGGGGGGGGGTGGGGGGGGGGGGGGGTGGGGGGGGGGGGGGGTGGGGGGGGGGGGGGGTGGGGGGGGGGGGGGGTGGGGGGGGGGGGGGGTGGGGGGGGGGGGGGGTGGGGGGGGGGGGGGGTGGGGGGGGGGGGGGGTGGGGGGGGGGGGGGGTGGGGGGGGGGGGGGGTGGGGGGGGGGGGGGGTGGGGGGGGGGGGGGGTGGGGGGGGGGGGGGGTGGGGGGGGGGGGGGGTGGGGGGGGGGGGGGGTGGGGGGGGGGGGGGGTGGGGGGGGGGGGGGGTGGGGGGGGGGGGGGGTGGGGGGGGGGGGGGGTGGGGGGGGGGGGGGGTGGGGGGGGGGGGGGGTGGGGGGGGGGGGGGGTGGGGGGGGGGGGGGGTGGGGGGGGGGGGGGGTGGGGGGGGGGGGGGGTGGGGGGGGGGGGGGGTGGGGGGGGGGGGGGGTGGGGGGGGGGGGGGGTGGGGGGGGGGGGGGGTGGGGGGGGGGGGGGGTGGGGGGGGGGGGGGGTGGGGGGGGGGGGGGGTGGGGGGGGGGGGGGGTGGGGGGGGGGGGGGGTGGGGGGGGGGGGGGGTGGGGGGGGGGGGGGGTGGGGGGGGGGGGGGGTGGGGGGGGGGGGGGGTGGGGGGGGGGGGGGGTGGGGGGGGGGGGGGGTGGGGGGGGGGGGGGGTGGGGGGGGGGGGGGGTGGGGGGGGGGGGGGGTGGGGGGGGGGGGGGGTGGGGGGGGGGGGGGGTGGGGGGGGGGGGGGGTGGGGGGGGGGGGGGGTGGGGGGGGGGGGGGGTGGGGGGGGGGGGGGGTGGGGGGGGGGGGGGGTGGGGGGGGGGGGGGGTGGGGGGGGGGGGGGGTGGGGGGGGGGGGGGGTGGGGGGGGGGGGGGGTGGGGGGGGGGGGGGGTGGGGGGGGGGGGGGGTGGGGGGGGGGGGGGGTGGGGGGGGGGGGGGGTGGGGGGGGGGGGGGGTGGGGGGGGGGGGGGGTGGGGGGGGGGGGGGGTGGGGGGGGGGGGGGGTGGGGGGGGGGGGGGGTGGGGGGGGGGGGGGGTGGGGGGGGGGGGGGGTGGGGGGGGGGGGGGGTGGGGGGGGGGGGGGGTGGGGGGGGGGGGGGGTGGGGGGGGGGGGGGGTGGGGGGGGGGGGGGGTGGGGGGGGGGGGGGGTGGGGGGGGGGGGGGGTGGGGGGGGGGGGGGGTGGGGGGGGGGGGGGGTGGGGGGGGGGGGGGGTGGGGGGGGGGGGGGGTGGGGGGGGGGGGGGGTGGGGGGGGGGGGGGGTGGGGGGGGGGGGGGGTGGGGGGGGGGGGGGGTGGGGGGGGGGGGGGGTGGGGGGGGGGGGGGGTGGGGGGGGGGGGGGGTGGGGGGGGGGGGGGGTGGGGGGGGGGGGGGGTGGGGGGGGGGGGGGGTGGGGGGGGGGGGGGGTGGGGGGGGGGGGGGGTGGGGGGGGGGGGGGGTGGGGGGGGGGGGGGGTGGGGGGGGGGGGGGGTGGGGGGGGGGGGGGGTGGGGGGGGGGGGGGGTGGGGGGGGGGGGGGGTGGGGGGGGGGGGGGGTGGGGGGGGGGGGGGGTGGGGGGGGGGGGGGGTGGGGGGGGGGGGGGGTGGGGGGGGGGGGGGGTGGGGGGGGGGGGGGGTGGGGGGGGGGGGGGGTGGGGGGGGGGGGGGGTGGGGGGGGGGGGGGGTGGGGGGGGGGGGGGGTGGGGGGGGGGGGGGGTGGGGGGGGGGGGGGGTGGGGGGGGGGGGGGGTGGGGGGGGGGGGGGGTGGGGGGGGGGGGGGGTGGGGGGGGGGGGGGGTGGGGGGGGGGGGGGGTGGGGGGGGGGGGGGGTGGGGGGGGGGGGGGGTGGGGGGGGGGGGGGGTGGGGGGGGGGGGGGGTGGGGGGGGGGGGGGGTGGGGGGGGGGGGGGGTGGGGGGGGGGGGGGGTGGGGGGGGGGGGGGGTGGGGGGGGGGGGGGGTGGGGGGGGGGGGGGGTGGGGGGGGGGGGGGGTGGGGGGGGGGGGGGGTGGGGGGGGGGGGGGGTGGGGGGGGGGGGGGGTGGGGGGGGGGGGGGGTGGGGGGGGGGGGGGGTGGGGGGGGGGGGGGGTGGGGGGGGGGGGGGGTGGGGGGGGGGGGGGGTGGGGGGGGGGGGGGGTGGGGGGGGGGGGGGGTGGGGGGGGGGGGGGGTGGGGGGGGGGGGGGGTGGGGGGGGGGGGGGGTGGGGGGGGGGGGGGGTGGGGGGGGGGGGGGGTGGGGGGGGGGGGGGGTGGGGGGGGGGGGGGGTGGGGGGGGGGGGGGGTGGGGGGGGGGGGGGGTGGGGGGGGGGGGGGGTGGGGGGGGGGGGGGGTGGGGGGGGGGGGGGGTGGGGGGGGGGGGGGGTGGGGGGGGGGGGGGGTGGGGGGGGGGGGGGGTGGGGGGGGGGGGGGGTGGGGGGGGGGGGGGGTGGGGGGGGGGGGGGGTGGGGGGGGGGGGGGGTGGGGGGGGGGGGGGGTGGGGGGGGGGGGGGGTGGGGGGGGGGGGGGGTGGGGGGGGGGGGGGGTGGGGGGGGGGGGGGGTGGGGGGGGGGGGGGGTGGGGGGGGGGGGGGGTGGGGGGGGGGGGGGGTGGGGGGGGGGGGGGGTGGGGGGGGGGGGGGGTGGGGGGGGGGGGGGGTGGGGGGGGGGGGGGGTGGGGGGGGGGGGGGGTGGGGGGGGGGGGGGGTGGGGGGGGGGGGGGGTGGGGGGGGGGGGGGGTGGGGGGGGGGGGGGGTGGGGGGGGGGGGGGGTGGGGGGGGGGGGGGGTGGGGGGGGGGGGGGGTGGGGGGGGGGGGGGGTGGGGGGGGGGGGGGGTGGGGGGGGGGGGGGGTGGGGGGGGGGGGGGGTGGGGGGGGGGGGGGGTGGGGGGGGGGGGGGGTGGGGGGGGGGGGGGGTGGGGGGGGGGGGGGGTGGGGGGGGGGGGGGGTGGGGGGGGGGGGGGGTGGGGGGGGGGGGGGGTGGGGGGGGGGGGGGGTGGGGGGGGGGGGGGGTGGGGGGGGGGGGGGGTGGGGGGGGGGGGGGGTGGGGGGGGGGGGGGGTGGGGGGGGGGGGGGGTGGGGGGGGGGGGGGGTGGGGGGGGGGGGGGGTGGGGGGGGGGGGGGGTGGGGGGGGGGGGGGGTGGGGGGGGGGGGGGGTGGGGGGGGGGGGGGGTGGGGGGGGGGGGGGGTGGGGGGGGGGGGGGGTGGGGGGGGGGGGGGGTGGGGGGGGGGGGGGGTGGGGGGGGGGGGGGGTGGGGGGGGGGGGGGGTGGGGGGGGGGGGGGGTGGGGGGGGGGGGGGGTGGGGGGGGGGGGGGGTGGGGGGGGGGGGGGGTGGGGGGGGGGGGGGGTGGGGGGGGGGGGGGGTGGGGGGGGGGGGGGGTGGGGGGGGGGGGGGGTGGGGGGGGGGGGGGGTGGGGGGGGGGGGGGGTGGGGGGGGGGGGGGGTGGGGGGGGGGGGGGGTGGGGGGGGGGGGGGGTGGGGGGGGGGGGGGGTGGGGGGGGGGGGGGGTGGGGGGGGGGGGGGGTGGGGGGGGGGGGGGGTGGGGGGGGGGGGGGGTGGGGGGGGGGGGGGGTGGGGGGGGGGGGGGGTGGGGGGGGGGGGGGGTGGGGGGGGGGGGGGGTGGGGGGGGGGGGGGGTGGGGGGGGGGGGGGGTGGGGGGGGGGGGGGGTGGGGGGGGGGGGGGGTGGGGGGGGGGGGGGGTGGGGGGGGGGGGGGGTGGGGGGGGGGGGGGGTGGGGGGGGGGGGGGGTGGGGGGGGGGGGGGGTGGGGGGGGGGGGGGGTGGGGGGGGGGGGGGGTGGGGGGGGGGGGGGGTGGGGGGGGGGGGGGGTGGGGGGGGGGGGGGGTGGGGGGGGGGGGGGGTGGGGGGGGGGGGGGGTGGGGGGGGGGGGGGGTGGGGGGGGGGGGGGGTGGGGGGGGGGGGGGGTGGGGGGGGGGGGGGGTGGGGGGGGGGGGGGGTGGGGGGGGGGGGGGGTGGGGGGGGGGGGGGGTGGGGGGGGGGGGGGGTGGGGGGGGGGGGGGGTGGGGGGGGGGGGGGGTGGGGGGGGGGGGGGGTGGGGGGGGGGGGGGGTGGGGGGGGGGGGGGGTGGGGGGGGGGGGGGGTGGGGGGGGGGGGGGGTGGGGGGGGGGGGGGGTGGGGGGGGGGGGGGGTGGGGGGGGGGGGGGGTGGGGGGGGGGGGGGGTGGGGGGGGGGGGGGGTGGGGGGGGGGGGGGGTGGGGGGGGGGGGGGGTGGGGGGGGGGGGGGGTGGGGGGGGGGGGGGGTGGGGGGGGGGGGGGGTGGGGGGGGGGGGGGGTGGGGGGGGGGGGGGGTGGGGGGGGGGGGGGGTGGGGGGGGGGGGGGGTGGGGGGGGGGGGGGGTGGGGGGGGGGGGGGGTGGGGGGGGGGGGGGGTGGGGGGGGGGGGGGGTGGGGGGGGGGGGGGGTGGGGGGGGGGGGGGGTGGGGGGGGGGGGGGGTGGGGGGGGGGGGGGGTGGGGGGGGGGGGGGGTGGGGGGGGGGGGGGGTGGGGGGGGGGGGGGGTGGGGGGGGGGGGGGGTGGGGGGGGGGGGGGGTGGGGGGGGGGGGGGGTGGGGGGGGGGGGGGGTGGGGGGGGGGGGGGGTGGGGGGGGGGGGGGGTGGGGGGGGGGGGGGGTGGGGGGGGGGGGGGGTGGGGGGGGGGGGGGGTGGGGGGGGGGGGGGGTGGGGGGGGGGGGGGGTGGGGGGGGGGGGGGGTGGGGGGGGGGGGGGGTGGGGGGGGGGGGGGGTGGGGGGGGGGGGGGGTGGGGGGGGGGGGGGGTGGGGGGGGGGGGGGGTGGGGGGGGGGGGGGGTGGGGGGGGGGGGGGGTGGGGGGGGGGGGGGGTGGGGGGGGGGGGGGGTGGGGGGGGGGGGGGGTGGGGGGGGGGGGGGGTGGGGGGGGGGGGGGGTGGGGGGGGGGGGGGGTGGGGGGGGGGGGGGGTGGGGGGGGGGGGGGGTGGGGGGGGGGGGGGGTGGGGGGGGGGGGGGGTGGGGGGGGGGGGGGGTGGGGGGGGGGGGGGGTGGGGGGGGGGGGGGGTGGGGGGGGGGGGGGGTGGGGGGGGGGGGGGGTGGGGGGGGGGGGGGGTGGGGGGGGGGGGGGGTGGGGGGGGGGGGGGGTGGGGGGGGGGGGGGGTGGGGGGGGGGGGGGGTGGGGGGGGGGGGGGGTGGGGGGGGGGGGGGGTGGGGGGGGGGGGGGGTGGGGGGGGGGGGGGGTGGGGGGGGGGGGGGGTGGGGGGGGGGGGGGGTGGGGGGGGGGGGGGGTGGGGGGGGGGGGGGGTGGGGGGGGGGGGGGGTGGGGGGGGGGGGGGGTGGGGGGGGGGGGGGGTGGGGGGGGGGGGGGGTGGGGGGGGGGGGGGGTGGGGGGGGGGGGGGGTGGGGGGGGGGGGGGGTGGGGGGGGGGGGGGGTGGGGGGGGGGGGGGGTGGGGGGGGGGGGGGGTGGGGGGGGGGGGGGGTGGGGGGGGGGGGGGGTGGGGGGGGGGGGGGGTGGGGGGGGGGGGGGGTGGGGGGGGGGGGGGGTGGGGGGGGGGGGGGGTGGGGGGGGGGGGGGGTGGGGGGGGGGGGGGGTGGGGGGGGGGGGGGGTGGGGGGGGGGGGGGGTGGGGGGGGGGGGGGGTGGGGGGGGGGGGGGGTGGGGGGGGGGGGGGGTGGGGGGGGGGGGGGGTGGGGGGGGGGGGGGGTGGGGGGGGGGGGGGGTGGGGGGGGGGGGGGGTGGGGGGGGGGGGGGGTGGGGGGGGGGGGGGGTGGGGGGGGGGGGGGGTGGGGGGGGGGGGGGGTGGGGGGGGGGGGGGGTGGGGGGGGGGGGGGGTGGGGGGGGGGGGGGGTGGGGGGGGGGGGGGGTGGGGGGGGGGGGGGGTGGGGGGGGGGGGGGGTGGGGGGGGGGGGGGGTGGGGGGGGGGGGGGGTGGGGGGGGGGGGGGGTGGGGGGGGGGGGGGGTGGGGGGGGGGGGGGGTGGGGGGGGGGGGGGGTGGGGGGGGGGGGGGGTGGGGGGGGGGGGGGGTGGGGGGGGGGGGGGGTGGGGGGGGGGGGGGGTGGGGGGGGGGGGGGGTGGGGGGGGGGGGGGGTGGGGGGGGGGGGGGGTGGGGGGGGGGGGGGGTGGGGGGGGGGGGGGGTGGGGGGGGGGGGGGGTGGGGGGGGGGGGGGGTGGGGGGGGGGGGGGGTGGGGGGGGGGGGGGGTGGGGGGGGGGGGGGGTGGGGGGGGGGGGGGGTGGGGGGGGGGGGGGGTGGGGGGGGGGGGGGGTGGGGGGGGGGGGGGGTGGGGGGGGGGGGGGGTGGGGGGGGGGGGGGGTGGGGGGGGGGGGGGGTGGGGGGGGGGGGGGGTGGGGGGGGGGGGGGGTGGGGGGGGGGGGGGGTGGGGGGGGGGGGGGGTGGGGGGGGGGGGGGGTGGGGGGGGGGGGGGGTGGGGGGGGGGGGGGGTGGGGGGGGGGGGGGGTGGGGGGGGGGGGGGGTGGGGGGGGGGGGGGGTGGGGGGGGGGGGGGGTGGGGGGGGGGGGGGGTGGGGGGGGGGGGGGGTGGGGGGGGGGGGGGGTGGGGGGGGGGGGGGGTGGGGGGGGGGGGGGGTGGGGGGGGGGGGGGGTGGGGGGGGGGGGGGGTGGGGGGGGGGGGGGGTGGGGGGGGGGGGGGGTGGGGGGGGGGGGGGGTGGGGGGGGGGGGGGGTGGGGGGGGGGGGGGGTGGGGGGGGGGGGGGGTGGGGGGGGGGGGGGGTGGGGGGGGGGGGGGGTGGGGGGGGGGGGGGGTGGGGGGGGGGGGGGGTGGGGGGGGGGGGGGGTGGGGGGGGGGGGGGGTGGGGGGGGGGGGGGGTGGGGGGGGGGGGGGGTGGGGGGGGGGGGGGGTGGGGGGGGGGGGGGGTGGGGGGGGGGGGGGGTGGGGGGGGGGGGGGGTGGGGGGGGGGGGGGGTGGGGGGGGGGGGGGGTGGGGGGGGGGGGGGGTGGGGGGGGGGGGGGGTGGGGGGGGGGGGGGGTGGGGGGGGGGGGGGGTGGGGGGGGGGGGGGGTGGGGGGGGGGGGGGGTGGGGGGGGGGGGGGGTGGGGGGGGGGGGGGGTGGGGGGGGGGGGGGGTGGGGGGGGGGGGGGGTGGGGGGGGGGGGGGGTGGGGGGGGGGGGGGGTGGGGGGGGGGGGGGGTGGGGGGGGGGGGGGGTGGGGGGGGGGGGGGGTGGGGGGGGGGGGGGGTGGGGGGGGGGGGGGGTGGGGGGGGGGGGGGGTGGGGGGGGGGGGGGGTGGGGGGGGGGGGGGGTGGGGGGGGGGGGGGGTGGGGGGGGGGGGGGGTGGGGGGGGGGGGGGGTGGGGGGGGGGGGGGGTGGGGGGGGGGGGGGGTGGGGGGGGGGGGGGGTGGGGGGGGGGGGGGGTGGGGGGGGGGGGGGGTGGGGGGGGGGGGGGGTGGGGGGGGGGGGGGGTGGGGGGGGGGGGGGGTGGGGGGGGGGGGGGGTGGGGGGGGGGGGGGGTGGGGGGGGGGGGGGGTGGGGGGGGGGGGGGGTGGGGGGGGGGGGGGGTGGGGGGGGGGGGGGGTGGGGGGGGGGGGGGGTGGGGGGGGGGGGGGGTGGGGGGGGGGGGGGGTGGGGGGGGGGGGGGGTGGGGGGGGGGGGGGGTGGGGGGGGGGGGGGGTGGGGGGGGGGGGGGGTGGGGGGGGGGGGGGGTGGGGGGGGGGGGGGGTGGGGGGGGGGGGGGGTGGGGGGGGGGGGGGGTGGGGGGGGGGGGGGGTGGGGGGGGGGGGGGGTGGGGGGGGGGGGGGGTGGGGGGGGGGGGGGGTGGGGGGGGGGGGGGGTGGGGGGGGGGGGGGGTGGGGGGGGGGGGGGGTGGGGGGGGGGGGGGGTGGGGGGGGGGGGGGGTGGGGGGGGGGGGGGGTGGGGGGGGGGGGGGGTGGGGGGGGGGGGGGGTGGGGGGGGGGGGGGGTGGGGGGGGGGGGGGGTGGGGGGGGGGGGGGGTGGGGGGGGGGGGGGGTGGGGGGGGGGGGGGGTGGGGGGGGGGGGGGGTGGGGGGGGGGGGGGGTGGGGGGGGGGGGGGGTGGGGGGGGGGGGGGGTGGGGGGGGGGGGGGGTGGGGGGGGGGGGGGGTGGGGGGGGGGGGGGGTGGGGGGGGGGGGGGGTGGGGGGGGGGGGGGGTGGGGGGGGGGGGGGGTGGGGGGGGGGGGGGGTGGGGGGGGGGGGGGGTGGGGGGGGGGGGGGGTGGGGGGGGGGGGGGGTGGGGGGGGGGGGGGGTGGGGGGGGGGGGGGGTGGGGGGGGGGGGGGGTGGGGGGGGGGGGGGGTGGGGGGGGGGGGGGGTGGGGGGGGGGGGGGGTGGGGGGGGGGGGGGGTGGGGGGGGGGGGGGGTGGGGGGGGGGGGGGGTGGGGGGGGGGGGGGGTGGGGGGGGGGGGGGGTGGGGGGGGGGGGGGGTGGGGGGGGGGGGGGGTGGGGGGGGGGGGGGGTGGGGGGGGGGGGGGGTGGGGGGGGGGGGGGGTGGGGGGGGGGGGGGGTGGGGGGGGGGGGGGGTGGGGGGGGGGGGGGGTGGGGGGGGGGGGGGGTGGGGGGGGGGGGGGGTGGGGGGGGGGGGGGGTGGGGGGGGGGGGGGGTGGGGGGGGGGGGGGGTGGGGGGGGGGGGGGGTGGGGGGGGGGGGGGGTGGGGGGGGGGGGGGGTGGGGGGGGGGGGGGGTGGGGGGGGGGGGGGGTGGGGGGGGGGGGGGGTGGGGGGGGGGGGGGGTGGGGGGGGGGGGGGGTGGGGGGGGGGGGGGGTGGGGGGGGGGGGGGGTGGGGGGGGGGGGGGGTGGGGGGGGGGGGGGGTGGGGGGGGGGGGGGGTGGGGGGGGGGGGGGGTGGGGGGGGGGGGGGGTGGGGGGGGGGGGGGGTGGGGGGGGGGGGGGGTGGGGGGGGGGGGGGGTGGGGGGGGGGGGGGGTGGGGGGGGGGGGGGGTGGGGGGGGGGGGGGGTGGGGGGGGGGGGGGGTGGGGGGGGGGGGGGGTGGGGGGGGGGGGGGGTGGGGGGGGGGGGGGGTGGGGGGGGGGGGGGGTGGGGGGGGGGGGGGGTGGGGGGGGGGGGGGGTGGGGGGGGGGGGGGGTGGGGGGGGGGGGGGGTGGGGGGGGGGGGGGGTGGGGGGGGGGGGGGGTGGGGGGGGGGGGGGGTGGGGGGGGGGGGGGGTGGGGGGGGGGGGGGGTGGGGGGGGGGGGGGGTGGGGGGGGGGGGGGGTGGGGGGGGGGGGGGGTGGGGGGGGGGGGGGGTGGGGGGGGGGGGGGGTGGGGGGGGGGGGGGGTGGGGGGGGGGGGGGGTGGGGGGGGGGGGGGGTGGGGGGGGGGGGGGGTGGGGGGGGGGGGGGGTGGGGGGGGGGGGGGGTGGGGGGGGGGGGGGGTGGGGGGGGGGGGGGGTGGGGGGGGGGGGGGGTGGGGGGGGGGGGGGGTGGGGGGGGGGGGGGGTGGGGGGGGGGGGGGGTGGGGGGGGGGGGGGGTGGGGGGGGGGGGGGGTGGGGGGGGGGGGGGGTGGGGGGGGGGGGGGGTGGGGGGGGGGGGGGGTGGGGGGGGGGGGGGGTGGGGGGGGGGGGGGGTGGGGGGGGGGGGGGGTGGGGGGGGGGGGGGGTGGGGGGGGGGGGGGGTGGGGGGGGGGGGGGGTGGGGGGGGGGGGGGGTGGGGGGGGGGGGGGGTGGGGGGGGGGGGGGGTGGGGGGGGGGGGGGGTGGGGGGGGGGGGGGGTGGGGGGGGGGGGGGGTGGGGGGGGGGGGGGGTGGGGGGGGGGGGGGGTGGGGGGGGGGGGGGGTGGGGGGGGGGGGGGGTGGGGGGGGGGGGGGGTGGGGGGGGGGGGGGGTGGGGGGGGGGGGGGGTGGGGGGGGGGGGGGGTGGGGGGGGGGGGGGGTGGGGGGGGGGGGGGGTGGGGGGGGGGGGGGGTGGGGGGGGGGGGGGGTGGGGGGGGGGGGGGGTGGGGGGGGGGGGGGGTGGGGGGGGGGGGGGGTGGGGGGGGGGGGGGGTGGGGGGGGGGGGGGGTGGGGGGGGGGGGGGGTGGGGGGGGGGGGGGGTGGGGGGGGGGGGGGGTGGGGGGGGGGGGGGGTGGGGGGGGGGGGGGGTGGGGGGGGGGGGGGGTGGGGGGGGGGGGGGGTGGGGGGGGGGGGGGGTGGGGGGGGGGGGGGGTGGGGGGGGGGGGGGGTGGGGGGGGGGGGGGGTGGGGGGGGGGGGGGGTGGGGGGGGGGGGGGGTGGGGGGGGGGGGGGGTGGGGGGGGGGGGGGGTGGGGGGGGGGGGGGGTGGGGGGGGGGGGGGGTGGGGGGGGGGGGGGGTGGGGGGGGGGGGGGGTGGGGGGGGGGGGGGGTGGGGGGGGGGGGGGGTGGGGGGGGGGGGGGGTGGGGGGGGGGGGGGGTGGGGGGGGGGGGGGGTGGGGGGGGGGGGGGGTGGGGGGGGGGGGGGGTGGGGGGGGGGGGGGGTGGGGGGGGGGGGGGGTGGGGGGGGGGGGGGGTGGGGGGGGGGGGGGGTGGGGGGGGGGGGGGGTGGGGGGGGGGGGGGGTGGGGGGGGGGGGGGGTGGGGGGGGGGGGGGGTGGGGGGGGGGGGGGGTGGGGGGGGGGGGGGGTGGGGGGGGGGGGGGGTGGGGGGGGGGGGGGGTGGGGGGGGGGGGGGGTGGGGGGGGGGGGGGGTGGGGGGGGGGGGGGGTGGGGGGGGGGGGGGGTGGGGGGGGGGGGGGGTGGGGGGGGGGGGGGGTGGGGGGGGGGGGGGGTGGGGGGGGGGGGGGGTGGGGGGGGGGGGGGGTGGGGGGGGGGGGGGGTGGGGGGGGGGGGGGGTGGGGGGGGGGGGGGGTGGGGGGGGGGGGGGGTGGGGGGGGGGGGGGGTGGGGGGGGGGGGGGGTGGGGGGGGGGGGGGGTGGGGGGGGGGGGGGGTGGGGGGGGGGGGGGGTGGGGGGGGGGGGGGGTGGGGGGGGGGGGGGGTGGGGGGGGGGGGGGGTGGGGGGGGGGGGGGGTGGGGGGGGGGGGGGGTGGGGGGGGGGGGGGGTGGGGGGGGGGGGGGGTGGGGGGGGGGGGGGGTGGGGGGGGGGGGGGGTGGGGGGGGGGGGGGGTGGGGGGGGGGGGGGGTGGGGGGGGGGGGGGGTGGGGGGGGGGGGGGGTGGGGGGGGGGGGGGGTGGGGGGGGGGGGGGGTGGGGGGGGGGGGGGGTGGGGGGGGGGGGGGGTGGGGGGGGGGGGGGGTGGGGGGGGGGGGGGGTGGGGGGGGGGGGGGGTGGGGGGGGGGGGGGGTGGGGGGGGGGGGGGGTGGGGGGGGGGGGGGGTGGGGGGGGGGGGGGGTGGGGGGGGGGGGGGGTGGGGGGGGGGGGGGGTGGGGGGGGGGGGGGGTGGGGGGGGGGGGGGGTGGGGGGGGGGGGGGGTGGGGGGGGGGGGGGGTGGGGGGGGGGGGGGGTGGGGGGGGGGGGGGGTGGGGGGGGGGGGGGGTGGGGGGGGGGGGGGGTGGGGGGGGGGGGGGGTGGGGGGGGGGGGGGGTGGGGGGGGGGGGGGGTGGGGGGGGGGGGGGGTGGGGGGGGGGGGGGGTGGGGGGGGGGGGGGGTGGGGGGGGGGGGGGGTGGGGGGGGGGGGGGGTGGGGGGGGGGGGGGGTGGGGGGGGGGGGGGGTGGGGGGGGGGGGGGGTGGGGGGGGGGGGGGGTGGGGGGGGGGGGGGGTGGGGGGGGGGGGGGGTGGGGGGGGGGGGGGGTGGGGGGGGGGGGGGGTGGGGGGGGGGGGGGGTGGGGGGGGGGGGGGGTGGGGGGGGGGGGGGGTGGGGGGGGGGGGGGGTGGGGGGGGGGGGGGGTGGGGGGGGGGGGGGGTGGGGGGGGGGGGGGGTGGGGGGGGGGGGGGGTGGGGGGGGGGGGGGGTGGGGGGGGGGGGGGGTGGGGGGGGGGGGGGGTGGGGGGGGGGCCCAACGTTCTACTACGGCACTGCTGGGTCGGCAGTGCACTACTACAGAGAGAGTTCTGAGAGAACTGGGACTAGCCCAAGGCTACCCCCTGGGCTTCATGTGGAGAAGTGTGGAAACAAATCCTGTTGACTAGATAAGAGCTGACTGCCCTTAATCACTGCATCACCTTTATTGACATAAGGGTAAGGAAATATGAAATCACATATTTAAAAGTTGGAATGGTGTCGTAAATCTACTACGTCCCTATCCTAAGTAGTCATAAAGAAGGCTATTCTCAGTCATTGCATTGCCACTCCCTACTGACTAGCAGCAGATTAATAAACTTGGATTGAATTATCTGATAAAACAGGCAGCGCAGAAGGACATAGCTGTGACCACGGGGGCATAATCTATCTGTGAGGAGCATTTTCTGGAATTTCCCTTATAGTTTTGAAAGGGGATTAGATACATTCAGAAAGGAAAGATAGCTATCAGTGACTATTATTCATTGCCTTGCTCCCTGATTTTGTAATCCAGTTTTATTACCTTGTTTTATTGTGCACAATACCATATTTCACTGCATTGTTCTCCAATCTTGTAATTCCTGCTTTACTGGGAAAGTTATTAGTGTAACGTTCTTGAATTTTGTTGGCTGTATATAATATACTGTTTTTAGCGCCTGTTTTTAGTTGGAATGCACCATGAGCCTCAGGAAGAAATGTGGACTATGATTTAATTTAACAAGTAACTATGATTGTTAAATGTCCGTGTTCAGACATACTCGGTCACTATATTGGGCGCAAGTGCAGAGGTGGCCGTTTCCATCTTTAGTTATTTAGTGCAGTTTTTAAAAATCCCACCCTTTCTCCAAGGAATTCAGGGTGCCATACATACAACGCTACCTTGCTTTATTATTTTATACTCACAACAACTCTGTGTGATTGGTTAAGCTGAGGGAGAAGAAGAGTTTGGATCTATATGCAGCCCTTCTCTCCTGTGAGGGGACTCAAGGCGGCTTACAAACTCCTTTCCCTTCCTCTCCCCACAACAGACGCCTTGTGAGGCAGCTGGGGCTGAGAAAGTTTGGAGAGAACTGTGACTAGTCCAAGGTCACTCATTAGGCTTCATGTGTAGGAGCAAGAAAACGATTCCAATTCTCCCGGCAACAGTCTGCCATTCATGTGGAGGAGTGGGGAATCAAACCTGGTTCTCCAGATGAGAGCCCACTTGCTCTTAACCACTGTAGCACGATGGAGGATTGGTTACATAGCTAGCTTCCATGGCAGAGTAGGGATTTGAATCTGGCCTCCTTGATCCTTGCTCAGAGGCGTTCCTCCCATTGGGCAAAGTGGGCAGTTGCCCAGGGCGCCACCTTGTGGGGGGCGACAAAAATGCAGGTGGGTTTTTTTTGAATTTTCAGTGTTTTTTCTGTTTTTGGCCTGCAGGGGGCGGGGTTTTTAGGCTAGCAGCACCAAAATTTCAGGGATTTTTCAGGAGACTATCCTAATGATATCACCCAGGTTTGGTGAGGTTTGGTTTAGGGAGTCAAAAGTTATGGACTCCCATAGGGAGTGTCCCCATCCCCCATTGTTTCCAATGGGAGCTAATAGGAGATGGGGGCTACACCTTTGAGGGTCCATAACTTTGGACCCCCTGAACCAAACTTCACCAAACCTGGGTGGCGTCATCAGTAGGGGGTCATGAAGATACTCTGAAATTTTGGTGCTGCTATCTTAATAATTGCACCCCTGACAGCAGGCACGCCCCTAAATTTCCCCAGATTCTCCTTTTAAATCCACCCCTTCCTGCCAATGCTTGTTTTCTTTCTTTCTTTCATTCTTTCAATGCCTAATAAAGGTTGTTGTTGTTGTTGGGGGGGGGGCATCAAACTCAGGTTTTCCCCAGGGCTCCAGTTTGCCTAGGTACGCCACTGTCCTTGCTGATTAACCACTACACATACTGCTTTTTGACTTGCTTGTGGGTTACTTTCTGTTGCTCCCATCTGACTTATTGTGCCCCCCCTGGTGGAATTTTCAGGGCAAGAGACATTCCAAGATGGTTTGCCATAGCTTGCCTCCGTGTCATAACCCTGGCGGCGTTCCTTGGAGGTCTCCCATCCGAGGGTCAGTCTTACTTTACTGAGATCTGAGGAGATCAGGCTAGCCCGGGTTTTCCAGGTCAGGGCAGTGGATTGCTACGTTCTTCCAAAATTCAGAATTGTGGTTTGTGATTTGTGGTCCGTGATTGCTGAGAGAACACAGTGATAGCGCCTCAACTGAAAGAAAAAGAGTCAAGGCACAGCAAGATGTCTGAATGCAACAGTGGAAAAGAGCTGTCCTACCTCACAGGGTGTTTGTTGTGAGGGGGGAAGGACAAGGAGACTGTAAGCCCCTTTGAGTCTCCTACAGGAGAGAAAGGGGGGATATAAATCCAAACTCTTCTTCTTCCTTTATCGCAGTATACATTTAACATTTGGGAACCTACAGTCATTTACATTTGAAACTTCACCTACTGAGATGCTGACCTCTGCTGCCACCTTTAGGTCACTGTACTCAATTGCAGACATGATGCGGGGGTTGTATTTATGAGCATGGGTGCCATCACGTTACAGCACTCCTGGGGACCGCATCGGTTTTTCAGAGATGGTTTGCCAGTGCCTACCTCCACATGGGCTGAGAGAGTTCTGAGAGAACTGGGACTGGCCCAAGGTCACCCAGCAGGCTTCTTGTAGAGGAGTGGGGACTCAAACCAGGTTCCCCAGGGATTCTATTTAGCACATTGTTATCCTGTGGTTTCCTTTAAGAACCTCAGGGTGGTTGGATGCCTTTGGGCAGCTGGTCATTCACAAAGAAGGGTCCGTACACTGCTAACCTAACAATCGGAGTTGTCTTTACTTAATAGAGCTTCTGGCTGCTGTAAGAAGCCAGGTTGACAGCTATGGGACAAAGATAGGACAGCTTGACCTTTGGTAATTTGCAAGAAGCTGGCTTTTCAGCTACATTCAAAGTGCACATGAAAGAAATAGGAAATCTATTCTCCTTTGCATCTCATCACAGTCCAAGTGTGTAGCTAGGCCAGAGGTCTGCAACCTGTGGCTCTCCAGATGTTCATGAACTACAAATCCCATCAGCCCCTGCCAGCATGGGATGCTGGTTGGGGCTGATGGGATTTGTAGTCCATGAACATCTGGAGAGCCACAGGTTGCAGACCCCTGAGCTAGGCACTCTGGGAAACCTCAAGGGAAGGCGCAGACAAGCTTCAGAACTAAGAAGCATGAATTATGCAGAATTCTCCCCTTTTTGGTAACCCTCATTATGGAGATGTGCCTTTCCCATTATATCTCCACAATGAAAAGGGCCAAAAGTTATTTTTTTAAAAAGAAAGACAGAAATCCAGAGAACCTATTGTAATATTATAGTGATAGGACAGTTTCCATTTTTAAAGAAAAAAAAATCTTATGCTGGAATGGGGGTGTGTATTTGCTACGGGTAACTGGGGCAGGAAAACGACAGGATACCTTGTGGAAGCCCCGTTGCGGCTAGATTGTTTCAGCAATCACAACAGCCATGGGGAAATCATGCCCATCGTTGTGTGGAAAAACATATTTGAAGTTTTAAGCCCCTGTTCTGTTAGAAATGAGCAAGGTCATCTTTCTGTATGCTGGGCCGTGCAGAGCTATACCTCCATAAGCAGGCTAACACATGTATGGGAGGAAAGGACTACATGTGTATCCATTAGCTTTTATATGAATAGATAGAATTCATAGAATCATAGAGTTGGAAGAGACCCCAAGGGCCATCAAGTCCAACCCCCTGCAATGCAGGAACACACAATCAAAGCACTCCTGACAGATGGCCATCCAGCTTCTCTGAGCAGCAGTGGCGTAGGAGGTTAAGAGCTCGTGTATCTAATCTGGAGGAACCGGGTTTGATTCCCCGCTCTGCCGCCTGAGCTGTGGAGGCTTATCTGGGGAATTCAGATTAGCCTGGGCACTCCCACACACGCCAGCTGGGTGACCTTGGGCTAGTCACAGCTTCTCGGAGCTCTCTCAGCCCCACCTACCTCACAGGGTGTTTGTTGTGAGGGGGGAAGGGCAAGGAGATTTTAAGCCCCTTTGAGTCTCCTGCAGGAGAGAAAGGGGGGATAGAAATCCAAACTCTTCTTCTTCTTCTTTAAAAACCTCCAAAGAAGGAGACTCCACCACACTTTGAGGTAGTGCATTCCACTGTCGAACAGTCCTTACTGTCGGGAAGTTTTTCCTGATATTTATGTGAAATCTCTTTTCCTTCACCTTCAACCCATTACTCCTGGTTCTAGTCTCCGGAGCAGCAGGAAACAAGCTTGCTCCCTCACCAACATAACACCCCTTCAAATATCTAAACGTGGCTGTCATGTCACCTCTTAACCGTCTCTTCACTAAACTAAACATAACCAGCTCCCGAAGTCTCTCCTTGTAGGGCATGGATTCCAGGCCTTTTACCAGAGGCTCAGTCTAGCCTTTCTCGCATGGTTATTGTGAGGATAACGCCAGAGGTGGGATCCAGCAGGTTCTCACAGGTTCCCAAGAGTGGGTTACTAATTATTTGTGTGTGCTGAGAGGGGGTGACTAATGGGTGATTTTGCCACGTGATTTTTGCCTGAGTTACGCCCCTCCTCTCAGCAGTTGCGCGCAGAACTTGAAGCAGTCTAGCAGGAGGTGCACCGGCGTGCATGGCAGCCTGCGCCTGCGTGCATTCGTTTCCTGCCCCAGGACCGGCGCAGCGGTTGCATCCTTGCCACAGCCCCGCCCAGGAATGCTCCGCCCCCGGAATGCCCGCCCCCGCCCCCGTCGTGCCCCGCCCAGCCCCATTGGCACTACGCCACAGTTTGAATCCCACCACCACGGGAACCGGTTACTAAAATTTTTGGATCCCACCACTGGATAACGCTGAGCAGAGAAAACAATGTAGGCTGCTTCGGTAGGGTTGCCAACTCTGGGTTGGGAATTACCTGGAGGTTTTGGGGGCGGAGTCTGGTGAGGGAGGGGAAGGACCTCAGTGGAGTAAAATTCCATGCAGTTCAATCTCCAAAGCAGCCATTTTCTCCAGAGGAGCTGATCTTTGTTGCTTGGGAATCAGTTGTTCTTCCAAGAGACTTAAAGCCAGTCGTGGAGCTACCAGGGGGCGGTGTGTGTGCGTGTGTGTGCCACGCACCGGGCGCACGGCTTTGGGTCACATGGGGGGTGGAAAATACCCCCCTCCCCCTTCCCCCCACGGCACTTCCCACACACACTTACTTTAGCAACCCGAGCAGGCTGGAGAACAGGCTTGCCTGTCGCCTTCCAGGCTGCAAAGGACCTGGTGGGAACCCTGGGGAATGTAGTTCCCACCAGAACAGGCAGACGTGCTCTCCAGCCTGCTCGGTTTGCTAAAGTAAGGGGGGGGGGGCGAAAAAGCCAGAGTGTGCACCGGGCGCACTCTGACCCAGCTACGCCTCTGCTTAAAACCCCCCACCCCCGGAGATTGACAACCTATTCTTTAGGTCCTAATATGGAAAGAAAGGTGGGGTCCATAAATGAAGTACATAAAATTAAATGAACGTGTCTCATCGCCTTTTAAAGCCGGCGGATCCAGGAACCACCGTGGCATCTTGAGGCAGAGAGTTCCATCCTTCCTTTTGGGTTTGTTAAAAGGAGCATTTCCTTTGGACAGCCCTCAATTTGTGGGCACTTCCTGTTAGCATGGATGAGAGAGAAAGAGGAAAGCAGTTTTATAAACATTCTAAGTTTTTCTGGTCTAATCTTGAATGATGTTCATCTCAATGAAGACACATCATCCTTCTCTTCCTTATGTCAGCTTCACTGGCTGTGTATATAGCTTTGAAGAAGAAGAAGAGTTTGGATTTATATCCCCCCTTTCTCTCCTGCAGGAGACTCAAAGGGGCTTACAATCTCCTTGCTCTTCCCCCCTCACAACAAACACCCCTGTGAGGTAGGTGGGGCTGGGAGAGCTCCGAGAAGCTGTGACTAGCCCAAGGTCACCCAGCTGGCGTGTGTGGGAGTGCACAGGCTAATCTGAATTCCCCAGATAAGCCTCCACAGCTCAGGCGGCAGAGCTGGGAATCAAACCCGGTTCCTCCAGATTAGATACATGAGCTCTTAACCTCCTACGCCACTGCTGCTCCCATCTTTCCAAGGCAGTGAAGTTCTGTGAGGGGAAAAAAGCGATAACTCCTCTGGGTTCCACTAGGTGGAGCCACCTTCTTAGCATAAAGCACCAGGCATCCTCCTGATAAGGTACTATTAATCTATGCGGTGCTACTTTATTTCCAGGAAAAGTATGTGTGGATTCCCTTGGGTTGCCTGAGCCGAGCACATAAGATTGAACACACACAATGGAGAGTTTTGGGAACTGAATGTCATCAATAGGGAAATGTAAAATCTTTACATCAAGTGACATAGAATCATAAAGTCGCAAGGGGCCATACAGGCCATTAGTGCATGCTAACCTGGCACGGGGGTCAAACATATGGCTTAGGGGGCTGGATCCATCCCTTGAGAAGGCTTACCAGGCCTGTGAGCCAGCTAAGACAATGCCTCCTCACTCACGCTGTGGGCTCGCCAGCTGAGGCAGCCACCCACCCTCCAAAACTGGCCACCTCCCCCAGTGCTGATGTGGGCTGGAAAGGCTGCTGCAGGCTCACCAGCTGAGGCACCCTCCCCACTTCAAATCAAATACCTTTAATGGCATATAAATAGAACAAAAATATAATATCACAACCTTCCTGTTAACACAGTTTAGAACAATTTAAGATTACACCGTTTAAAAATTTGGCCACAGCTTCCAGCACCTTACAGCAATGACTGTTTAAAAGAAATATAACCTTCCATTTATCAGTTGTATGACATATAGTAGTCCTAATTATTTATGTAGCTTTGGCCCCAATTCACAGTTCATACACAGATCCACTCAACCAAGTAGAGGGAAGCTGGGAAAATAAATGTACAGGTAAGGGAGGCCAATGTTCAGGATTTGCTCCTAAAGCCTGTTCTATGTACAAATCCAAAACCTGGTGACTGCATCAGTTTGCATCACTACTGGAGCTGTCCAACAGAAAAAGTAATCTTTTGCAAGTCAGATGCATACTCTTTTTTTGAATAGCAGAGGTTGACAGGTATTTGACTCCTGGGTCCTGTGTAAAGTGGACAATAAAAGTAAGATATGATCTATAGAGTCTACTACAGTTCCCGCTGCATATGCATAGCCTTTTGAGGTTGGTAAGAGGGTTTTAGTGAATCTCCTCACGTTGATACGGCTTTCGGATGGAAGGAGCATTGCAAACGGGTCAACATCATTGCTCTACGGAGGAACCCTGGAGCACGGTTATCTGGTGCAGGTACCGGAGCCCCCCTGCTACCAGTGCGTGTAGGTGATACCCAGAGCTAAAGGAGAGCAAGTCCTGGCAAAGCCTTTTCGAAGTAGGATCTGATGTGTGTTCCTGGTCAAAACAGCCTTCTCCTCAGAAGCTGGAAAAATCTCTTTGGATGGTAACATGGGCCAGATAATCCCAAGGGAATAGCCCTTAATTTGTTAATTTTTGTTTCTATGGATGCCCCACCATTCCGGAAAGTGACAAAGAAGTCTTGAGGGCTTTATATGACATTAAGGAGGCTGCATCAAGTGGATTGGAAACAGATGCTATTGGCCAATATTTGAGCGTGGCAAGTGCTCATGCTCTTGTCTCCTAAGAGATGTTGCCCAGTTCTCGAGGCACAGGGTGGTGTATGAAGGGGCACGCGTAGTGAGGGCATGCCCAAAAGTTTAAATAAAAGCTTAGATTGTACTCTCAAGCTCAGCTGTAAGTTAGACCAGGAGCCTATCCAAAGTGGGACTCCATATAATAAATTCGCTGGGCCACCTTGGTGCTTAAAGACTTTTAATGCTGCTGCAGAGGCACAAATTGATGGCCCTTGGTTATAGAAAAAGCGTAAGATTGTTGGATACACTGACCATGGAGTTTGTAACAGCATGGTCTCTGTGGCTAGCCCAACCCCTCTATAATGGAGGGTAGCACTCCTAAATATTTAAAGCATTTGACCTTGTTCCAATCAAAGTACTTCCTAGCATCCAACGGGATGGCTTCCAAGATTTTGCAGTAAACACTACAACCTTCGATTTTTGAGGAGTTGGAGTGTCAAGCTTCATTGATTGTACAGTATCCGTCATGCAAAGTTGCTAGGAGTCGCTTCATGCCCGATTTTTTGGTATACGACAGCAAAACTGGAAGTCAAGCCGGCATATAGCAATAGGGGGATTGGATGTCCATCTAGGTTTGGGCAGTGTGAATTTACAGATTTAAGTTTACTTGCTAGGTCATTTAAATAAAGATTGAAAAGAACTGGTGCAAGGACACAGCCTTGTTTTACTCCCTTGGAGATAGATATTTTGGGTGTAAGCGATCCCTCCTGATTGCATTTAACTTGACAGACTGTGTTCTGATGTAACACCTTGATTAGGGAGATCAATCTATTCTCTACACCCATTTTTCCAAGTTTAGCCCATAGCTTATCTCTTGGGACAGAATCAAAGGCCCCCTTGATGTCCAGGAATGCTGCATACAATGGCCTTTTGATTTTGTTACAGGTTCTCGGCCTTTTGGCTAAGATCAAGTGTAGTGTACCCTCCCCACTTGTGCCAATCAACTCCCCCAGTGCGGTTCTGGGATCCCCCCCCCAAGACCCAACCTTGCCTTGATATATAAAAAAAGAGTAAAGGTTCACAAAAAGGTCATTTTCTAAGTTAGCAGAAGTTTGCCAACCCCAGAGGATGGAGACAGTCATTATAGGGGCAAGAAGTAGCAACGAGTGACCTTTAACATGATTGGTGAATTCAATTGTAACTCTAGACCAATGAGAGGCTGTTGCCTGGGCAGGGAAAAGTATCCTGTTGGATGTATGCATTGTATATGCTATGCTAAGTTGGGATAGAGTTTAGTTCAGTGTGTGTTCACTTTGTTATTGCTGAAGAGTCTTGTATAGTTTTATAGTCTTGTATAGAATAGACTTGTGTAACCTTGCAACTGCCAAAGTAAAACCTTCCTGTGGAAAGAACATCTGGAGTGGAGAGTATTCTTTTCCAAGAGTGGTAGAATGTTGCAGTGAGTGCAAGAAGACTATATATCGTCTCATCTTACCAGAGTGACTCCGCTTTAAACTCTGCAGATAAGCCTGACCTAATCACATTTATGTCATAACCGGTTCTATTAACAAATCAGTTTGACACCCCTGCCGTAGGTTTGCAAGACAAGAGATGTTCAGAGGTGGTTTGTCACTGCCCACCCCTGTGTGGGCTGAGAGAGTTCTGAGATAACAGGTTTCATGTGGAGGAGTTGGGAAACAAACCCGATTCTCCAGATTAGAATCCACCCCTTTTAACTACTACACCATGCTGGCTCTACGTAGACCACTTCCACAGGTGTCAAACTTGCGGCCCTCCAGATGTTATGGACTACAGTTCCCATCATCCCCTGCCAGCATCATGATGGAAACTGTAGTCCATAACATCTGGAGGGCCGCAAGTTTGACACCTACAACTTAGGCCGTCAGAAAGAAGATAATAAAACCCTGATTTTGCCAGAGTCAGCCTATAACTGGAGATGAGTGCTCCCAGTAGGGTAGCTAGCTCTGGCTTGGAAAATTCCTGAAGATTTGCGTGTGTAGCTTGTGGAGGGTAGAGTTTGGGGAGGGGAATCAACAGGGATGTAATGCCATAGAGTTCATCTATTGAAGTTGCCACAGTCTCCCAGGGGACAGATCTCTCTAATCTGGAGCTCTTTTGCAATTTCAGGAACTCTCCTAGCAACCCGTCTCCAGGGTTTAAGCTTATGTCCTCCACTGCTCGTGACCTATCATGCCAAATGCAGCCCATTTATTATGTCAGCATTAGAAGAATTAGGGATGGTCAGATTTCTTGGTTTGATTACTTGCAGATGAGATCCTTTCGCATAAGACACTTTATAACAGAGGTGTCCAACTCTGGTGCTTCAGATGTTTGTGCAGGGGCTGATGGGAATTGTAGTCCATGAACATCTGAAGCACCAGAGTTGGACACCCCTGCTTTACAACAAGTATATCTTAAAGGCACATGAATGACTAGGACATTTTAGTAACACAACCTAAAAGCATTTTCAGTCATGACTCTAGAGCAGTGGTGGCGAACCTTTGGCACTCCAGATGTTATGGACTACAATTCCCATCAGCCCCTGCCAGCATGGGAAATTGGCTATGCTGGCAGGGGCTGATGGTAATTGTAGTCCATAACATCTGGAGTGCCAAAGGTTTGCCACCATGGCTTTAGAGTTTGAGCATTCATATTACATGTATTGAATCATCTAATTTTACTTGTAAGTGGGAGCAGGTGTTAGGTTACAAAGATGTTTGGAAGTGTGTGCTGTCTTGAGAGCCAGCAGGGTGTAGTGGTTAAGAGCAGGTGCACTCTAGTCTGGAGAACCGGGTTTGATTCCCCACTCTGCCACTTGAGCTGTGGAGGCTTATCTGGTGAACCAGATCAGTTTGTGCACTCCAACACATGCCAGCTGGGTGACCTTGGGATAGCCACAGTTCTTTGGAGCTCTCTCAGTCCCACCCACCTCACAGGGTGTCTGTTGTGGGGGGAGGGGAGGGAAAGGTGATTGTAAGCTCTTTTGCGTCTCCTAACAGGAGAGAAAGGAGGAATATAAATCCAAACTCTTATTCTTTTCATTGTTTTCCATTTGTCTGGATTTCAAAGAAAATATTTATAAGAGATTCTTCAGTTGTACCTTACACCAAAATTGATTTGCAAAAATATGTACCTCTTGCTCAAGCAATTGTTGGTAGTCCTGCCATATCAGCAGATTTTTATACATGTTGTGGTTCTGTCTAAAAGCAGTTGAGTATTGGAATAAAATTGTTCGCATGCTAAGCTCCAGTTTAAGCATGAATGTTTGGAAGACACCCGAAACTTTGTTGCTTAATTATGTTCCCTTCAGTCCCTGTAAATTGCAATATATATTCTTAAATTCAATTATGGCAGCTGGATTGGTCTATACATGTTGCTGGAAGTCTAAAGTCTTCGTATCTTCGGGACCGCATCACCCCACACGTCCCAACACGGCCTCTTTGCTCAGCAGAGGCCAATCTACTGGTGGTCCCTGGCCCCTTGATGATGATACGGCTGGCCTCCACGCGGGCCAGGGCCTTTACAGCGCTGGCCCCTGCCTGGTGGAATGCTCTCCCTCCAGCTGTGCGGGCCCTGCGGGATCTTAATGAGTTCCGCAGGGCCTGCAAGACCGAGCTGTTCCACCGGGCCTTTGGGGAGACCAGCCGTTGATGGCCCCCCTTAACATCGGTGGAATTTCGCAGGGCCTGTAAGACGGAGCTGTTCCGCCGGGCTTTTGGAGGTACCAGCCGTTGATGGTGCCCCCCCCCCCCCATGGCCATACATCTGGGCCTTACCATCTTGGGATTGCTGTCCTTCCCTCCGGCAAGAGGGTTTGAAATTGAGACTGCGGACGCCATTCTATGAATTAATTTAACTATTATAGTTAGTTTCCTATTTTACTGCTGCTTTTAAAGGTTTTAGTTGTTTTTAGCTGTACACGGTGGTTACTGTGTTGTACACCGCCCAGAGCCCCTAGGGGATGGGGCGGTCTAAAAATCTGAAAAATAAATAAATAAATAAATAAATAAATAAATAAATAAATAAATAAATAAATAAATAAATAAATAAATAAATAAAGATACCCTGAATATTAATGATCAATTATGGCCCTTTCTGCAGAGAAAGGGAACAAAATGTTTCCTCTATGGCAGTGATGGCGAACCTTTTTGAGACCGAGTGCCCAAATTGCAACCCAAAACCCACCTATTTATTGCAAAGTGCCAAAATGGCAATTTATTTATTTATTTATTTATTTATTTACATTTATGGGTTTTTTATACCGCTCTACCCCCGAAGGACTCTGAGCGGTGTACAACATAGTTTCCTCTACACAGTGCACAATAACCCATATAAATACCCCATTAAAATTAGATTAAAACACAGCGATAAAAGTTAACAAAGATGACGTCCCGCAATAACCCCAATTAAAATTTAACCTGAATTCTGAGGTTTTAGTTTAGAAAAAATGGTTGGCTCCGAGGCGTGCGTTACTCGGGAGTAAGCTTGGTGAAGCAACCATCCAACGCTTCGAATGGGTGAATCACAACCTTAGGAGGGTTTACTGAGAAGCAAGCCCCATTGCCAGCAACCGAGCTTATTCCCAGGTAAAAGATCGTACCCAGGCTAGCCTAGATGTGTGTGTGTGGGGGGGGGGGGTGATTTTCCGTCCCCCCCACATGATGAACTCTGTGCACGTGTGCCCACAGAAAGGACTCTGAGTGCCACCTCTGGCACCCGTGCCGTAGGTTCGCCATCACTGCTTTATGGAGTTCCCAGTCTCAACACGTTTTAAACGAATGCCCTTTTTAAAAGTTTCTTTCCTTGAAATGTTTTCAAAACGGCTTCATTTGCCTGTGCGGTGTCTTTAAGATGTTTCCGACGCTTCTCTGCCAAACGTCTTCCTTGTTGCCAGGGTGTGAGCTCACTGACAGTTCCCCCTCGCATATTTTTCCAAATTTCAGCACAGTTTCTTCATTTGGGGAAGCGGGGGGGGGGGGGTAAGTGATGGTTGTACTGTAGCAGGCGCAGAGGATCTCAGCAGCCTGCTGCGAAGCTTGGAAGCATGGATTAGACAACACACTCAAAAAGGGAGAAATCACAAAAATGGCAGCCAGCAATCATTTCAAGAGGTTAGTGCGGACATATACTGAAAACATTTCAGAAATGTTTCAGAAACATTTTCAGGGATATGTGCGGAAAGGGCCTGAGTGAAACTTATTTGTTGGTTAAACTTACCTTTTTTTGCGCGTGGCAAAAAAACTTCACAGTGTCATGGTCCAAATGGTTGCAAGTAATTAATGATTGAGGGACTGGAGCACCTTCCCTATGAGGAGAGGCTGCAGCGTTTGGGACTCTTTAGATTGGAGAGGAGGCGGCTGAGGGGGGATATGATTGAAGTCTACAAAATTATGCATGGGGTAGAAAATGTTGACAGAGAGAAATTTTTCTCTCTTTCTCACAATACTAGAACCAGGGGGCATTCATTGAAAATGCTGGGGGGAAGAATTAGGACTAATAAAAGGAAACACTTCTTCACGCAACGTGTGATTGGGGTTTGGAATATGCTGCCACAGGAGGTGGTGATGGCCACTAACCTGGATAGCTTTAAAAGGGGCTTGGACAGATTTATGGAGGAGAAGTCGATTTATGGCTACCAATCTTGATCCTCCTTGATCTGAGATTGCAAATGCCTTAACAGACCAGGTGATCGGGAGCAACAGCCGCAGAAGGCCATTGCGTTCACATCCTACATGTGAGCTCCCAAAGGCACCTGGTGGGCCACTGCGAGTAGCAGAGAGCTGGACTAGATGGACTCTGGTCTGATCCAGCTGGCTTGTTCTTATGTTCTTATGTTCTTAATTACATTCAGGCAAAATGTGTGGATGTATGATGAGTTTGTTGGTTTCTGTGTTAAATAAATAGAAAGTTTTTTTTATAAAAAGCCAAATTGAGCCCATGAACTATGCCAGGCAAGGTCCTCAACAGTCCTCTTGTTCTTTGCAACTGCAAGTAAGCAGCAGAAGGTTACTCATTGAGCACATTGACTTGGTAGATCGCAAACAGTGCATGTTATAATAAGTGTTGCTAACAGAACTGGAGTGGAGAAAGGTCCTGTTCCTTTAATGCTAACAAAAACACTGGCAAACCCAGCGAGGAAGGCAAATATCACAATCCCGTATTATTCACAAGTACGGAGTTCTCCTGGGGAAGGCCAAAGGCAGTGATGGCGAACCTTTTTGAGACCGAGTGCCCAAACTGCAACCCAAAACCCACTTATTTATCGCAAAGTGCCAACACGGCAATTTAACCTGAATACTGAGGTTTTAGTTTAGAAAAAACGGTTGGCTCCGAGGTGTGAGTTACTCAGGAGTAAGCTTGGTGGTAGTCGGTGGCTTTGCTTTGAAGCAACCGTGCAACTCTCCCAATGGGTGAATCACGACCCTAGGAGGGTTTACTCAGAAGCAAGCCCCACTGCCAGCAACCGAGCTTACTCCCAGGTAAAGGATTGCGCTTTAGTTTTTGGCATGAAAATCAGTGGGGTTTAACAGTGCTTAACAGCGTTACCTACACTGCTTCCCCAAAACTAGGTCTTAGGTTTAATGCTAATAATCGAGCCCAGCGGCCCAGGCCAGCCTAGATGTGGGGGGGGGGGGGCACTCTGTTTGCACGTGCCCACAGAGAGGGCTCTGAGTGCCACCTCTGGCACCCGTGCCATAGGTTCGCCACCACTGGCCTAAGGGATTGGTGTCTTTAGAGCCCTGGTTTGTTTGTGTATGACATTAATTTCATAATCTCACTCCCTTGCATACTGGTGACAGAGATCCCACTCCCTGGGGGCAATTGGGACATTCACACTGAGATTTGGTCTGTTAAACTTGGTGACAAAATTACCAGATCTCTAGCAATCAGTCTGCAGAGGATCAGAAGCCATTCCGAAGGGCCTTAAGAAAGGGAGGAGATCTTCAGAGGAGACCTTTCTCCCTGCAAAACAAGCCCCTCCGGCCTTAAACCCTGGCAGCTGATCAGAGGACAGGTGTACACACATCTTCATGGCAGCTGTTTTCTTAGTGAATTTTACTTAGATCACTGAAATCAAAGGGTTTTGCTTTCAAGTAAAGTTTGGGATAAAGACAGTGGTGGCTACATTAATAAAAGATACCTGTTCTAAGGCTGCTGCTGTCTTCCATTGTGTGTGCGTCCCTCGAGGAGTTTCACATGTAAATTGTCAGTGTGCCGCTTTTTCACTTGGTCTGTGTGTTGCTGTGTTCCAACAAGAACTTGAGATAGGCATAATTATGTTATCACCGAGATGTTTGTCTCCACGCTGCGTAATCTTTTACCAGCCGGCTTCTCCGTGCTGCCCTGCTTTCAAAGGCGTAAGGACAGGCCTGGCTGGGTTTTTTCTTGGTCAGTTGGCAATTTTGCACACCCAAGTCGATACTGAATGAAGGCCCCGCTCTGCCGCTAGAGTCAGGTTGCATTCTTTTTGTGGACAGTCTAGGAAAAAAAATGCCCTGCCCCTTTAATAAAGGATTGATGAGTGGGAATGGGCTTTTAATGCTGTGGAGGTAACCAACCTCGCCTGGTAAATTAACATCACATTAGCCATCTCCGCAGAAAAATAATGTGCCCATTATTACTTGGTCTCTGACCTGCTCTGCCTGGACACTGTGATCGAGACAGCCGTAGTGAACAAACTCCCGGTCTTCTTAGACCGTTCATCTGCCTTTGGACCCTTTTCAGACTGGTTTCAGGCCAGACTAGGACAGATAACCCTGGTGGTCTTAGTGGATGACATCCATCTGATTGTAAACAGAGGCCATGCTTCTTTGTTGAGCCACTGCAGCCTTTGATCATGCCATCCTGTTGAGGCATTTGGAAACAGAAATGGGTACCGGAGGATGCTGTTCCTCATGGATCAGACTCAAAGGGTTGCTATTGGAAACCAGTTATCCATGTGGGATGGGTCCTGTGGAGTTCCACAGGGCACAATCTTATCCCCACCGTTATTCAACAGAAAGCTTTTAGGATAAATCATTTGTAGCTTCAGAATTCAATGTCTTTAATCTGATGACTCCTAGCTCTGTATCTCTCTCTCTATCCAAATCCCCAGGCAATGCAGTTGATGTCTTGAGCCAGTGTCTGATTGCTGCAGTCGAATGGTTGGAAGTGAAGGTGTATTGAAACCAAACCCAGACAAGTCAGAAGCACCACTGGGTAAATAGCCTGAGGTCTTAAGTGACACTGTGCTGACCCTTGTTGACTTGGGTCGATTCCACACTTGAGAATCGACCTAGGTTCGACCTGGATCCCTGAAAAGTACTGACCTAGGTTGACTCCGTTGTTACTCCCCACAGCAGCCGAGGTCGTTCCGCCCAAGCCAAGCTCAGAGGGCGGGATCACCTCACCGCCAATTCGCTGCTCGTTCCCGATTGGCTGCTGTTCCACAGCAGGAAACGTGAATGTGTGTCCCCTTTTTTTTAACATAACGGCAACGTAGCCACAAATCAGTGCTCTATGTAGCTAAAAGCAGCATGTAAACATGCACTGTTTATATGTATGACCGTCGCTTCGTTTACAAGAAGGAAAATGTTTTTTAAAAGGCACGCTTTTTCCCGTCGCGAGTCTCCCGTTCTGCGCATGCCCAAAACACTGAACTGTGATTGGCTGAATGGGAGAGTTGCGGTGAGGACGATTCCCCACTTCACCGGCTTCAATCTGAGTTTGACCTAGGTTCGCTGAAAAAGTTGTACCTCCCTGGTGGAGTTGGAAATTTGACAGTTAGAGGGGGTGAAGCTGGGACGGACCGTGTCAAACTCAGCAGCTGTGGGGAGTACCAAGGTCGAACCCAGGTCAAACCTAGGTCGATTCAGCAAGTGGGGAATTGACCTTGGTCGAGAATCTAGGGGTTATGGTGGACACAGCATTACTGCTGGAGAAACAAATACAGTAGGAGGTTTGGGTGAGAGAAGGCATTTCCTGCCTGCTTTTGTTTGCTCAGCAGGTAGGAAACTTCTTCAACCCTGGTTGGGGGGAAAAGATTGCTAGTTTAGCTATTTTTTTAAAAAAAAACTTGGGTTGAAAGAAATAAAACATTCTGAAGACTTTGGGGGGGGGGGGGGAAGAGCTGTGCAAACTTCTTCCCTCCAACAGTTTTTAAAAAGCCCTCAAGACATTTTATTTCAGCTGTGTGGAAACGACTGTTTTAAAAAGGAATTCATTTGAAACATTTGGAGGCTGGAAATAAAACATTTGGAGGCAAAAAACAATGTGGAACTCCATGGAGGGAGTGTTGTATTTCCTGCCTCAAAATGTTTTAAATTAATTGTGCGGAAAGGGCCATCCAGCAGCCAATCAGAAGTCTTGTTGGTCAAAAGCCTCTCCTGGCTCTGCCCACTTTCTAAAAACATTTGGTGGGTACCAGGAAAAGTGTCAGTAGGCACCATTACCCCCTTGGATACACTAAGGTGGAGACCCCTGCTCCAGTTGGAGGAGAATGTCACAGCTTGGTTATTATCAGGACTTAGGCGGAGCACGCGTATTAAACTCATTTTGCAGTCACCTCATTGGCTGCCCATCAGTTACCAAGCTCCATTCAAGGATTGGTTGTCACAAAGAAAGCCCTTGATGGCCTTAGGCCCTCCTATTTTCAAGACTGCCTTTCTACCTTTGTCCCACCACAACCGCTTCATTCATGTGAGTAGGTGTGCAAGATCAACCTGCAGCTGGGCAAGATCAACAGCTGCCTGTAGCCATGCCTTCTCTGCGGTGGCCCCTGCCCTTTGGAATGGCCTGTCTGAAGAGGTCAGGAAGATTCACCCACTTCTATTCAGATGCCTCACCTATTGACCTTGCTATCTCTTTTGTTACTCATATGCTACACTTCATTGTTACTCACTTGCCAGGCCACTCCTATTCAGACGCCCTCACCTCTTGACCTTTACTCACAGGTATATATACTCCACTTGCTTTCCTTTCCAACTATCAGATCCTCTGAAGATGCCAGCCACAGGTGCAGGCGAAACGTCAGGAGAGAATGCTGCTAGAACACGGCCATACAGCCCGGAAACCACACAGCACCCCAGTGATTCCGGCTGTGAAAGCCTTCGACAATACAGATTCACCCACTCCTGATGAATGATGTAAAACAGAACTGTTCAGGAGGGTATTTACAACAGATACACCCACTGCGTTTCTACTGACGTGATGCCGTGTTCTGAACGGTCATGTTTAATGCTTACGCTTTGTTCCGTTCCGTGTCAGATTTCTGCCATTCCTAGTCTTGTTAATGGCTTATTAGAGGTATCAGCTTATTGATTGCATTGATTCACATTTTATATTCTGCCCTCAGCCTCATTGAAACAGGCACGGGCAGACTGTAAATGACATAATTTAAATGAAGAGATCTGACATTTTTTTCCTCCAAGCTGTCAGCCCCACCTGTGGTATGTGGAATGGATTGTTTGCATTCCTATTTTTTAAATGCCTGCACATATTCCAGGCTTGGACCATAACACTGAAAATAGGCATTGTTATATTGAACTTCCCCCCCTCCCCAGGATTAATATATTTCTAAAATACATAGGACATGCAGAGGTGCAGCAAATGAAGTTTTTCCCTTCATGGGCATAGAGTCCCTGCCCTCTGAGTGGCATAAAGCCCTCCATTTTATTCCCACAATACTCCTGCGTAGGAGGTTAGCTGAAAGTCTAGGAAAAAAAGATGACTAGGGGAGACTTGACAGTGATTTATAAAATACGCACGGCATGGAGAAAGTACATAGAACATTCTCTCCATGTTCCATAACAAGAGAACTAAGAAGAAGAAAGAAGAAGAAGAAGAAGAAGAAGAAGGAAGAAGAAGAAGAAGAAAGAAGAAGAAGAAGAAGAAAGAAGAAGAAAGAAGAAGAAGAAAGAAGAAGAAAAAGAAGAAGAAGAAAAAGAAAGAAAGAAAGAAAGAAAGAAAGAAGAAGAAGAGTTTGAATTTATATCCCCCCTTTCTCTCCTGTAGGAGACTCAAAGGGGCTGACAATCTCCTTGCCCTTCCCCCCTCACAACCACCACCCTGTGAGGTGGGTGGGGCTGAGAGAGCTCCGAGAAGCTGTGACTAGCCCAAGGTCACCCAGCTGGCGTGTGTGGGAGTGCACAGGCTACACTGAATTCCCCAGATAAGCCTCCACAGCTCAGGCGGCAGAGCGGGGAATCAAACCCAGTTCCTCCAGATTAGATACAGGAGCTCTTAACCTCCTACGCCACTGCTGAGAAGAAGAGGAGGAGGAGGAAGAGGAGGAGTTCATATTTACACCCCACCTTTCTCTCCTGTAAGAAGACTCAAGGTGACTTACAAACTCCTTTCCCTTCCTCTCTCCACAACAGACACCTGGTGAGGCAGGTGAGGCTAAGAGAGTTCTGAGAGAACTGTGAGAGAACTGTGAGAGTTCTGAGAGAACCCAAGGTCACCCAGCAGGAATGTAGGAGTGCGAAAACACATCTGGTTCACCAGATAACCCTCTGCCAGTCAGGTGGAGGAGTGGGGAATCGAACCTGGTTCTCCAGATTAGAGAATCCACCTTAGCCACTACACCACGCTGGCTCTCATGAAGGTAATGGATTCAAGACTGGCAAACAAAAGTACCTCTTGGCCGATTAGGAACAGCGAGGTTCTCGTGTCTTCAAAAAGAACTCACCACAGAGTCTACGGTCCCTTTCGCGCACGCAAAATAATGTGTTTTCAAACCACTTTCACAACTGTTTGCAAGTGGATTTTGCTATTCCGCACAGCTTCAAAGAGCACTGAAAGCAGTTTGAAAGTGCATTATTCTGCATGTGCGGAATGAGCCTTTGTTTCGGAGACCACCCTGGTGGCAGCAGGGCGGGCATTACCCATCAGCTGGCTTTTTGCTTGCATCCGGGGTGGGAGCGATGTTTCATGGGTTCTCTATCTTGCACGCGTGCTTTAATTTTTCATATAATCTTTAATTTTTATCTTTAACCTTATCAATAGATCAATAGAACAGCATCAATAGATTTACATATCAATCTATCAATAAACCAATAGATCGACATCAATAGACTGATATATCAATCTATTACTCTACTGACTGAACAAGTGGTTCAGTTGTGGAATTTACTGCCAGCATACACAGCAACGGCCACAGCCATTTTGGTTTGTTGCCGTCAAGTCACAACTCACTTAGGGTGGCCTCATAAGGTTTCCAAGGCAAGGGACATTCAGAGGTAATTTGCCATTGCCTGCCTCTGCATCACGACTCTGGTACTCCTTGGTGGCCTCCCATCCAAATACTTGCCAGGGTCAGCCCTGCTTAGCCTCTGAGACCAGAGGAGATCAGGCTAGCCTGAGGTATCCAGGTCAGATTGCCACAGTCACAGATGGCTTTAAAAGGAGATCAGGCAGGTTCCAGGAGAAGAGGGCCATCAATTGCTAATAGCCATGGTGGCTAAACAAAAACTCCATGTCCAGAGGTAGTAAACCTCTGGATTCTAGCATCAGGAGGCAACATCAGGGGAAGGAACGAGCCTATATGCCCTACAGTTGGTCTTCCAGGGTGACTGGTTGGCTGCTTTGTGAGACAGGATGCTAGACTACATGAAGAAGAAGAAGAAGAAGAAGAAGAAGAAGAAGAAGAAGAAGAAGAAGAAGAAGAAGAAGAAGAAGAAGAAGAAGAAGGAGAAGGAGAAGGAGAAGGAGAAGGAGAAGGAGAAGGAGAAGAAAAAAAAGCTGGATTTATATCCCCCTTTCTCTCTTGTAAGGAGACTCAAAGGGGCTGTCAATCACCTTTCCTTTCCCTTCCCTCCTCACAACAAACACCCTGTGAGGTAGGTGGGGCTGAGAGAGCTCAGAAGAGCTCTGTGACTCGCCCAAGGCCACCCAGCTGGCATGTGTGGGAGTGTTACAGGCTAATCTGAATTCCCCAGATAAGCCTCCACAGCTCAAGTGGCAGAGTGGGGAATCAAACGCGGTTCCTCCACCACTGCGCCACCGCTGCTCCCATGGACTACTGGTCTGACTCAGCAGAGGTCTTCTTACTGTTTCAGAGGGAGTGTCTGGTCCTGAGGCTACCCATTGAAGGATGGATGGAGATTTGAACTCAGCTCTCCACAACCTGGCACTCTTAACCACTGTACCACTCAATCTGGCGCTCTAACCACTGTACCACACTGATCCTCAGGGACAGACCCTGTTCCCTTCCCTTCTTGTGCTGCTGTAAGAAGATAGCCTCACAGTTTGAAAAGCAAAGCTGTAGGCCTCCTTGTGCAGCCACAAACAAGAATCCAGCGATAGCAAATGGTCCCTGGCACACGGCCAGCGGGCAGGTGATAATAATCATACCCCGGAAGCTAGAAGACAACAACACCTTGGGCTCCGGCAACCTTTCCGGCCCCCTGAAGTCTCTCGGGACCGCTTAGGGATCAAGGGATCTCTCGTGCTGTCTCGTCCTCTGGAAGATAATTGGATTTTAGCAAAGGTAAAAAGCATTGGAGACGCATCAGGGAGACATGGCCCCTGGTGCTAAAGAAGCTGGCTCTGCCCAGGCAGGCAGCAAATTATCCTCTGCCCAGAGGACCCTGCTCTATTCTGTATTCCCTCTCCTGGACCAGGGAGTCCATTAAGTTGAGTCAGTTTCTGTCTCTTCAATTTCCAGGCAGGGAGGTTAGTGCAGCTTGATGGGGGGAAGATAATAGCTTAGTAATTTAATTGTCTCTCTGACCAACCAACCCCCCCCCCCCCCCAATCCCTAGGCTTATAACATTAGGAAGTTAGGAACTGAAAGCAGCACAGAAGGCAAGCAGGCACTCAGATTTGCATTTAGAAAGAATTGCCTTTAACCTTTCGTACAGCCTGGGCTATGCCGGCGGCCTCCGGAACACAGGGCCGGTCACAAGAGGGGGGTGTCTGGCAGATCCAAAGAGGAGGAGGAGGAGGAGGAGGAGGAGGAGGAGGAGGAGGAGGAGGAGGAGAAGAAGAAGAAGAAGAAGAAGAAGAAGAAGAAGAAGAAGAAGAAGAAGAAGAAGAAGAAGAAGAAGAAGAAGAAGAAGAAGAAGAAGAAGAAGAAGAAGAAGAAGAAGAAGAAGAAGAAGAAGAAGAGTTTGGACTTATATCCCCCCTTTCTCTCCTGCAGGAGACTCAAAGGGGCTGACAATCTCCTTGCCCTTCCCCCTCACAACAAACACCCTGTGAGGTAGGTGGGGCTGAGAGAGCTCCGAGAAGCTGTGACTAGCCCAAGGTCACCCAGCTGGCATGTGTGGGAGTGCAAAGGCTAATCTGAATTCCCCAGATAAGCCTCCACAGCTCAGGCAGCAGAGCAGGGAATCAAACCTGGTTCCTCCAGATCAGAGTGCACCTGCTCTTAGCCACTGCTAAGAGTTGGAAGAGACCCCAAGGGCCACCAAGTCCAACCCCCTGCAAAACAGGAACACACAATCAAAGCACTCCTGTCAGGTGGCCCTCCAGCCTCTCTTTAAAAACCTCCAAAGAGGGAGACTCCACCACACTCCGAAGTAGCGCATTCCACTGTCCAACAGCCCTGTTCTAAATATATAAATGTTAACCAGGTGGTAACTTTCTACCTGCAGCATGGGTAGCATTTCACGTTGCCTTGCTCCTACCCTTTTCTTTTAAAGAAAGGTTGCTAGCCGTCGTATTTGAAGGGTAAAAGAGAAAAAATGTGCTGTCCAGACGAGGGGGCTAGAGAGCTTCAGTGTAGTTGCTGAAGGGTGCAACTATGGCAAATATTGCTTTTTGCTCTTCCCAGTGACTGCTGCTCAGAAGAAGGGTTGCTTATCTCTTTCCAGGTCCTGCAGTTCTCGTGGAAGACCATTCCGTTCTTCCATCGAAGAAATTCAGTTCTTTCTGCTCTGCCCTTTGTCAGCTCCAAAGCTTGTAAAACAAGCTTTGCTCTTCAGACTACCTTCAGAGTTTCCCAGTCAATCCCCCTGTTGTTCTTTTAGCTTGCTCACACCTGCTTTAGGCCACCTTTTCGATTTCAATGTAAAAAGCATGATGCCCCATGAGCCTCTGCCAAATATGCTGATTAACACAAGCTCATGCATGTATCATCTGTCTGCTAGTCTGTTCTGACTTGTCCATCAAAAATATCTGTGGTCTACTAATCAGACCGAGGCCTAAAACGGTTTGGGTTTTTTTCTTTTTCCAGTACATTTAGATGTGGCAGCCAATTTTGTGGCTGGCTGTGCCTCCTGAGGGAACCATTTTGTAGATGGCCATGCGGCAGCCATTTTGTGGCTGGCTGTGTCTCCTGTGGCAGCCATTTTGTGGCTGTGCCCATCCCGCTCTGTCAGAATTCCAAAGCTTGTGCTACACTGACTGATCAGTTGGGGAACAGATGTAAGTGGGGCGTGATACGTCAGCTTTCCCAGATGAATGGAGACCTGCCACACAAGGCTCTGCTTGCCCTTGTTGTCCATCCATGGGGATGAAAGAGTCTGAAGCTAGTCTTGCTAACAGAACAGCAGGAAGATGCCATCCAGTTTTGATCTCTAACACTTATATGGCAGAAGAAGTGCATGCTCCTCAAAGAAAAGAAGAAAACCTCACAGATACTTGGATGTGAAAATTATACAAGGTTGGCATGACTCAGATGTCTCCAATATAGGGTCACCAAGCTCCAGAAATGGCCTAGAGTCAGCGGCATAGCTGGGCAAACTGAGCCTGGTGCGCAGTCTATATTTTCACAGAAGCTGTGACTAGCCCAAGGTCACCCAGCTGGCGTGTGTGGGAATGCACAGGCTAATCTGAATTCCCCAGAGAAGCCTCCACAGCTCAGGCGGCAGAGCTGGGAATCAAACCCGGTTCCTCCAGATTAGATACATGAGCTCTTAACCTCCTACGCCACTGCTGCTCCTGGGAGTTCTGGGAGTTGATTCACACATGCCTGCGTGGTTCTTCATTTCTCACCGGTTGACCTCTAGCTTTATGTGTGAATGGACTGACAAGCCATGTGTTTGTATGAGTGCCTATCCAGTCGCGTGAAATGGGGCCATTAAATTGGGCCCTCCATGGATCGTCTGGGATAATATAGCACGCCAGAATGCTGTTATAACAAGTAGGCCAAGATACATCTTTGCTCAGCATCAGCTCAAAGCATCATTTAGAACAGGGGTCCCCAAACTACGGCCCGGGGGCCAAATGTGGCCCCCTGAAGGCATTTATCCGGCCCGCCAGGCATGGCGGCGATGGCTCCATTCATGTGCAGTGGGGGCTCAAGGGAGAGGAGGAACCGGCCCCAACGGCTGTTGATTGCAGTTACATGATGGCACCCCCAAATCTCCATGCATTTTCTGACCCAGAGTTGGAAACCTTACATGTGGCAACGCCTGCTCCGCCCTTCCCTCTCGGCTACTCCATGTGTTGCTCTCAGGCTTTCTGTTCCGCCTCACTCCCATTGGCATCAGCCAGGCTGGCGAATCGCTCGCTGGCTGCTAGGGAGGAAAGAACCCAGGAAGATACCTGATCCTGGGTTAGATGGAATGCTTCATTGGGAAAGTTCTGCTTTTTTTTTTTACAGGGGAAGGTATTCCACAGCCTCCCCAACAATATTTGGAGCCCACCCTGTACTTGACATACTTTGGTCACTGTTCTAAAAATAGACCATGACAGAAAGGCTGAAAGGTGAAATCAAACATTTACAATCATTTGTGCATAGGAATTTGTTCATAGTTTTTTTTAGTCCGGCCCTCCAACAGTCTGAGGGACAGTGAACTGGCCCCCTGTTTAAAAAGTTTGGGGACCCCTGATTTAGAAGGTTAGCAGAAGCGTTGCCTTGCTTGAGTCCAAATGTAAGCAAATTGAGAGGTATATGTGCCCTAACTGGTGGGAGTCCAAGGTACATACACATCAGGGCTGCGAGAGCATCCAAAAGCCCGTTTTGCCTCTTTCCCTCAGATTGGGCTGTTAATGTTGTGAGTCACTTTGAGCCCATCCCGACGGGAATGAGCAGGATAACATCTAATAAATGATCATGATAAGGACTAGAGACTTACTCTTTTAAAAATTAAAGCTGGAAATTCAGAGGAACTAATTGATTATAGCAATATAGCATGATAAATGGATTTATGATTGTGGATCATGGGTGGATTTATGATTGTGGATTGATGCTGTTGTGTGCACTGTAATTGGGATACTGTGATGCTATATCGCTGTTGTTATTATTGTTTTGTTATCTTATCATAAATGTTATATTGTTAGTTTGTAATTACTATGTTGTTGTTATGAGATATTGTATTAATGTTGGTGATGCTGTTATTTTAGTTGATTAGTTGTGATTAGTTGCTAACCTGATGTTATTATTGTTTATACTGAATTGCTGTTTTTTTATTCCTGTTATTGTTTTTTATTATTTATTTATTTATTTATTTATTGGGTTTATAAACCGCCCTCCCCCGAAGGGCTCAGGGCGGTGGACAACATAAGTAGAGCACAATATCAGATTAAATACAATAAATATAGATTAAAACGGCTCTAGTGAAAATAAACCCTACCCCATTTAAAATGCAGCATAAATTAACTCAGGATGGTGCCTGCTATCAATTCCCACTAAACCCCAGAGGGGAAGGAGTGGCAGGATCTCCATGATGTTATAAAGGAGAAAGGAAGGAGGAGAGGGGGCCCCTATCAACGGCTAGTCTCTCCAAAGGCCCGGTGGAACAGCTCAGTCTTGCAGGCCCTGTGGAACTCAGCAAGATCCCGCAGGGCCCGGACCGTTGGTGGAAGAGCGTTCCACCAGGCGGGGGCCAGAGCTGTAAAGGCTCTGGCCCGGGTGGAGGCTAGCCGTATCATTGAGGGGCCAGGGATCACCAGTAGATTGGCCTCTGCCGAGCGCAGAGACCGATTTGGGACATATGGGGTAAGACGGTCCCGCAGGTACAGAGGTCCCAGGCCGCGTAAGGCCTTAAAGGTCAACACCAACACCTTGAAAATGATTCAGTATTCGATTGGTAACCAGTGACATTTACAATGTTGTTCACCGCCCTGAGCCCTCCGGGGGAGGGCAGTATACACATTAAATATCATATCATATAATAAGGCTAGACGTCTAAGGAAGTGTTTCTGCATTGATTCCGCAATAGCAATCAGGTAGTTCCAGAGCCAGAACGAGGGGGAACTGTGCCCGGGGCATGCGTGCGCCCTGCGTCCCGCCCCCACCATGCCCCCACCATGCCCCCGCACTGGCACCTGCCTGGTGCATCGTGCACCCCCCACCCCCTTGGCACTATGCCACTGGGTAGTCCTTTCAACCGCAAACTTCTGTGCCATAGAGAAGATGGGGGATAGCCTTACACAGAAATAGTTTAATAGCTGCATCGACAAGAACACCAACCTTGATAAAGTAAAATTTCACAGTGGCCCCAATTATTTTATGAGTGAAGGATCTACTGATCACTTTACGAGCTGGCATTTTTTGAATCTTTTCATTCAGTCATCGAGTCAGGATGAAATAGTGTCTATTACCTATTGTATTATTTATATTACTTATAGCACATGTGTGTCATTTTGTTTGGTTTCTGTTTCATATTGTAATGGCCTTCAGCTACAAAACTATAACATTCATTCATACTCATTCATACAAGCACCTATCAATGGTCACTTACGTATTGCTTTTGGGCTACTCTCAGTTCTTCAGAGCTCTGTCAGCCCCACCCACATTTCAAGTGGCAGAGCGAAGAATCAAACCCAGTTCTCCAGATTAGAGTGCACCTGCTCTTAACCAGTACACCATGCTGGTTCTGGGACCTTTAATTTGATAGGTGGACTAGTTGGGCTCTTTTTTAACCCATTAGTTTTGATACTATCTAGGATCAGCAAGTGTAAGCCAGCCATTCGGCTCCGTCTTCTCACCCACATACCCTGCCTGTCCTTCCTGTATTTTTCCACTTTCACTTTCTCTGGGTGTTTTGTTACTTTATTTTATTTTTGGGTCCTTCGTAAGCTTTTCTTTTTCCTTTTTTACTGCATCTGCAGCATGATTCTTAAGAACATAAGAACATAAGAAGTAGCCAGCTGGATGAGACCAGAGTCCATCTAGTCCAGCTCTCTGCTACTCGCAGTGGCCCACCAGGTGCCTTTGGGAGCTCACATGCAGGATGTGAAAGCAATGGCCTTCTGCGGCTGTTGCTCCCGAGCACCTGGTCTGCTAAGGCATTTGCAATCTGAGATCAAAGAGGATCAAGATTGGTAGCCATAGATCGACTTCTCCTCCATAAATCTGTCCAAGCCCCTTTTAAAGCTATCCAGGTTAGTGACCATCACCACCTCCTGTGGCAGCATATTCCAAACACCAATCACACGTTGCGTGAAGAAGTGTTTCCTTTTATTAGTCCTAATTCTTCCCCCAGCATTTTCAATGAATGCCCCCTGGTTCTAGTATTGTGAGAAAGAGAGAAAAATTTCTCTCTGTCCACATTTTCTACCCCATGCATAATTTTATAGACTTCGATCATATCCCCCCTCAGACGTCTCCTCTCCAAACTAAAGAGTCCCAAACGCTGCAGCCTCTCCTCAAAAGGAAGGTGCTCCGGTCCCTCAATCATCCTCGTTGCCCTTCTCTGCACTTTTTCTATCTCTTCAATATCCTTTTTGAGATGCGGCAACCAGAACTGAACACAGGACTCCAAGTGCGGTCGCACCACTGCTTCTTAACTGAGGGATTATAAAACCTTTTTTTCCAGATGCTGACAAATAGTTAAACCAAGTAATTACGTGATTGTAGAAAATGATTTGGTAAATCTATATATCACATTTTATTTTGAACTGAATTTTATGTTCCTTCAGTATCACTGATAATCAGTGTGGACGCATCATTATTTCTTCCTTTGCATTTTCTTTTTTTCTTTTTCGTTGTTATAAAGTTTTGTGAAAAAATAATAAATTTTGTATAAGCAAAGGAGATACTTGGGGATTTTGGATGTGAAACCTGACGAAGGTGGGTTTTGGGGAGGACTTCAATGGGATATAATGTCATGGAATCCACCTTGAGAGCCAGTGTGGAGGAGTGGTTAAGAGCAGGTGCACTCTAATCTGGAGTACCAGGTTTGATTCCCTGTTCTGCCACTTGAGCTGTGGAGGCTTATCTGGGGACCTAGATTAGCCTGTGCACTCCAACACACGCCAGCTGGGTGATTTTGGGCTAGTCTCAGTTCTTCAGAGCTCTGTCAGCCCCACCCACCTCACAGGGTTTGTTGTGGGGGGGGGGGAAGGGAAAGGAGATTTTAAGCCTCTTTGAGTCTCCTTGCAGGAGAGAAAAGGGGAGGGGTATAAATCCAAACTCCTCCTCCTCTTTTTCTTCTAAGTGGCCATTTTCTCCAGGTGAACTGATCTCTGTCACCTGACGATAAATTGCACTCCCAGACAATTTCCAGCCACCCCCTGAAAGTTCACCATATTCAAAAGAAAGGTGGGGGGTGCAACTTGAAGATTCAAATGGTAAAAAAAACCACTTTGCACCACACGGCTATAAGGACTGGTGCACTTTTCTAAATGAACAATATTTGTTCCACAATGGATTAGCCTGAAAACACAGGTTACATTTTGAAATCTGGTTGGTGTGTTTGAAGTTAGTCCAAAAAGTTAGCGCCCCCCCCCCCCCCGTTTGGCTCCTTGTTTGGTCCTCGTTTGACCCTGACATCTGGGTCACTGGTCATCTACCGAGGCCCCCATGCCTCCCTCGGGGGGGGGGGAGGGAATTTTGAAATTAGGATGTTGGACCCACTCTTATTTCATTTTCCTGATAATTATTAATTACTGCTGCTTTTAATGTTTTAACTATTCTGTACTGTTGCTTTTGTTTGTTGTGCACCGCCCAGAGCCCTTCGGGGATGGGGCGGTATAAAAGCCTCCGAAATAAATAAATAAATAAATAAATATATGTTGAAGGTCAATTTTGTATTTGAGGTTACAACTGAGCACGGTTGAAATATAATCTGATGAAGAGAGGTTACGCCCGAGATGTTTACTCAAGGCAAGGACTGTTTAACAAATATGGTTTATGAGCTGATGTTGATAAGAATGTTGATAAATGCATTAATTGCTGAGATTTTGAAATTGTATGAGAAAAAGTCTGGTTTGTTGGAAAATATTGTTTATTTAGAAAAGTACATCCGCGTGGTGAAAAGTGTCTTTTTTTTTACAATTTGAATCGCCTGGAAGTTGGCAACCCTACATGACCCTCATAAAGTTCTTGCATCCAACCCCACGTAAGCCTGCTGAGTGCCCAAAGATGGCATAGTGATATTTTATATAAGCAGTTCTTGAAACTCAGCAATCCCCAATTTAAAATCTTTACAAATCCTCAGGCCTTTTCTCCTGATCCCTTGCTAGCGCCTGCCAGACATCCCTCTGTCCCACTGAAGTCTTTGCTTTGAAACATCTGATTAGAAAGTTTAACCCAACAGGCCAAAAATAGTGGCCCCTGAGAGGCTTATTCAGTTTGGGAATACGTGGGGAGGAAAGCTTAAAACCTCTTTCCTTGTATGTCATCATCTTAATTCAAATTAGGCTACCTTGAGCTTGAAAACTGTGTTTAAAAATCCACTGGGTGCTCCAAAAAGAGAACTCCCAGGTTAGGCCCCGACAGAGGTAAACTATGCAAAAGGCATTCCGTTCAACTACTGCCTATTTCTTTTCCATAAGAACATAAGAACATAAGAACAAGCCAGCTGGATCAGACCAGAGTCCATCTAGTCCAGCTCTCTGCTACTCGCAGTGGCCCACCAGGTGCCTTTGGGAGCTCACATGCAGGATGTGAAAGCAATGGCCTTCTGCGGCTGTTGCTCCCGATCACCTGGTCTGTTAAGGCATTTGCAATCTCAGATCAAGGAGGATCAAGATTGGTAGCCATAAATCGACTTCTCCTCCATAAATCTGTCCAAGCCCCTTTTAAAGCTATCCAGGTTAGTGGCCATCATCACCTCCTGTGGCAGCATATTCCAAACCCCAATCACACGTTGCGTGAAGAAGTGTTTCCTTTGATTAGTCCTAATTCTTCCCCCCAGCATTTTCAATGTATGCCCCCTGGTTCTAGTATTCCACTCTACCTAAGACTTTTCCCAACTCTGAAAAGGAGGACCGTGGATTGCTCAGTTTTAGAAAAACAGAGTTGTGGCAAGAAATTCAGTATTTATATTCAAATGGGCCAGAGAGATTCAAATGCCACTTCAGTTAGGAAGCTTATCTGGCCTTGGGCAAGTCATTATTTCTCAGACTAATTTACCTCAGTGAATTGCTGTACAAAGGATATTCTGCAAGTGTTCCTAAGTTCTTATCCGACGGAAGGCATGACAGTTAGTTTATGGATATTTGTACAGAACAGAAAGTCTAGTCAGAAAGTCCCCCCTCCCTTGATTTTGAGACAGGCGCACACCATGACCTTGTGAGCTATTCAGTTTGGTCTTCATTTCAATCCTGATCTGTAATCTGGACCAGTAGGGCTCCGGCTTGCCCATTACCAAATGGATGCGGCCACTCAAACAGGACATTGAAGTATGAGTAAGATTAACGGTTCCCCCACCCCTGCCCCAGTGAGGGCTGCCTAGAGCAGTGATGGCAAACCTATGGCACGGGTGCCAGAGGTGGCACTTGGAGCCCTCTCTGTGGGCACGCACACACAGAGCTCGTCATGTGGGGGGCGTAAAATCACCACCACCACCCCCACACAAACACACATCTAGGCTGGCCTGGGCCACTGAGCATGACATGCACGCACCGTGGTGAGCAGGGAGGTCTCGGCTGGTGGGCCTGGTGCCTGTGCTCCGGGTGGCTGCTGCCTGAGGTGGGGGGCACAGAGGAGGCAGAGATGCTAGGGAGGCACAGAGCGATGCACGCAGGACTTGCTGGAGGCTAGAGCAGGCTGGCCCCTGCTAGAGCAGGTGGGGCAGAGGAAGAGGGAGCCAACCGTTTTTTTCTAAACGAAAACCTCAGCATTCAGGTTAAATTGCCGTGTTGGCACTTTGCGATAAATAACTGGGGTTTGGGTTGCAATTTGGGCACTCGGTCTCAAAAAGGTTCGCCATCACTGGCCTAGAGAGAAAGGGCAGATGCTGAACACTACACAGATCTTGCACCTCCTAGGTTCAGAGATCAGCGAAGGAAGCAGGACTTCAGAAATCATCTGTGGGACTTTTTAAAAAGGAAGCTTAGCCTCAAAAATATGGGCTCAGTGGAAGAATCAGAGAAGAAACCAGGTGAATTTTGACAGAGAGAGAAGCTCTTAAGGGATATTAAAAATGCCTGGAGGGAGATTGTGAAGCCCCCAGTGCCAGGGGCTGTACCTCCCACCCCCCACCCCCCCGGATGTCCCATCTTTTATCAACATTATCAAAGATGTCAACTGCTCAAAAATGCAGAGCTTGCTCTTTTGTTGCTTAGCTTAGTTTCAACAGCCAGTTCCCAAGGTTGACAATTACCCTGCACGCAGGCTGGTTTTTACTTCTTATCTTTACTTACCTTCGGGACCGCATCACCCCATATGTTCCAACTCGGCCTCTGCGTTCTGCAGAGGCCAACCTACTGGTGGTCCCCGGCCCCTCTATGATGCGGCTGGCCTCCCGCCTTGGGCCAGGAGACCCAGGACAGCGCTTCACGGCACTGGCCCGGCCTGAGTGGGAACGCCCTTCCTCCCATCTGTCAGGGCCCTCGCGGGGACAGGTGGGTGAGTTCCGCAGAGACTTGGAGGGCCTGTAAGACTGTGCTGTTTCACCCGGTTGCCTTTGGAGTGTCTAGCTGCTGATTGGGGTGCCCCCCCTTCATTGCTCTCTTGGCGTGGGGCGGTTCCATCAGGAGTCCCCTCTCATGTGAGGAGCCTCACTTCCCATGGGGGTAGGTTTTACTAAAGTGATTTGGGACACCTCTTGTTGTGCTCTGTATTTTTATTCTGGTGGCATGTTGCACTATGTATTGTGGGTTAAGCTGTTTTATGTAAGATTTTAAGTTATTTTATGATGGAGCCTGTGTAATGACTATGTTTTGTGATTGCTCCTATTGATGTTTGGATATCGTTGTCCACCGCCCGGAGCCCTTCGGGGATGCAGGCTGGTATATAAATTTAAGAAATAAATAAATAAAAATAAATAAATAAATCATCCCCACCTGCTTTCACTCAGGTTCAAGGTCTGGCTTCCCAGCTGAGGCCCTTCACCAGGTCTTTATGAGCTGATGCTCGGGCCACCAGGTAACACCTGAGATAGGTAGGCCACCCAGGCCTGGGGTTGTTGTTTCCTCTTAACCCAAAATGCCATCTTTTTGGTCCATAGAATCATAGAGTTAGACAAAACCACAAGGGCCATCAAGTCCAATCCACCTGCCATGCAGGAACGTGCAATGAAAGCATCCTTGACAGAGGATCATCCAGCCTCTGTTTAAAAACCTCCAGAGAAGGAGACTCCACCCCCCTCAGAGGCAGCGTATTCCACGGCTGAACAGCCCTTACCGCCAGGAGGTTCTTCTTAATGTTTAGGTGGGATCTCGTTTCCTGTACTTGGAACCCATGACTCCTGGTCCTCGTCTCTGCAGCAGCAGAAAACAAGCTTTGCTCCATCTTCGACGTGACATCGCTTCAAATATTTAAACAAGGCTATCATGTCCCCCCTTAACCTTCTCTTCTCCAGACTAAACATACCCAGCTCTCTAAGGCCTTACGCGGCCTGGGACCATCGTATCTTAGAGACCGCATCACCCGTATGGCAACCTGCAGCCTCTCCCACTTTCGGCTGAGGGGACCCATTTAGTGGCCAGTCCCTGGCCCCTCAATGATGCGGCTGGCAGCCTCCCACGGACCCAGGAGCCTTCTGAGCTCTGGCCCGGCGGCCTGAGAATGGAACAGCTCTTCCTCCAACCGTCCGGGCCCTGCACCGGAGACCTTGAGTGAGTTCCGCGGGAAGGCCTGTAAAGGCGAAGCTGTTCGCCCGAGACGCTTGGAGGTACTGGCAGCTGATATAGTCACCCTCCCCTCTTAGCCCTCTTGGTCCTCGTCTGACCCTGACATCTGGGTCATTTACTTAATAATGAGACCACCATGCACTCCCTCGAGGCGGTGAGGGGGGGCAGAGTGAGGAGAATTTAAAATTAAGCTGTTGGGCGCCACTTATATTCTTATTCTTTTAAGCTAAATATTTGTTTTAACTTTGTAAGCTGTTATTTTTAATGTTTTAATTCTGTATTACTGCTTTTTATTTGTTGTGCACCGCCCAGAGCCCTTCGGGGATGGGGCGGTATAAAAGCTCTAAAAATAAATAAATAACTAAATAAATAAGCCACTCCTCGTAGGGCATGGAAGTGGCAAGGGGAGCTAGACATGCCCAAGGGAATCTCATGTCCCTACCAACCATAGAGAGCTCGGGCCTGGCAGGCTACTATATTTCCTATCTTGTCTCAACCAGCTGCTTCCTCTTTACTGCCCTCAGCTGGGATCTTTTTATCCTTCCTCTCCTGGACTTGCCCAGTTCCTGCTTTTCTAGGGATGTCTTTTCTTCCAAGGAGGCCTCTGCAATTCAGTAGGACTTTATTCTTTTGGGAACTAGCAAAGGCGTATGGGGGGGGGGGGGAAATGGTGCCCGGGGACAGTACCTCCTCAGGGCCCCGCCCCCTGTGTGTCACGGAGCCCCACCCCCTGCAGAGCCCCACCAATGATGTGGGCGGGGCCAAGGGAGCCCAAAGACGATGAGACAGTTGCTGCCTCATCCTCTTAGGGCTCCCTCAGCCCCACTCATGTTGTCGTCGGGGCTCCCATGATGTGGGCAGGGCCAAGGGAGCCCAAAGACTCATTGTCTTTGCAGCAGATGGCACCTGATCACATAGGGGGGTGATTTTGCACCCCCATGTAACCAGATTCGTTGCGCCCAGGGGACATGGGTTGCACGATGTTCCCGGGCAGATATGCCCCTGGGAACTAGAACTGGGCATTCCTCCTCATCTCTGCTCCAACCATCCCTTTGCCGATCCATGGAATGCCTCCTTCTGTCTCAGTGCTGGAGCAGCAGTGGCGTAGGAGGTTAAGAGCTTGTGTATCTAATCTGGAGGAACCGGGTTTGATTCCCAGCTCTGCCGCCTGAGCTGTGGAGGCTTATCTGGGAATTCAAGATTAACCCTGTACTGCTCCCACACCCACCGCCAGCTGGGTGACCTTGGGCTAGTCCCAGCTTCTCAGAGCTCTCTCAGCCCCACCCACCTCACAGGGTGTTTGTTGTGAGGGGGGAAGGGCAAGGAGATTAATCAGCACTTTGAGGTCTCCTGCAGGAGAGAAGGGGATATAAATTCAAGCTCTTCTTCTTCTTCTTCTTCTTCTTCTTCTTCTTCTTCTTCTTCTTCTTCTTCTTCTTCTTCTTCTTCTTCTTCTTCTTCTTCTTCTTCTTCTTCTTCTTCTTCTTCTTCTTCTTCTTCTTCTTCTTCTTCTTCTTCTTCTTCTTCTTCTCCTCCTCATGCTTAGGAGCAGTGCCCCCCGTTCCACTTCTTCTCCCCAGGATTGGGGTTCCAGGGATGTGATGGGGTTGATAAGTCAAGTATGGTGTTGCTACAGAGGTGAGGGCTCGGGGGTTGAAGGTCAACAGGACACCTTTTACTCCCCTTCCCTGTCCCCCATTCCCACCTGACTTTACCAAAATGCCTGCTGCTAGCTGAATCTGAGTGGGGGGCGGGGAATACTGAATGAGGTAAAACGACTGAGAACCAGCCAGCTAAGTGCAGTTCGAGAGTGCTGAGAGGGGAACCCTCCGAAAGCCATTCTAGGTCATTTTGGGGATCCAGTTCGCAGGCTTGATTATGTGATTCAGCCAAAAGTAAATCTTACTGAGTTCAGTGGGAAAGATTAAGCAGACACTTAACTCCCCCAGTTCGAATCAAAAGCATTTAGCTGATTCATGCTCTTTGCGATGAGGGGAAACATCTACCTGAGCACAAATGGCAAAGGACACACGTCAAACGATCGGTGGCAAATGCATGTATCTATTCCCAGCCAAAGTGCTCAGGGTTTCCAAGCTTGCGGAAACGCACGTAGAAGCAGGAAGACGGGAGGAAGCTACCAAAGAGTAGGTTTGCCGGCTGGCCTGGAGAAAAATGTCCTATCTCTTTAACAGAGATAATGTGATTGACCTCCATGCCGTTAAACGCTTTGGCTGCCCACTGTCACACTTTAAGTCTCTTTCCAAAGGCAGGAACTTGTTCTCCTAGGACAGTGGTGGCGAACCTATGGCACGTGTGCCAGAGGTGGCATTCAGAGCCCTCTTTGTGGGCACACGTGCCGTTGCCCCAGTTTGGGCACTTGGCAGTGGCATAGCGCCAAGGGGGCGGAGAAGTCTTGCATGACACACTTGCAGGCGTTACCCTGCAGAAGTGACGTAACAAGAAGGGTGTTTGGGGGGGGTGTGGCAGGGGGGTGTTTCAAGGCGATTGAGGCGTGGTAGGGCGCGGGGGCTGCGTGCCCCTGGGTGCAGGTTGCCTCCACTTGCTCCACTGCCTTTCCCGGTCTCCTAAAGGTTCACCATCACTGTCCTAAGACCTAGCTCAGTGGTGGCGAACCTTTGGCACTCCAGATGTTATGGACTACAATTCCCATCAGCTGCCTAGCTTCAGCATGGCCAATTGAGAAGCCCATGCTGGAAGAACTGGTCTAGCCTCTAGTACAATTGCCACGGGACCTCTTCGGTTCACAACTGCACTATTGGGGGAAGTGGGGAATGCAACACAAATTTGACACTCAAGGGATCTTCCATGCCCTGCACAGCACCTCTGTCCTTCACGTGACCTTCAATCCTGTCCTGCCACCAGTTCTCTTATTCTCTCCTTCCAGTCACCCAAGCATGCTCCAGCCTCCAGCCAAGCAGGCTCCTGCCAACTAGTCAACCCCCTGCATGTGGTTTATCAGTGAACTGAGTTGCTCTTGAATATAGTGTCTGAGGCGAGTGCAAGACTGGCCTTGTAAGGGGGGGAGGAGGAGGAGGAGGAGGGGGAGGAGGAGGAAGAGGAAGAGGAAGAAGAGGAGGAGGAGGAGGAGGGGGAGGAGGAGGAGTTTGGATTTATATCCCCCCTTTCTCTCCTGCAGGAGACTCAAAGGGGCTGACAATCTCCTTGCCCTTCCCCCCTCACAACAAACACCCTGTGAGGTGGGTGGGGCTGAGAGAGCTCCGAGAAGCTGTGACTAGCCCAAGGTCACCCAGCTGGCGTGTGTGGGAGTGTACAGGCTAACCTGAATTCCCCAGATAAGCCTCCACAGCTCAGGCGGCAGAGCTGGGAATCAAACCCGGTTCCTCCAGATTAGATACACGAGCTCTTAACCTCCTACGCCACTGGGAGGGGAAAGGCTGTGTAGAATATGAATAACTTCTGCTGAGGGGGCTGAACAGAAGGATCTGGTTAGCTGCTCAATGGCCATTTGGGACATCTGACCCAGCCTTACAGGGAAACACCAAGCTGCTAGGCACTTACTAGGAGCAGTAGTGGCGTAGTGGTTAAAAGCAGGTGCATTCTAATCTGGAGGAACCGGGTTTGATTCCCAGCTCTGCCGCCTGAGCTGTGGAGGCTTATCTGGGAAATTCAGATTAGCCTGTGCACTCCCACACACGCCAGCTGGGTGACCTTGGGCTAGTCACAGCTTCTCGGAGCTCTCTTAGCCCCACCCACCTCACAGGGTGTTTGTTGTGAGGGGGGAAGGGCAAGGAGATTGTCAGCCCCTTTGAGTCTCCTACAAGAGAGAAAGGGGGGATATAAATCCCAACTGCTCCTGCTCCTGCTCTTCCTCTTCTTCTTACGGTGCAACCAAGCTTTCTTCCACATGTCTGACTCTTTCAGCAAGTAAAGTACATGGTGGTTGCCTAGTAACAGCTGGTCATATTTTGTGTTACTACCTCTGACCTACACAGGGAAACACCGTGAGACCTGAAGGCAGGTCCTGGAAGGGGTTCATGGGGTCATCTAGGTGAGGAAGCCCCAGCCTTGTTGAACCAGTGGGCGTTTTTTGGACTGCTGAGAACAGATCTGGGGTGCTATGAAGGCTGGGCCCAGTGACCAGATGTAGGGAACTTCTATGCTGGAGGCAGCTCTTGCCAAATGGATGTTCCCTTTAGACACAGAGGGAAGGCCTCCTGGACTGTTCTACTGCAATGAAGTAGAGAAAGGCCGGAATTCACTCTAGGACAGTGATGGCGAACCTATGGCACGGGTGCCAGAGGTGGCACTCAGAGCCCTATCTGTGGGCACGCACAAACAGAGTTCATCATGTGGGGGGGAAATCGCCCCCCCACACACACATCTAGGCTGGGCTCAATTATTAGTATTAAACCTAAGATCTAGTTTTGGGGAAGCAGTATAGGTAACCCTGTTAAGCACTGTTAAAACCCACTGATTTTCATGCAAAGAACTAAAGTGTGATTCTTTACCAGGGAGTAAGCTTGGTCGCTGGCAATGTGGCTTGCTTCTGAGTAAACCCTCCTAGGGTCGTGATTCATCCGTTTGAAGAGTTGCATGGTTGCTTCAAAGCAAAGCCACCGACTACCACCAAGCTTATTCCCGAGTAGCGCACGCCTCAGAGCCAACCATTTTTTCTTAACTAAAACCTCAGTATTCAGGTTAAATTGCCATGTTGGCACTTTGCGATAAATAAGTGGGTTTTGGGTTGCAGTTTGGGCACTCGGTCTCAAAAAGGTTCGCCATCACTGCTCTAGGAAATAAATCAGCCAGGGTCTGGGGCTCACACATATTGGACCTGGGGCGTACACAGGTCCAATATGGGGACCATTGCTCTAGATCAGTGGTGGCGAACCTTTGGCACTCCAGATGTTATGGACTACAATTCCCATCAGCCCCTGCCAGCATGACCAATTGGCCAAGCTGGTAGGGGCTGATAAGAGGCAATGATAATCCTGCTTATCTGGAGTAAAAAAGAGTGCTCCCTACCGGACTCTAGAATGAGTTGAACTGGAATGGCTGAACAGGATGAGATTATCAGTGCATGACTGACTGTCATACTTAGGATCGGCAAGTAATGTCCCCTTGCTTATATCAATACTGTGGAGGCTGTTTTTGTGGCTTTTGCATTTCAAGGGAAATGCCGGCCATCAATCCTTGCGAGGGATCTCAGGAATCGACAGCAGGCATTTCCCTTCAAATGTGAAAAAAGCTTCAAGAGCAGCCTCCCCAATATTGATACAAACAGGGTAATATCGATCTTCCCTTTTGACTGGAGGCAAGACCAGAAGTTGGGGCAGGCGACACATTTGACTGAAGTAACGTGGGGGCGGCTGGTTGCAGGCTAATTGATTTCCGATTGCGAGCCGATCGATATAACCTTTAAAGGGCTTTAAAAAACCAAAACAGGCAGCCTTCGATCTTGCCTTTGGAGCCACCCGAAGGAGGGAAGCCCCACAGCAAGAGGGAAAGTTCATGGTTTCCCCACTCTCACAAACTGCAGGGCATCAGGGATCTTCAGCGATGCAACTTTAATGGTGGCAATACAAAAATCCCTTCCCCACAGGAACCATATGCTTGCTGCAGGGCAGAGCGCCAGTGTATAATCAGCCTTTGCGTGAGAGAGAAAAAAATGTAGAGAGAATACTTGGCTCAATACTTGGCTCCGCCGGGCCTTTGGAGTAACCAGCCGCTGAGTATGGCGCCCCTGCTCGTTTACACCCAGACTATCCTCCTATGGAGGAGTCCGGCTACTCCCTAGGGGAGGGTTTTAAGAGTAAGGATTTACCGGGCGCCTTTTATTATGATTACCGCTGTTTTAACAAAAATTTAGTATGTTTTAGTATGTTTTAATGATGGAGCCTTATGGATTGTTGTTGTTTTAATTATTGTTCGCGCCTGATTTCGTTGTATTAGTTTTGTTGTACACCGCCCAGAGCCCCTGGGGATGGGGCGGTATAAAAATTCAAATAATAAATAAATAAATAATAAATAAATAAGATCACCCAACAAGTTTCTGTGACAAAGTCGGGATTCAAAGCTGGGTATCCCAGATTCTCGTCCAACACTCTAACCTCCATACCAGGGGTCTGCAACCTGTGGCTCTCCAGATGTTCATGGACTAAAATTCCCATCAGCCCCTGCCACCATGGCCAATTGTCCATGAACTTCTGGAGAGCCACAGGTTGCAGACCCCCACACAATCTCTTGCAGCATACTCTGGGTTCCTGAGGCTGATCTTTGACGGAGGCAATGCTAAGTGTGGGAATGCATGTGGGAGTGTATTTCTTACGGCATTTTACATCATATCGTGGAAGGCTTTCATGGCTGGAATCAGATGGCTGTTGTGGGTTTTCCAGGCTGGGTGGCCACAGTCTGGTAGTTTTAGCTCCTGACGTTTTGATGGCATCTATGGCTGCCATCTTGAGAGAGACGTCGCAGCAAAATGGGAGCTCCGCAAAGTGGCAAGGAAAGAAACACGTCTTACCATGACAGGCCTCTGAAGACGCCAGCCATGGATGCAGGAGAAACATGAGGAGCTAACAGTACCAGGCCTTGGTCCCACAGCCTGGAAAACCCACAACAGCCAAAATTTTACATCATTAGGAATCCTCAGGTTGAGTTATGCTGAGGCCGAGTCTGATGCACTCAATGCTGCAGCATGGGTGTTTACTCCATCTGCAACCATCACTGAACACCACAATGTGTGAATCATCATCATCATCATCATCATCATCATCATCATCATCATCATCATCATCATCATCATCATCATCACGATTGTGGAAAAAAAGAAAGTGTGGATAGTCGATGTTGCAATTCCTGGTGACAGCAGAATTGATGAGAAGCAACTGGAAAAACTTACACAATACGAGGATTTAAGGATTGAACTACAAAGACTCTGGCACAAACCAGTAAAGGTGGTCCCAGTGGTGATCGGCACACTGGGAGCAGTGCTCTACAGACGGGCTGACTGACACTTAAAAACAATGGTAGCTGACAAAATCACCCATATGTCAGCTGCAAAAGGCCACCCTACTCGGCTCTGCACGCATTATTCGTCGATACATCACACAGTCCTACCGGTAGATGCTTGGGAAGTGTCCGACGTGGGATGTAATACAAAATCCAGCATATTGATCTTGTTTGCTGTGTATAACTGTTTTTGAATCAATATAATAATAATAATAATAATAATAATAATAATAATAATAATAATAATAATAATAATAATAATAATAATAATAATAATAATAATAATAATAATATTGGTGGAAGGTTCCACTTGGGAGCCTGTAAAGGGCGGAGCTGTTCCGCCCGGGACCTTTGGAGGGAACCTGACGCTGAATGGTGCCCCCACCCTTTCATGGCCCACTCTGCCTCATGGCCACTCTACATCCTGGGACCTGCCATTTCCTCCCTCTTGGGGAGAGGATTTTGAATACGGAGCTGCTGGACGCCATTTATATTTATTATTGTATTTTTATTGTATTATTTATTATTGTATTTTTATTGTATTTTATTTTATTGTATTTATAAGATTTAGCTTTTACTGTTTTATCGCTGTTTTTAAAGATTTAGTCATTTTATTATGTTTATTGTTGTACACCGCCTGGAGCCCCTCGGGGATAGGGCGGTATAAAAATCTAATAAATAAATAAATAAATAAAAGAAGAAGAAGAAGAAGAAGAGGAAGAGGAAGAGGAAGAGGAAGAAGAGGAAGAGGAGGAGGAAGAAGAAGAGGAAGAGGAAGAAGAAGAGGAAGAAGAAGAGGAGGAGGAAGAAGAGGAGGAGGAGGAGGGGGAAGTTGGATTTATAGTTGCCTCACAATGTGTGAGGATGAAGATATGCGTAACCACGCAGCAGCCATAAACTGGGCTGATCGTTGCACGGTGACAGATGTTGCCTCCATGCTGCTGGGCGTTTGGAGACGCACATCCTCCCTTCACGCTTTACATGTTCAATAAGGCAACTACATTGAGGGCAAACATATTTCATGTTCTATGAGAGATCTGCCATTTCTCAATGCTTATTTAATATTGAAAAGAAGCTGGGGAGGCTCCCAGGTGAGATTGGTGCTAGGATAGCGGGCTCAACCCTGTCGCTCATAACATTTTCCCAACTAAAAAAAAACCCCTCAGAGCTTCCTTGAGCTGTCTTAGGGGGAAAAGGCACAATACAAAGTGATCTTTCTTTTTCTCTGATCAGGCTCAAAGCAGTGAAACAGAGTGGAAGGGGAGGATGAAAGCGCCTGTCCCCCTGCCATGGCTGTGAGCCAAAGCCCTTCCGCCCCCTTTAAATGTTGAATGTCAGGAAATCTGATCACAGATAGCTCACGCAACGGGTCACTGAGCTTGGATTTGCCTTCAGCGGTGCAGTGGTTAGAGCAGAAATTCTCAACCTTCCTCATGCTGCGACCCTTTGATACGGTTCCTCATGTTGTGGTGACCCCCAACCTTAACATTTATCCATTTTACAGATGGAGGACACTGATGCAGAGAGTCTTAGGCGACCCCTGTGAAAGGGTCATTCGACCCCCAAGGGGGTCGCGACCCACAGGTTGAGAACTGCTGGGTTAGAGTGAAAGGTTTGGGGATGTGAGAAATCCAGCTTTAAATCCCTGATTGGCCATGAAACTCGTTGGATTGGTTGAGCAATAAACAAAGGCCTTTCTGCATCATAAACTATCATATTGGAAACTGGCACTTCTAGCAACTGTCTGAGATGCTTCCTTTCTTGATGCAATGACATTTTTAAAAGATCTGAGGATACCATTTACAGGTGTGATTCCTCAGCTTCAGTCTGCAAGGGACAATCAGGAAGACTAGACCAGGGGTCTGCAACCTGCGGCTCTGGAGCCGCATGCGGCTCTTTCGTCCTTGCACTGTGGCTCCGCATGGCTTGGGTCCTCTCAGCCTCCTTCAGAGAGTTGCCCTAAGGGTTAATGGAAAAGAGTCCCCGTTCCTAGAGAGGCACAGCCTGAGAAGGCTATTCCAAGTCACTTCCAGCTTCCCTGCCCCAGCTGCCTGGTTGGCTGATGGCGGCACGGGGCGGGGGGAGGGGAGGGGAGGGTGGGGGAGCACCGCTGGTGGATCCTCTTGAACAGGTGAGCGGCGAAGGGTGGGAAATGGGAGGATGTTGCAGGAGTGCCGATTTTCAGCACAAGCCTAACCTCAGTCCTTCCCCCTTGAATGGGGGTCAGGGGTCGCCCCTGCTTTGGTTGGCCTCATTTCCCCCTCCCCCAGGTCCTTCTTGGGGGACGGGACCACATGGGGGACCCCAGCAGCGCCACCTTGGGTTGCAGACCCCCCCCCAGCCCCACTGAGCTCCAGGGACTTTGCTGGCAGTTGGCAGCCTGGCTGAGTCCAGGTGAGAAATACGATGTCAGGTTTTAAAGGAGTTATTACCTGCAGCCCTGCAAGGTTGCACTCGTCAGGGCTGTTTGATGGGGAGGCGGGGGTGGGTGGGAATTATTTGCTTCTGCTTTGCCAAGGAGGGCAGGAGCGCATGGGGAAAGCCTTGCATGTGGATCTTGGAAGGTTTACTTCAGAGGAAGCCAGTGGAGAGTGAGCTTGTAGATCGTGGAAGGGAGGAAGGCTGGGATCATCCTCAGCCATGGTTGTCATGGGTTGCCAACTCCCGGCAGGCAAATCCCAGGACGTTTGGGGTAGATTCTCAGAAGCTGTGGCTTTTGGGAGCAGGGTGGGGGCCATGCTCAGTGAGGAATATGGCTGTTGAGTCCACCCTCCATGGCAGACAATTTCTTGGGGGAGGGGGGAGAAGTTCAGCCCCCCCTGGAAGTTGACAACCCCATTAAAGGGATCAATTTTGATCTACCATCCAAGTGGAATTTGAGGGGGTTCTTTTGGGGGGGGGCATAATCAGTGTCTTTCAACACAAGAAAAGAGAAATGTGTGAAACCGGGGTTCTACTGCTGGTCATTTGAATCACGTTCAAAACAACAGGCTCCCCCCCTTTTGCTTTGATGGGTAAAAATTGGCCCCAAAGAAGGGAACTTCTCCCTGCATGAGAATATAGACAGTGTTCTCTTCATTTTAGATGTCAACAAGTATTTGCGGCTTCAAGTGTTTTCTTTTCCATGGAAAACGGGTCCAAATGGCTCTTTGGGTGTTAAAGGTTGCTGACCCCTGGGCTAGACCATGTTCTTTTCCTGTCTCTTGAGTTTTGGCCCTAGACAGAATCATAGAGACACAGATGGAGCAAGGGTAGGCCATCCAGTGCTATCCGAGTTACTTTACTGGGGGCAGCATTCTCCTCCCACTTCCACACTCAGAAGATGGCACCCGTCTTATATTCAAATATCTCTCCCCCCCCCCCCACTGCTTTGTAACCTAAAGGAAAGTATGGTATCAAATTGGCCTGGAAGTCACACTGTTCTGGAAGGTTGGTTTATAATTCCAGATGTGTGGATATGAGGTGTGGCTAATTATTGACAAAAGAACATGCTCAAAAGTCATTTTCTGTCATTGCATCATATATTCCAGACCTCAACCCTGAAAACAAATCCCGATAGTAGCAAGCCTTGGTTGCTCTGTGTGTGTGTGTTTATGGGGTTTTTTGTGTATACGTGTGTATACACACACAAACTGTCTTTCCTTCAGGGTTCTCCTCACTTTTATTTGATGTTCACAACTGCACTATGTGGTCGGTGAGGCTCAAATAGAAGAAGAGTAGGAGGAGTAGGAGGAGGAGTTTGGATTTATACCCCCTTCTCTTCTGTAAGGACGTTCAAAGGGGCTTACAATCTCCTTTCCCTTCTCCCCCTGAAACAACAAACACCCTGCGGGTGGGGCTGAGAGAGCTCCGAAGGGCTGCGACTTGCCCAAGGTCACCCAGCTGGCATGAGTTGGAGTGCACAGGCTAATTTAGTTCCCCAGATAAGCCTCCACAGCTCAAGTAGCAGAGTAGGGAATCAAACCCAGTTCTCCAGATTAGAGTTCACCTGCTCTTAACCGCTCCGCTACTGCTGCTGGACCTAGAGCAAGCTATGAATGATACCTAATGGGGGCCTGGAACCCACACATTGCTACCTATTGTGCTATCACTGCTTATAGCAATCATTCATAACAAAAATTTCTCAGACAAGCTGATCCAGGCGGTGACTGATGGCTACCGTGAAATATGGAGCCCTACTCCAAAGAACAGAGTGATAAAGGTTTGTTTGTTTTTTCACATCACCGTGCCTCAGTGGCAACACACATAACGGGAATGCTGTGTGGTTTCCGGGCTGTATGGCCGTGTTCTAGCAGTATTCTCTTCTGACGTTTCACCTGCATCTGTGGCTGGCATCTTCAGAGGATCTGATGTAGGAAAGGAAAGCAAGTGGAGTATATATACTGTGAGGTCAATAGGTGAGGCCATCTGAATAGAAGTAGCTTGGCATGTGAGTAACAATGAAGTCTGTAGCATGTGAGTCACAATGAAGATACCAAGGTCAATAGGTGAATAGCTGTATACCCCAATTGTTGTGAATAGCTGTGTACCCCAGTTGTTGTGAATAGCTGTGTACCCCAATAGCTGTGTACCCCAATTGTTGGTTTCTTTCCTTGTTATGTTACTGGAGGGAAGTTATGTTACTGGAGGCAAAACTTCCCTCCAGTAACATAACAAGGAAAGAAAGACAAGCCATCAAAGACCTCAATTCGGATTCAGAAATCATCATTCTACCAGCAGACAAAGGTAATGGCACGGTTATCATGAAAACAGAACAATACAAAGAAAAAATCAGACAACTTTTGGACCCCACAACATACAAAAAGCTAAAACAGGACCAACCAACAAAATCACCAGAAAAACCAACACCTTGATTACGAACTCCTCAATTGATCCAATCATACGCCAACGTCTCTGCAAATCTGAAGCTCACCCGCCTAGACTTTATAGACTCCCAAAAATCCACAAGGACTCCACTCCACTCAGACCCATTGTGAGTGCAATCGGATCCCCTACATATGATTTGATGAAATTCCTGGCTGCACAACTACAAATCCATATTGGACTGACTACACATTACATTAAGGACTCTGCTTACTTCATTGAAAAAATCAGCAATCTTAAACTCAACCCCAATGACAAACTGTGGTTTGATGTGGTTTCCCTATTCACCAAGGTCCCCATAGCAGACACCATGGCACTCATCAACCGGAAATTCCCAAAAGACATCACAGCCCTGTTTCAACATTGCCTCACTACTATCTACTTCCAGTGGGATAATGAATTCTATGAACAGAAAGATGGAGTAGCCATGGGCAGCCCTCTTAGCCCTGTAATAGCAAATTTTTATATGGAACACTTTGAGGAACGAGCCCTGGTAACAGCACCAAAAAAGCCCACCATATGGTTCCGTTATGTGGATGACACATTCACCATTTGGAGCCATGGAGAAGAAGAGAACTCTCCTCAACAGAAGTTCCTGGACCCGTATCAACAAAGATCCACCCAAACATCCAATTTACTATGGAAAAAAAGAAACATGAAAGGAAAACTGCCATTTCTAGATGTCTTAGTCATCCACAAACCAAACCAACAATTGGGCCACACACAATATGCACAGAAAACCTCATGCTAACTGATAGATATCTGCACAAAAACTCCAATCATCATCCAGGACAAAAGGAGCACCATAAAAAACTTTGGTAGATCACACAAACAGAATCTGTGAGACCCTACACTCCATTCCAAGAAGAATTGAATCACCTAAACTGGGCTCTACAAGCTAATGGTTACTCTACTACAGACATCAGAAGAGTTGCAAGACCAAGAACAAGCCACATGAACAAAGATAAAGAGCCATCTAGAGGGAAAGTGTTCTTCATACATCAAGGGAACCACTCACCGCATAGGAAATCTGATGAAGAAACATAACCTACAAACAATCTACAGACCCACTAAGAAAATTCAACAAATGCTATGTTCAGCAAAGGATAAGAGGGATCCTCTAGCTACTGCTGGAGTCTACCACATACCATGTAGCTGTGGACAAGTCTACATAGGAAGCATAAGCATGGCCGCTCAGACAAGAATCAAAAGAACATGAACGGCACTGCAGAACTATCTTCCAGCCAGAAAAATCAGCAATAGCAGAACACATGACAAACCAACCTGGACACAGAATATTATTTGAAAACACAGAAATTCTGGACCACTCTGACAAGCACTACGTCAGACTACACAGAGAAGCCATTGAAATCCACAAGCACATGGACAATTTCAACAGGAAGGAAGAAACCATGAAAAATGAACAGAATTTGGCTGCCAGTGTTGAAAAACACCAGAATCAAGACTAATCAGCTCCACACAAACACAGGACAACTATAGACAATAGCAATCAAAGGGAACAAAGGCCAGGTTACTTCTATTCAGATGCATTCACCTATTGACCTTGGTATCTTCATTGTGACTCACATGCTACAGACTTCATTGTTACTCACATGCCAAGCTACTTCTATTCAGATGGCCTCACCTATTGACCTCACAGTATATATACTCCACTTGCTTTCCTTTCCTACATCAGATGCTCTGAAGATGCCAGCCACAGATGCAGGCGAAACGTCAGGAGAGAATGCTGCTAGAACACGGCCATACAGCCCGGAAACCACACAGCACCCCAGTGATTCCGGCCGTGAAAGCCTTCGACAACACACATAACCTTGCTGCGCCTTTCTGGACAAGAATAGATTCCCTTCCAGCGTTCAACGGCTCAGCCTCAGCACCTGCCTTTTGTAGCCACTGAGGCTGATAGATAGCTGAGCCATATGTCTGTTTCTAATGAGACTGTCTGGCCTTACTTCATTTAGCCACCTGCTGCCACCCACACCAGCCGATTCCTGCTTCTCCGCGACTAGGTGACTCCATCCTACGCTTCTGGCAATCCCTCCACCCGAGCATTACATCAGCCCTTGGATATAGATGCCAGAAAGCGCCTGTTCCAAAAGAATGGGGCTGCGAAAGGCGAGGAAAAAGCGAGGCCCAAGAAGAGACATCTCCTTCCGTCTGCTTGTAGAGAGTTGGGAAGTGTAGTTTGTTTGTTTTTTTGCATGGGGGGCCGCCGAGAATGTTAGCTGTGGGCCCCTGGCTCTTGCAAAACTACAGTCCCATAAACAGAAGGGCACAACTGAATTCATTGTAGGTTGTGGAGGAGATAAGACACGCCCATCGCTGTTCAAACAGTCCCCACCTGCACTGCAGCTATGCACAGGTGTTTTGTTCATTGTTAATTCATATCAGACTTACGTCTCTTTCCTGGCACTGAACACTTGATTCTGCTCCATCAAGCCACTCACCCCCTTCCAGAAGAAGAAGAAGAAGAAGAGTTTGGATTTATATCCCTCCTTTCTCTCCTGCAGGAGACTCAAAGGGGCTGACAATCTCCTTGCCCTTCCCCCCTCACAACAAACACCCTGTGAGGTGGGTGGGGTTGAGAGAGCTCCGAGAAGCTGTGACTATCCCAAGGTCACCCAGCTGGCGTGTGTGGGAGCGCACAGGCTAATCTGAATTCCCCAGATAAGCCTCCACAGCTCAGGCGGCAGAGCTGGGAATCAAACCCGGTTCCTCCAGATTAGATACATGAGCTCTTAACCTCCTACGCCACTGCTGCTCTTACCATACATCAAGGGAACCACTGACCGCATAGGAAAACTGATGAAGAAACATAACCTACAAACAACCTACAGACCCACTAAGAAAATTCAACAAATGCTACGTTCAGCAAAGAATAAGAGGGATCCTCTAGCTACTGCAGGAGTCCACCGCATACCATGTAGCTGTGGACAAATCTACATAGGAAGCACCAAACGCAGCGCTCAGACAAGAATCAAAGAACATGAACGGCACTTCCAGTGTCCACAGAATGTTCAGTTACTAACATTGTAGGGGTGCTAATTATCCTGTTTTCTTTCTCACAGTCCCCCCCCCCCAAAGAAAAAGAAGAGGTTGGATTTATATCCCACTCTCTCCACCATAAGGAGTCTCAAAGCAGCATACAAACGCCTTCCCTTCCTCTCTTCATAACAGACACCTTGTGAGGTAGGTGGGGCTGAGAGAGTTCTGAGAGGACTGTGACCGGCCCAAGCATGTGGAGGAGTGGGGAAACAAGCTCAGTTCACCAGATTAGAGTCCACCACTCATATGGAGGAGTAGGGAATCCACCCCAGTTCTACAAATGAAGAGTCCGCCGCTCTTAACCGTTACTCCAAGCTGGCGCTGCCTGTCTTGCATCTGCGTTTGAAGCAAGTGCGAACACACCAGGGCTGGCACCACTAGGAACGACTTATCCCAGCTTCTGGTTTGTAATTTAGGGAGATTAGTGGAGATGGGTTTGGGCAGCTGTGCAAAGTGTACTCAAGAGTTGCAAATCCAACAACGGCTGATCCCTTCTCCCAGTTTTTGAAGGAGTGAACCAAATTATTATCCTTGACATGTGCATGCAAATTAGTTTATTTACTATACTTCTGAGTTTGGATCCTAAGGTGCAGTTCTCCTAGCAGAGTAGCAGCTTCTCTTGTCAAATGCAGAGTAGGAAAGGAATTTTTTTTTGCCCATTTCTCTCCTGAAGCAGACCCCCAATTTGTTACCCACCCTTCCTTTGGATCTTGGAACAAACACAATTTCTGAATGCTGGAAAAGACAGGGAAACTGCCTTCCTCTAGTGCAGGGGTAGGGAACCTTTAACACTCAAAGAGCCATCTGGACCCGTTTTCCACGGGAAAAGAAAACACTTGGAGACGCAAATAATTTTTGACATTTAAAATAAAGATAACACTGTATATATTGGGTTTTTTTTACCTTTTACTCCACTCATTCTGAGAAGTGCATGGATGCGCCCGCCCTGCTGCCTGCAGGGCGGGCAAGGATGAAGCCGGCGGCTCGGCCTCACCGGCCGCTGGGAAAGCACCCACCCCGCTCGAACGGGGTGGACGAGAGGGGAAGCCCGCGGCGCGGCCCAGCCGACCGCAGGCAGTTGGTGTGCCCACCCTGCTGCCTGCAGGGCGGGCAAGGATGGGGCTGGTGGCTTGGCTCGTGGAGCCGCAGTGCAAGGGCAGAAGAGCCGCATGCGGCTCTCGAGCCGCAGGTTCCCTACCCCTGCTCTAGTGAGACTCTGCTAATGCTGCTTAGGACCCAATATTTGGGATCCAAGGCTTCAGAGTGCCACTTTATTATTTTAAGGTATTTTAACTGGTGGTATAGTGGTGAAGAGGAGGTGGATTCTAATCTGGACAACTGGGTTTGATTCCCCACTCCTGATTGGCAGAGGCTTGTCTGGTGAACCAGATGTGTTTCCGCACTCCTGCATTTCTGCTAGGTGACCTTGGGCTAGTCACAGTTCTTCAGAACTCTCTCAGCCCCACTTGCCTCACAAGGTGTCTGTTGTGGGGAGAGGAAGGGAAAGGAGCTTGTCAGCCACCTTGAGTCTCCTTACAGGAGAAAAAGGTGGGATATAAATCCAAACTCCTCCTCTTCTTCGTCATTTTTTATATTCTTTCAGCTTGCAGAGCAACTGGAAGGTTCTGAAATCGATTCCAATTAGGAGACAAATCTATTAATCCAATAAACAAACATTTATTGTTCAAAAGTCTTTGGGGGCCTCTTTGTTATATCATACAGCTGGCCAAACGTGACCCCTTTCCATCCATTCCATTTCCACTGCTGTAGCGAAGTACAGTCCTCAGATGTTGCTGGAGACTTAGTCCTTAGGAGGAAAGGCAGAGGGACTTGGGAATGTTTCGTTTGAAGATGAGATTGAGGGTGGACATGTTTGCTCTTCAAGTATTTGAAGGGCTGACATGTGAAGGAGGGGCGGGAGCTCTTTCTGTTGGCAGCGGAAGACAGGACTCGCAATAATGGGTTCAAATGATGGGGGGAAAGATACTCACTGGATAATAGGCATCCAAACCTTGAAAAGTAAACTTCTAGAACAGGAATATGATATCTTGGGGCAAACAAATAAATCATGCTCACCCCTCTCTGTCGGAATAATACTGGAAGAGGGGCACATAGCCAAATATCTTGAATTATTAACTGAACCCCCAACAGAGATGGATTATCACAAGGGCCAGATCCAATACCTTCCCATCGGCCATTACAAAGGGTCACTACTTATCCACACCTCTCCAGGATCGGGTTTGTCCACACTGTAAAAATCAAGTGGAGACTCTTGCTCACATTATTCTTGACTGTCCGAGATATGTGGGCATTAGGAATTTCTCTCCCAGGTTGGCCCTAGACAAATCTGAATGTGACTCTGACTGTTCTGTTGTGGAGCTTCTGTTAAGCGACACAAGATGTCGGTGCTCTTGGAAAAAGACAGCAACATTTCTTTTTACAAGTGACCGAACTTTCTAAGTAATGTATACTGGTATATACAGTCTTCCTGTCTGCGCTTTGAATGTACTCTTGATTTGTACTTCCCCGATAGCCTCTCTCCACCTCTTCTTTCCTAATCTTCTAAAAATGTCTGGCAATGCTCTAGAACAGGGGTAGGGAACCTGCGGCTCTCCAGATGTTCAGGAACTACAATTCCCATCCCAGCCTCTGTCAGCATGGCCCAATTGGCCCATGCTGGTAGGGGCTGATGGGAATTGTAGTTCCTGAACATCTGGAGAGCCGCAGGTTCCCTACCCCTGCTCTAGACCCTATTTTAAATGCAAGGCAAAGGTTGTTGTTGTTGTTGTTGTTGATAGCAGGCATCTTTTTTTAACAGGAAGGGTGAGTTCAGCAGTAGGAATTCACTGCCTGGGAAGATGGTGAGCTCCTTGCCCCTTGCAGTTTTTCAAGCAGTGGCAGAGCGAATACTTGTGGGGATGTTCCCAACTGATCCTGTATTGAACAGGGAGTTGGACCCCAACAACCCTGTGTGGACTCTCTCAACTCTATGATTCAGTTAATACCGCGTGGCTTGTGAAATCATGGATAGGTATTTCCAGCTGCACCTTATCTATCTGTAATAACGTCAGCAAGAAGCCGATGGGCTTTTTCTGGAACAAAGCTTCGATGCCTTCCCGTCAGCTAATCTGATAGGACCGGATTCCAAAAATATTCCAAGGCACAGGAGGAACCTGTGTGTGACTCAGGGGAAGTAGACTCAGTGTCACATATCTTACTGCATTGCAAGTTACATGAAGGTGAAGAAGGAAGCTGTTGAAGTCCAACCATTGCTAACTCGTCATGTATATATCCATTCATAGATAACTCAGATACGAATTCTGTAAGAATATTATTAGAAGATCATGTTTCTGCCATTTCACAGAAGGTAGCTAAATTTTGTATATTGGTACACAACAAGCGTAGTTCCTTATTAAAACAAAGAGGCAGCACTGTACTGATGAGGGACCTTAATAATGCCTGAAGCTAATGTTGTTTGGTAAATAGATTTTATAATGGATTTTAAATTATATTATATTTTTGTATAAGTGGAGTGCTATGTATTCACATGTACTCTGATTTTAAACTATTGGCTGGCCAAAAGGCCGTAATAATAAATATCTATCTATTGCTTCTTGTACAATACAAAGAGAAAAATGTGGCAGGAAAATCAAGGAATCACTGATCTCAAGTAAGCCACAAATGTAGATATCCTGAAAGTGGATGCACCCAAATGTAGATATCCTTAAAGTGGACGCACCCAACTCTTTCCGGTGGATGCACCCAACTGGAGAGGGTTTGGTATCAGGGCGAAACCTGAAGGCTGCAAGCCACACATCTCTGCAAGATCAAGGTTTTTGCAATTAAGACAGTCAAATCAGGGACAGTTGCATAACCCATCCCACACTTAAGAACATAAGAACATAAGAACAAGCCAGCTGGATCAGACCAAAGTCCATCTAGTCCAGCTCTCTGCTACTCGCAGTGGCCCACCAGGTACCTTGGGGGAGCTCACATGTAGGATGTGAACGCAATGGCCTTCTGCGGCTGTTGCTCCCGATCCCCTGGTCTGTTGAGGCATTTGCAATCTGAGATCAAGGAGGATCAAGATTGGTAGCCATAAATCGACTTCTCCTCCATAAATCTGTCCAAGCCCCTTTTAAAAAGCTATCCAGGTTAGTGGCCATCTACCACCTCCTGTGGCAGCATATTCCAAACTTGCAATCACACGTTAGTGAAGAGGTGTTTCCTTTTATTAGTCCTAATTCTTCCCCCCAGCATTTGGAGTGAATGCGCCCTGGTTCTGGTATTGGGAGAAAGAGGGAGGAGTTTCTCTCTGTCGGCATTTTCTACCTCATGCATGATTTTGGAGACTTCAATCATATCCCCCCTCAATAGCCTCCTCTCCAAACTAAAAGGGTCCCCAGCTGGCTGCAGCCTTTCCTCCTTAGGGAAGGTGCTCCAGTCCCTCAATCATCCTTGTTGCCCTTCTCTGCACTTTTTCTATCTCCTCAATATCCTTTTTGAGATGCGGCGACCAGAACTGGACACAGTACTCCAAGTGCGGTCGCACCACTGCTTTATATAAGGGCATGCCAATCTTTGCAGTTTTATTATCAATTCCTTTCCTAATGATTCCCAGCATAGAGTTTGCCTTTTTTACAGCTGCCATGCATTGAGTTGACATTCCCATGGAACTATCAACTAAGACGCCTAAATCCCTTTCCTGGTCTGTGACTGATAGCACTGACCCACTTCTTGGTATCTCTTTAGACCTGCTCACAGATGACAATGAACCTATGTACAAACTACCTGTTGCAAGAACGAGCAAACACGTGCTCATTCTACATATAAAACCAGGGATCTGGGTTTAAATCACATCTTCAGCTGAATTACTCAAAACAAAGAAAAATCAAGTGTACTTGTCTGTGTGTGCGTATTTAGTGGGCGTGTGTTGCTTTCAACATCCCCAAAACAATCCAATATAGAGTTGCATATGCTTCATTAAAAATATATATGCTAGGTACCATACATTTATGAGAACCAGTGTTGGGTAGTAGTTAAGAATGATGGACTCTAAACTGCAGAACCCGGTTCAATTCCCCACCCCTCCACATGAAGTCTGCAGGATGACCTTGGGCCAACCACAGTTCTCTCAGAACTCTCTCGGCCCATGCAGACACAGGCTAAAGCAAACCACCTCTGAATGTTCCTTGCCTTTAAAAAGCCCATGGGTTGCCCTAGATCAGCTGGGACTTGATGGCAAAATCACCCGCAGACATATGTTGAACTCTATGAGTTCAAGAGAACCTAACCCTGGGCGAGATTCTGACCTGCCAGCAGAGGCGTAGCTAGGCCAGGGTGCGCCCAGTGCACACTCTGGCTCCCCCCCCCCATGGCACTTTATTCCACTTACTTTCAGGAAAGGAGCAGGCCAAAGAAGCCTGCCTGCGTTGCCTGGGCCTGGTGGGAACTACATTTCCCAGGAGCCCCTGGGAAATATAGTTCCCGCCAGGCCCAGGCTGCTGCCTGTGGCTCCTTCTCTGGGAGCGTTCCATTCCTAAAAGAAATGAAAGTGGGGGGGGTGTCCTGGGGGCGTGGTGAGAGCGCAGAGGGGACCAGGGGGATTTTTCAGCCCTCCCATTGTGACCAGAATAGAGATGCCCAGTGGGTTGCTTTACCCCCGGTGGCTTCGCACTGCCTGCCAGTGAATCAGAAAAACCCCAACTGTCCGGGCCCTGCGGGACCTTAACGAGTTCCGCAGGGCCTGCAAGACCGAGTTATTCCGCCGGGCTTTTGGAGAGTCCAGCTGCTGATAGGGTGCCCAGAAACAACTAAAACCTGCTGCTCCCTTATGTAGAGATTTTAATAGCTGGAGGCCATCTTATTTTAATTGATATAACCGAATGCTGCTTTTAAATTGTTTTAATTTTCAACATATCCACTGTTTTATTTAATGTTGTAAACCGCCCTGAGCCCTTCGGGGGAGGGCGGTATAAAAGTGGAATAATAAATAAATAAAAATAAATAAAATCAGCAGTGCTAGAAACTCCTGCAGTACGAACAGGCACAACACGGGCAATGATAGCTCTGCAAGCAGAAGATAGCTCATTCCACACCTGTCTCAGTGGGATAAACATTACCACAACCACCAGGTTCAGTGGCGTAGGAGGTTAAGAGCTCGTGTATCTAATCTGGAGGAACCGGGTTTGATTCCCCGCTCTGCCGCCTGAGCTGTGGAGGCTTATCTGGGGAATTCAGATTAGCCTGGGCACTCCCACACACGCCAGCTGGGTGACCTTGGGCTAGTCACAGCTTCTCGGAGCTCTTTCAGCCCCACCCACCTCACAGGGTGTTTGTTGTGAGGGGGGAAGGGCAAGGAGATTGTCAGCCCCTTTGAGTCTCCTGCAGGAGAGAAAGGGGGGATATAAAGTCAAACTCTCCTTCTTCTTCTTATCTGGGGGAATTCAGATTAGCCTGTACCTCCCACACACATGCCAGCTGGGTGACCCAGCCTTGGGCTAGTCACACAGCTTCTCGGAGCTCTCTCAGCCCCACCTACCTCACAGGGTGTTTGTTGTGAAAGGGGAAGGGCAAGGAGGTTGTCAGCCCCTTTGAGTCTCCTGCAGGAGAGAAAGGGGGGATATAAATCCAAACTACTCTTCTTCTTCTTATCTGGGGAATTCAGATCAGCCTGTGCACTCCCACACACGCCAGCTGGGTGACCTCGGGCTAGTCACAGCTTCTCGGAGCTCTCTCAGCCCCCCCTACCTCACAGGGTGTTTGTTGTGAGGGGGGAAGGGCAAGGAGATTGTCAGCCCCTTTGAGTCTCCTGCAGGAGAGAAAGGGGGGATATAAATCCAAACTCTTCTTCTTCTTTGAGCTCAGTGTCTATCTCAGCACCATGGACAGAAACCACGCATTAATGTAGCTACCATACCCCTTTTACCCAAATGCCTTAATTCCTGTTGACATCAGTAGATGGCCTGTTGGGTAAAGAATGCACATTTTATTAAAAATTTGTCCAAATACATCTCTTTTTTCTTACATTGAAGCTCAGAATGCCCCCAAAGCAGCTTCATGCATCTATGGACGGGCATTCGGCAGCTTGGGTTCTCTGCTTCTGCATTTTGAAATGATCATAAAAAACACAAAGAGTTTTTCCCCCAGGGTCAGAGTAAACAGGGAAGACGATAATAAACTAACCCTTCAGCCTTAGCTATTAAAAGCAACATGAAATGGAAAAAACCCCGCACAAAAACTTTCATGTTGTATGAGGATATTTAAGGGGGGAATTGGGGTTTACCAGACCCAGTTAATTCATCAGTCCATTCAGACAAAAGAGCTCCACCTCTTTGCTTATCTGAATGTTTCTAGATTTCTTGCTTCTGGTTATCTACCAATCAATGATGTAGCTAGTCACCAATGCACGAAGCCACCTTCTGCCAAAAGGCACACGGGGCCATTCACCGGGAGTCGTAAACCCAAAATCCAGCACTCGGAAAAGCTGCAGAATCCACCGTGAGCCAGGGAAGACATGCAAATGAGACAAACTAGGGCACCAATCTTTGCTAATGAGTTGGCTGTTGGGATGCAGAATATTTAAAGCCAACAGCTCTGCCTTAGCAATGAAGTATATGGCAACACCACGTCCCTCGTTTTCCACAACGTTCTAAGATCCAGCTTGAGGTAGGCTGAAAACAATTTAGCCTGCGCTTCAGTGAGCACATTCCGGCAGTATTGCTCTTTGTGAACTCGAGAGATTTCTCAATTTGGGGGGGAATGAATATTTAGAATGCATCTCCCAACCTTCCGACCACCAGGAAATCCTTGAAAATCTGCTGAATGCAAACTTGGCTGCTGTATTTGTCCCTTATGGCTGAAATCCAACAAAGCAATGTGTGTGTACATGAGAGAAGTAGCAGGCAGGGGCGGAGGTGTTCTTTGAACTGCATGAGAGATAAAACGGCTTTTCATTTGCTGGAATTTATACTGAAAAGTGGCTGGCTTGTTGACCTTCTGGTAGAAAATAGGAAGACGCCTATAACCCTTTAACAACCCCCCCCCCCCCCCCCCGGCAGCTGTGATATCAAATTGTTTTACTGGGAAGTATATTAAAGTGGATAAGGACCCGGGGTTAAGAAGAAGAAAAAGAGTTTGGATTTATATCCCACCTTTCTCTCCTGTAAGGAGACTCAAGGTGGCTTACAAGCTCCTTTCCCTTCCTCTCCCCACAACAGACACCTTGTGAGGTAGGTGGGGCTGAGAGAGTCCCAAAGAACTGTGACTAGCCCAAGGTCACCCAACAGGAATGTAGGAGTGCGGAAACACAGCTGGTTCACCAGATCAGCCTCTGCCAATCAGGTGGAGGAGTGGAGAATCAAACCGGGTTCTCCAGATTAGAATCCGCCTGCTCTTAACCACACCACGCTGGCTCTCCAGATAATACAGAGGGCTTAATGGGGCAACTCTTCCAATGTCTAGGAAACTAAAAGATGTGATTGCGTTCAGAGTATACCACCCTTCCGCGACTGACTCTACGGCTTTTTCTCAAGGGGCAGAGAATCTCTCAGCGCAATGCTGTTGTGACACCACACTGAGATTTTTAAATTATTATTATTATTATTATTATTATTATTATTATTATTATTATTATTATTATTATTATTATTATTATTATTATTATTAATTAGTCTTGATAGACCACCCAACCCCCAAAGGGCTCTGACTTAATGTTTCTAGACAGGCTCTGCACAGCCTTTCAAGCAACACCCCACGACTCTCAAGAGTCCCTGTACAGTTGTCGCTGCTCACTGAATCTTTAAACTCTGAAAGTCACTTGTCCACCTGCCAAAGCAGAGGGAAACCGCTCCCCAAATACTGAGGACGAAAGCTCTTTCCACAGGCAGATGAATCAAAGTGTGTACGTCAGTTTATATATATGTGCACCTGTATACGTGACCTGGATCCTGGAGTTTTTGGGGTACATGTCTCTGGATAGATTTTGCTGTCATATCACAAGTGACATTCAGAAGAAGAAGAAGAAGAAGAAGAAGAAGAAGAAGAAGAAGAAGAAGAAGAAGAAGAAGAAGAAGAAGAAGAAGAAGAAGAAGAGAAGAAGAAGAAGAAGAAGAGAAAGAAGAAGAGGAAGAAAGAAGAAGAAAGAAGAAGAAAGAAGAAGAAGAGTTTGGATTTCTATCCCCCCTTTCTCTCCTGCAGGAGACTCAATGGGGCATACAATCTCCTTGCCCTTCCCCCCTCACAACAAACGCCCTGTGAGGTGGGTGGGGCTGAGAGAGCTCCGAGAAGCTGTGACTAGCCCAAGGTCACCCAGCTGGCGTGTGTGGGAGTGCCCAGGCTAATCTGAATTCCCCAGATAAGCCTCCACAGCTCAGGCGGCAGAGCTGGGAATCAAACCCGGTTCCTCCAGATTAGAGTGAGCCTGCTCTTAACCACTACGCCACTGCTGTTCAGAGGTGGCTTGCCATTGCCTGGCTCTGTGTCATGACCCTGGTATTCCTTGGAGGTCTCCCATCCAAACAGTTTATTTATTTATTTATTTATTTTTTAAATTTATAAACCGCCCAATCCCCAAGGGGCTCTGGGAGTTGCCACGCTCGACCCCTGCTAAGCTTGTGAGATCTGAGGAGATCAGGCTAGCCTGGGCCATACAGGTCCGGGCACCAAGAACCATATGTACATGTAACTGGAATATACATGGTAACGTGTGAGAAACTGCAAAGGGAGACACACACCAGAGAGAAAAGAGGAATCAGTTTGTGTCACCACCACCTGCTTGTGTTGCAAATTCTGCCTCAGCATTTTCAGGTTGCCAGTATTGCCCCCCGCCCTCCCCCCCCCCCCAGTGGATTATTGACTTGTTTGCTCGGAGATTAGAGCGATCTGCGATGGGTCTTCTCTGCTCTCTCGCCTCTCGCCCAATCTCCTTAAGTGCCTCAGACCAACCAAAGCAATTTGCAAGAGTTGAGCAGACATCTCTCAGAAGGAACAATTTGCTCCGAGATCGGCATGTTCCACCCTTCCCCCGCCTCTCCCTCTCTTTCGCTCACCCTCCAGGTAAGCACAACACAAGAAATGCAACCCCTCGAATGCTAAGGATCAAAGGATTCCTCTGAGGACGGCAGACAGAACGGCCCTGACAACAAACTGGAAGATGGAAGAACCAATGAACTGGAAAAACAAAATAAGGGAGCAAACTAACAAGCTCAGTCAAGAAAACACCTAATCATAAATTCCAAGAAAAATGGAAAATGTTCTTCTCAAATTATTCATAAATGTAAAAGAAACAACGGAATGAAGTGTGAATGGTGGAAATGTAGTGTACACACAAAAAAATTATTAGTATGTGTAGGTGTCAGTGTTTTGATATTTGTTCAGGAAGGCAGAGGAAACTCATAACAGAAAATATTTCTGAATTTTGGGGAAAAATATTTAGAATGCAATAATTGTAATTGAATATCAGTCGTACATGGTGCATTTAGAGGCATCATTTGTACAATTATACTGGCTCTTTCTTCATGTATATATTTAGAATTGTAATTACGCTATTAAAAAAAAAAGATCCAAAAATTCCTAACAGCATCGTGAGGGTCAGGCAGCAAGAGGAATTACCCGAGTCCCATCCTACACTGGGGTACAAATTAGGAATCTGAAGGTCAGACAGTATTCAAATTAGGGTGTCGTGAGTTTTCCGGGTTGTATGGCCGTGTTCTTGTAGCATTTTCTCCTGACATTTTGCCAGCATCTGTGGCTAGCATCTTCAGAGGATTTGATGGTAGTAAAGCAAGTGGAGTATATATACCTGTGGAATTCCACAGGTATATATACTCCACTTGCTTTACTACCATCAGATCCTCTGAAGATGCCAGCCAGATGCAGGCGAAACGTCAGGAGAGAATGCTACTGGAACACGGCCATACAACCTGGAAAACCCACAATACCCTCGTAATTTCGGCAGTCAAAGCCCTAAAGGAAAACGACCCTGAATGTAAGATGGTTCCTCCCAAAAAAAGATTATACCCCAAAGGGTCTTTTTAAAAAATGCTAAGTGTGTGTGCTGTTAAGTCACAGCTAATGTATGGCAATCCTGCAGGGTTTTTAAGGCAGGAGAGGTTCAAAGGTGGTTACCTGGCTCTGCAGAGGATCAGAGAGTTCTGAGAGAACTGTGACCGGCCCACGGTCACCCAGCAGGCTTCATTAGGAGGACTGGGGGATCAAACCCGGTTCTCCCGATTATAGAGTCCATCAATCTTTACCAATAGACCATGCTGTACATAATGATAACTCAGTGGTGGCAAACCTATGGCACGGGTGCCAGAGGTGGCACTCAGAGCCCTCTCTGTGGGTACTCGCGCACATAATTCATCATGTGGGAGGGGGTGGAAAATCACCCCCCCTACACACACACACACACATCTAGGCTGGCCTGGGTATGATCCTTTACCTCGGTTGCTGGCAATGGGGTTTGCTTCTGAGTAAACCCTCCTAGGATCATGATTCACCCATTTGAAGCATTGCACGGTTGCTTCACTAAGCTTACTCCTGAGTAACGCGTGCCTCGGAGCCAACCGTTTTTTCTAAACTAAAACCTCAGTATTCAGGTTAAATGGCCGGGTTGGCACTTTGCGATAAATAAGTGGGTTTTGGGTTGCAATTTGGGCACTCGGTCTCGAAAAGGTTCGCCATCACTGTGATAACTTATACGTGAATTCAAGGAAGCCCCTCCCTTTCCTCCAACGCACATGTGGAAAAAAAACTAGCCTCCCTGTCATGGTACGTTGAATGGACGCATTCAGTTTGGAATCGTTAGTCAAGTTTTCATGGTTGCAAATGAAAAGGCAGCGATCAGCTTTTTGGGTGGCTCAGCAAAGGCAGCAAGACACACCCACGGATATAGCCACTGCTTGTCCACCGCCTAATGCAGTAAAGCCCATTCAACAGCGCTGTTGGTGGAAAAGGGGGAAAAATGGAAATAAGTGAGCACCCTGCTGGTGTTGACTGAACAACACCCCTTACAACAGGGGTGTCCAACTCTGGTGCTTCAGATGTTCCTGGACTACAATTCCCATCAGTCCCTGCTGGCGTGGCCAGTTGTAGTCCAGGAACATCTGAAGCACCAGAGTTGGACACCCCTGCCTTAGAAGGATTTCAGCAGAGTTTTTGACTGCGGGTCAGCTAAGCAGTGGGAATGTGGAGTTTCAACACCAGATTTAAAGGCAGATGAAGATTCTGAATTCACTCCAGATCTTATCAATCACCGGCTGCATGGATCTGCCCACAGGGTCCTCCTTTTTATTATTTTAACATTTACCTATTACATATGATCCAATCCCCAGGCTACCTTGGGTTTTTTGTGTGTGTGTTTTTAATTGTGAGCTACTGGGTTTCTGGACTGAGGCATAAAAATGGAAACTTGTTCCAGGCAATTCCTAGTTATGGAACCAATTCACAAGGGGCCATCTAGTGTCTCTTCACTATGGCAAGATTAATTCTACCCCAAACCAACCCTTGTGGGTATTGATCTAGCCTACTTTTTAAAAATCTCCAGTGATGGAGTTGCTGCAAGATTCCTTGTTGCTTTGTTACACTGTCCATTTTTAAAAAATAGTGTTAAAATGCTTTCCCTGATATTCCTGCAAACAGTCTATTCTTTGTAAAATCCTTGCCTGAGGCTCAGCTTCTAGACCAGGGGTAGGGAACCTGCGGCTCGAGAGCCACATGCGGCTCTTCTGCCCTTGCACTGCGGCTCCATGAGCCGAGCCGCTGGCCCCATCCTTGCCCGCCCTGCAGGCAGCAGGGCGGGCGCACCAACTGCCCGCAGCCGGCTGGGCCGCGCTGCGGGCTTCCCCTCTCGCCTGCCCCGTTGGAGCGGGGTGGGCACTTTCCCGGCGGCCGGCGAGGCCGAGCCGCTGGCCCCATCCTTGCTCGCCCTGCAGGCAGCAGGGCGGACGCATCCATGCGCTTATCAGAATGAGCGGAGTTTAAGGTAAAAAAACCCAATATATACAGTGTTATCTTTATTTTAAATGTCAAAAATTATTTGCAGCTCCAAGTGTTTTCTTTTCCCATGGAAAACGGGTCCAAATGGCTCTTTGAGTGTTAAAGGTTCCCTACCCCTGGTCTAGACCATTTGATGGTACAGAAAAAGACGACTGAAGAAATCTGGTCAAAGCTTCCAGATAGCTTACCAGGGTCCAGTCAAGATCTCTAGTTAAACTGGCCTAACAAAATATCCTATTTTACCTTATTGGTATTTCAGACTGAAGATGTGTAAAATGCCCCAAGATTTCATGGCACATTTACATCCAGTCATGCGCACATTCCTAATATCTGCTGCTTGGGCTGTTTTATGGCTTCTTCCCTACATGTTTTTAGAATACCAGTACAGTGCTGAAGGCTATGGTTACAGTTCAGGGCTAAATCCCGTCCTATTTTTAAACTTGGCTATTCATGAGCAGAACTCTCAAGACTTTTAAAATTACTGATAAAAGGCAGTCGCCAGGATCCCCAGGGCTATAGCGTAGGAAGGTTTAATGCTGTCCTGTTTCCCGAGCTTCAACTTCCACCCCTCCCCCAAGCTGTCTAAAAAAACACACAAGTAATATACAGGCAACCTGTGTGTTTTCCCACTGCAGCAAATAGCAACTCTGTGTAGGCTGTATACAGTCAATAATACAACTAGGGCAGGGGTGTCAAACTCGTGGCCCTCCAGATGTTCATGAACTACAATTCCCATTAGTCCTTCCCAACATGAGCATTGGCTATACTGGCAAGGACTGATGGGAATTGTAGTTCATGAACATCTGGAGGGCTGCGAGTTTGACACCTGTGAACTAGGGGATAGAGAGAAAAATCCACCTCCCGCTTTGCCACTGTTCAAACTGCTTCCCTCCACAATTGCTCTTTACAAAATAAAAACAAATCATTTGTGAGATGCATTTATGGAGCTTCCAGCATCTGGTCTAGTTTGGCCCTGTTTCTATTTCACTGACCACTTGGACCCTATTTCTTGTCTCAAAAAAAAAAAAAGAAACTCTGACAGCAAAAAGACTCCTGGTGCCATTCTGATGGAATGATCAAAATATCTGCATAAATGTGCTTCATTTGCATAATGCTTTTTGGTTTTGGAATCTGGACCTCAGCAGTGTCCCAACAATACAGGCAAAGTCAGATGTGCAGTCCAAATTTAAAATATACACAACTGTGTGACATTATTCAGATTATATGCTCAAAATTAATTATGCAAAGTATACACATATGTATGCATTCACTGTGCATAATCCGATTCCAAGCTTTCAAACATTTGGGAGATTCAGAGCCATCTGCACACACCCCAAAATACTTTGACAAAGCTCTCTTGTGTTTGTAGACACATTCCAACATGCAGAATCACAATGTGAGAACGTTCTCTAATTTAAAAAAAAAAACACTTCTCCCTGCACATAGAAAACTAGCACGGTTAGGCAGGGACCTCCCTCCCTAACATGTGTTATTTCTACAAGCAGGGAGTTTTGTCATGGAGAAGTATTCAGTTATGCAGACCTCTGGGTTATAAAATGATATTGTCCTAGGAAGACTGGACATGTAACTAGTTTGCTGTTGACAGACAAAGAGGAGACTGGAAGAGAGGAGGAACGGAAAGCAACGAAGAACAGAGAAATTTGGTGTAAGTTAATGGAATAAAGGGGACAGGTTAACCATTGTTCCCAGCAGAATGAATACAATGCTATTTTCAGGTGCCAAGTCCTACTTCCTTCGATAACTGCAGCCCTCTCCAATAGCTCTGCTTGGTTTCCAAGTCAGCAAGACATCTAAGACTCTCCACCATTGTGAGAATTGGAAACTTATTTTTCAGGGTTTCAGAACCAGATTTTAAATGTGTAGAGTAAATTCCCACAGGTGAACAGAACACAAACAGCCCTGTCTGTGGAACTGGAACCCGACAATGCTGGTGTGTGCCTGTGGAATTCTCACAACGGGCCTGTTCAACTTTGTAGAAAGCTCCTCTCAAACACAAGCGGGTGAAGAAAGAAATGAATGCCATCTGTTTGTGAAAAACTGCACTACAATCTTCTGAGCGCTTTCTTAAGCACAATGCCCCATTGAATATAATGGGGTGTAGTTCGAGGTATAAAATGTATAGGATCGGGCTATAAATTCCGAGAGCCAAAGTTAATTAGTGCCATAGTTCCAACTTGGTGTGCATTTGCCCAGGGAAAAATAGGACAGGCCTCTTCACTGTATAAACGCCCCCGACACGGACCTGTCAGGTACCCCTACGGCCCATATACCCGCTGGATGATTTATTACACAAACTGCCACCTTTTCAAAGGAAAGAGAGCGCAATGCATCTGAAAGACACCTATTTGTATATAAACAATTCTTTATCCTCCCACAGCCGGAGAGAAGAAAAACGGAAGGAAGGGAAGGAAACAAATTCTCATGCATTAAACTAAAGATGAAATGTACAGATATCTTATTGCGAGATGCCATTTTGCTTTAAGAAACAGGTTTATTGCACCATTTTTTGGGGGGGAGAGGAATGGGTCAAGTTCGGAACCTCTCTGGTCGGTGTCTCCTAGGCTGAGAAACCAGTGGGATGAGGTGGAAACAGGATCATCTGGCAGGACTTCCTTTGAAAGATGAGGTAAAAATGTTTTCAAATTTCCGGATTGGTTGGCGCCAAGACTCGTCAAGAAGAAACCAGGTAGGGGTTGTTGTTGTTGTTGTTTTTAAAAAATTAAATAAATAACCCCCTCCCACACACACACTACCAAGGATCTTAGTTTTACAAGGGAAGCTGGGTGGAGGAGGAAGGAGTGTCTCTCCTCTCACTACAGGCCCAGAAAGAGAAAAAATTCACATTGATGGGAGGGCAGGAAGGTGCAACCAAGCTGAGGCACTCCCCCCCCCCAACGCTATGAGGAAGAGGTGGGTGGGGTCCGTAGCAAAACTACAGAACCAGGTGCCTCCCGACAGTGTACAACATGCGGCCTATCCCATAGGGGCTCAGAATGGAGCAAGTGACGGCGTCGGCTTCTTCCTTCCATGGGAACCGCGGAACCTCTCCCTCTCGGCAAAGGCTCCGAAGGCTGTTATTATACAGTCGTCACCCTCATGACAACCTCGCGGCCGGAACTGGAGCCTCCGCGATGTTCGTTAGGCCGCAGGTGGCTGAGAATGTGCAGAATCGTATAGCCACAGTGATGGTTCAAAATAGTCCTAACCCGCTGGCCCCGCTGGGAGGTCCTCTCGCTCCCCGAGGAGGGGTTCGTCCGTGAATTCCGCCCTCCGGGCTTTGTGCTCCCACCAAGTGGCTCTCCCAGGTCCTTGGCCTTGTCATAGTTCAGTACCTTCCACTGCTGGTTCACCGCCTGCCAGCGCTTGAATATTCGATACACCGAAGAGCCCTCGTGGATAATCAGACCTGTGGGAGGAAAAGGAGCGAGAGATGAAGTTGTCATCTAAGCAAAGTGTTAAGGCACAGGGCAGAAGCCCTGTCCTCAGAGCTAAGGCTCTGTCCGGTTACTCAAAAATAACCATCCATAAGCTTCTTCAGTGTTCAGGGTTTTATTGTTTCAATTCTGCGCAGAAGAGGGAACCCAGACTCTCTGTTAAAAGTCAGACAGGGAGCCGGTTCGAAGCGCTGCCGCCTGTGTAACATAATTTATAGTTACAAAAACATACCTCCCCGCTCCTTGCTCATTGGGTTGAGTCAAGTAGACGTACAGACCTGGTCATCTTATCCCACCTCTTACCACACCTTTCCATCTCATATTTTTTTAATGTAACTTGAGTCTAAAACACCTCATGTACAAAGTTTCTATAGCAATCAAGTCTTCTGCTAACCCTTATCTATTTGTGAATTCCTTGCTAGCTCCCTCATCTCTCTGAGAGGCCTCGTTTCTCTCAACTTAGAGCCTGTGTCAGGCTGCTCCCTGACACCCCTCCGCATTCCTCCGTGTTTACCTGATTTTCAGCAAACTCCATTCCAAGCCTCATCAGGGATGTTAGCTAAGATGATTTTATATAACGTGCTTCACTCTTTGTGCAGGCTAACTTTTAAGGCTACCTATATGTGGCTATATGGCTTAAAACACTATAAACTATATATATGTACTTATCAAAAGGAGCGGTGAGAGACGGGGCTGCTAACCGGCAGCCACGCGCTGCAACATAAATGCTCTAAATTAGCAGGGTGTTTTGTGAGCAGGGTGCTGAGGAAAAAAAGCATTCCCGTCAAGGGACGCCCATTCTCTTTTCAAGCCCTGAAATGTTAGATGGCTGATTTGCATCACTAAAACGGCACGATGAGGACCGAGTCTGGTATGCAGCAAAGCGTTCACAATCACTCCATTCCACATCCAATTCCCAGTGTTCGTCTTCTGATGCTACTGCCAATTCAGCCCAAATCCATCATAAAGTCGCCCCACAGCGCCACAGCCGGCTGGCTTTTGCAATTCGGTGCATGTGCAATTTCACAGAGCCCACGCGTCAAGATTTGGATCTTGTTCTTCTGCAGTCGGTCCTGGCTCAGCAATGAAATGCACTGTGCAGTCTGAGGGCAATCACATTCTATCTGCCTGGCCTACTTCACAGAGCTGTTGTGAGCTAGAACACACTATGTCCCACAGAATCCTTAGAGCAGGACAAAGAAGAAAGTCAAGTTGCCAATTGAGTATTTCAATACAATGTATTTTGTACATTTCAATGCAAAATAATGTAATGTACACACAGCTGCGTACATTACATGGATCAGCATCGTTTGTTTTGAATATGGATGCCGGGGCTCTCTTGCTAAACAAGGTTAATTTCTTTGGAGTAAATTGGGTAATAACATCATGCCACAACTCCCGTTTCTGGCTCTCCCCTTACCCCACGCCACCTCCCAGATTCTCAGCTTTCATTTATTTATTTAAATATTGATATCCTGTTTTCTCCTGCAAAGGGACCAAAAATGGCATACAATAATAAGAAAAAACTATACATTTCCGTGGAATGGATGCCCTGGTGTTTTGAAAAATGAAGAAACAATGCCCACCCTACCTCATAGGGTTGCTGTTAGAAGAATAATTTATACCCCACCCCACAGGTACCTTGTGAGGTAGGTGGGACTGCGAGAGTTCTGAGAGAACTGTGACTAGCCCAAGGCCACCCAGCAGGCTTCATGTGTAGGAGTGGGGAAAGAAATCCAGCTCACCAGACAAGAGTCCGCCGCTCATGTGGAAGAGAAGGGAATCAAACCCCGTTTTCCAGATTAGAGTCCACCTGCTCCTAACCACTACACCATGATGGAAGGAAAGCATAGAAGGTAGAACCCCATCTGTCACTCCGAGCTACTTCGAGAGATGGTAGGATAACAATTTACATGTATTTTGCTTCACTTCCATCCACCCTCAACACTACTGAAATTAGGGGTGGGTAGCGTGGTGGCCAAGTTTGCAGATGATACCAAATTATGTAGGGTGGTGAGAACCACAAAGGATTGCAAAGAGCTCCAAGCGGACCTTGATAAATTAGGTGAGTGGGCTAAGAAATGGCAAATGCAGTTCAATGTAGCAAAATGCAAAGTGATGCACATAGGGGCAAAAAATCCAAACTTCCCATACACGCTACAAGGGTCAGTGCTATCAGTCACAGACCAGGAAAGGGATTTGGGCGTCTTAGTTGATAGTTCCATGGGAATGTCAACTCAATGCATGGCAGCTGTGAAAAAGGCAAACTCTATGCTGGGGATAATTAGGAAAGGAATTGAGAATAAACTCGCAAAGATTGTCATGCCCTTATATAAATGTGGTGCGACCGCGACTTGGAGTACTGTGTCCAGTTCTGGTCAGCCAGATCTCAAAAAGGATATTGAGGAGATAGAAAAAGTGCAGAGAAGGGCAACAAGGATGATTGAGGGACTGGAGCACCTTCCCTATGAGGAGAGGCTGCAGCGTTTGGGACTCTTTAGTTTGGAGAGGAGATGGCTGAGGGGGGATATGATTGAAGTCTATGAAATTATGCATGGGGTAGAAAATGTTGACAGAGAGAAATTTTTCTCTCTTTCTCACAATACTAGAACCAGGGGGCATTCATTGAAAATGCTGGGGGGAAGAATTAGGACTAATCAAAGGAAACACTTCTTCACGCAACGTGTGATTGGTATTTGGAGTATGCTGCCACAGGAGGTGGTGATGGCCACTAACCCGGAGAGCTTTAAAAGGGGCTTGGACAGATTTATGGAGGAGAAGTCGATTTATGGCTAACAATCTTGATCCTCTTTGATCTGAGATTGCAAATGCCCTAACAGTCCAGGTGCTCGGGAGCAACAGCCGCAGAAGGCCCTTGCTTTCACATCCTGCATGTGAGCTCCCAAAGGTACCTGGTGGGCCACTGCGAGTAGCAGAGAGCTGGACTAGATGGACTCTGGGCTGATCCAGCTGGCTAGTTCTTATGTTCTTAGATACTAATAAGTTCCCCAGAGCAGACTTTTTTTGTGTTCATATTACTCGCGCCATGTGCATGGACAGGGCATTATAAAGAATAATGAAAACTGTCACTGATCCCTGTGAGAAAACTTCTCCTTTCTGATGATGCATAAAATTGCTTACATAGTAATATATATATATATATAAATAAAATACAGTGGAACCTCGATTTTCATTGGTTTCAGTTTTCATTGATATTTTCAGTGAAAAATTTGTCTCGGTTTTCATCGATTTTGCAGTCAGGTGCAGGGGTTTGTGGAGAAAAATCACCCGGACAAAGCTGTTGCAGGCTGTGTCTGCAAATTGTTTAATGACAACACCTTGCCCCATTTCAGACAAATTTTAAAGAGGCATCAGAAACAGACCTCTTTGGACAGCTTTCTGGTGCAACATTGGTCCACTGGCTCTGAAGCTGGTCCTAGTGTTTTTGTTTGTTACTGTTTTCAGCATTAAACACTATGTTTATTCACCAAAAAAATGTGTTTTTGGTATGTTTTCTGAAGTGCCTAGAACAGGGGTAGGGAACCTTTAACACTCAAAGAGCCATTTGGACCCGTTTTCCATGGGAAAAGAAAACACTTGGAGCCGCAAATAATTTTTGACATTTAAAATAAAGATAGCACTGTATATATTGGGTTTTTTTACCTTTTTTTACCTGCCTGCAGGGCGGGCAAGGATGGGGCCAGCGGCTCGGCCTTGCCGGCCACCGGGAAAACAGCCACCCCACTCCAAAGAGGCAGGCGAGAGGGGAAGCCCGCAGCGCGGCCCAGCCAGCCGTGGGCAGTTGGTGCGCCTGCCCTGCTGCCTGCAGGGCGGGCAAGGATGGGGCCAGTGGCTCAGCTCGTGGAGCCACAGAGCAAGGGCAGAAGAGCCGCATGCGGCTCTCGAGCCGCAGGTTCCCTACCCCTGGCCTAGAATGGATTAATTGAATTTACATTGATTCCTATGGAAAAGTTTGCCTCGGTTTTCATCAGTTTCGGTTTTCATCAATTTGTTTTTGGACGGATTACCAACATAAGAACATAAGAACATAAGAACAAGCCAGCTGGATCAGACCAAAGTCCATCTAGTCCAGCTCTCTGCTACTCGCAGTGGCCCACCAGGTGCCTTTGGGAGCTCACATGTAGGATGTGAACGCAATGGCCTTCTGCGGCTGTTGCTCCCATCACCTGGTCTGTTAAGGCATTTGCAATCTCAGATCAAAGAGGATCAAGATTGGTAGCCATAAATCGACTTCTCCTCCATAAATCTGTCCAAGCCCCTTTTAAAGCTATAAAGGTTAGTGGCTATCACCACCTCCTGTGGCAGCATATTCCAAAACACCAATCACACGTCGCGTGAAGAAGTGTTTCCTTTATTAGTCCTAATTCTTCCCCAGCATTTTCAATGTATGCCCCCTGGTTCTTAGTATTGTGAGAAAGAGAGAAAAATGTCTCTCTGTCAACATTTTTCTACCCCATGTGTAATATTATAGACTTCAATCATATCCCCCCTCAGCCGCCTCCTCTCCAAACTAAAGAGTCCCAAACGCTGCAGCCTCTCCTCATAGGGAAGGTGCTCCAGTCCCTCGATCATCCTTGTTGCCCTTCTCTGCCCTTTTTTCTATCTCCTCAATATCTCTTTTTGGAGATGCTTACCAGAACTGGACACACAGTACTCCGGTGCAGTCGCACCACTGCTTTATATAAGGGCATGACAATCCTTGCAGTTTTATTATCAATTCCTTTTCTAATGATCCCCAGCATAGAGTTTGCCTTTTTTTTACAGCTGCCATGAATTGAGTTGACATTCCCATGGAACTATCAACTAAGACGCCTCTAAATCCCTGGTCTGTGACTGATAGCACTGACCCTGTAGTGCAGGTATGTGAAGTTTGGATTTTTTGCTCCTATGTACATCACTTTACATTTTGCTACATTGAACTGCATTTGCCATTTCTGAGCCCACTCACCTAATTTATCACAACCGCTTGGAGCTCTTCTAATCCTTTGTGGTTCTCACCACCCTACATAATTTGGTATCATCTGCAAACTTGGCCACCACGCTACCCACCCCTACTTCCAGGTCATTTATGAATAGGTTAAAGAGCACTGGTCTAAAAGCGGATCCTTGGGGACACCACTCCCGACATCTCTCCATTGTGAGAACTTCCCATTTACACCCACTCTTGTTTCCTGTTTCTCAACCAGTTTTTAATCCATAGGAGGACTTCCCTCTTATTCCTTCTTCATTGCTGAGTTTCTCAACAGTCTCTCTGGTGAGGAACTTTGTCAAAAGCCTTTTGGAAATCCAAGTAGACAATGTCCACCGGGTTCACCCTATCCACATGCCTGTTTACACCCTCAAAGAACTCTACTAAGTTTGTAAGACAGGATTTGCCTCTGCAAAAGCCATGCTGACTCTTCCTCAGCAGGTCTTGCTTTTCTACATGTTTTATAATTTTATCTTTAATGATAGATTCTACTAATTTACCAGGAACAGATGTCAAACTGACTGGCCTGTAATTTCCTGTGTCCCCCCCCTAGATCCTTTCTTAAAGATTGGTGTGACATTGGCCATCTTCCAGTCTTCAGGGATGGAGCCTGATTTCAGGGATAAATTGCATATTAAAGTGAGAAGATCAGCAATTTCATGCTTGAGCTCTTTAAGAACTCTTGGGTGAATGCAATCTGGGCCAGGGGATTTGGTAACATTTAGTTTATCAATGGCTCCCAGAACTTCTTCCTTGTCTACCACTATCTTCGCTAGTTCCTCGGATTCGCCTTCTAAGAAGCTTGGTTCAGGTGCAGGAATGTTCCTCACCTCCTCTTGGGTGAAGACAGATGCAAAGAATTCATTCAGCTTCTCTGCAATCTCCCTGCCATCTTTTAGCACACCCTTTGTTCCTTTGTCATCTAACGGCCTACCGCCTCCTTTTGCTGGCTTCCTGCTTTTGATGTACTTGAAGAACTGTTTGTTGCTGGTCTTGATGTTCATAGCCATGCGTGCCTTCATAATCCTTTTTTTGCTTCCTCTCTTTACAGCTAACTTGCTTCTCTTTTGCCACCATTTGTGTTCCCTCTCATATTCTTCATCAGCCAAACTGGACTTCCATTTCTCCAGCACATTTTCTTTTTTTCTGATAATTCTCTCAACCTCTTTGTTAACCATGGTGGCTTTCTTTGACTGGGTGCTGCCTTTTTCTAACCTGTGGAACACATTCCAGCTGAGCTTTTATTACTGTGTTTTTAACCTCCAAGCATCCTGGACAGTTTTGACTCTCTTTGGATTTTCCCTTTCAGCTTCCCATGACTATCCCCCCCTCATCTTTGAGAAATTTCCTTTCTGAAGGCTAATGTAACTACATTAGTAGTTGCCACTTGTTCACATGCTGAGATACTGAATCTGACAGCATTGTGGTCCCATCGGCTCAACAACACTGACTTCCTGCACCAGGTCCTGGGTCCCACATAGAATTAGATCTAGGATCACCTCCCCTGGTTGGTTCCACAACCATCTGCTCTAAGCCACAGTCATTTGCATATCCAGGAATGCTCTCTCCTTACTATGACCTGAACATGCATTTTTCCAGTTTATATGGGGATAGTTAAAATCACCCATTACCACTACATTTTTGTTTTGTTGGCCTCTCTAATTTTTTTTTTCCATCTCAGAATCCTCTTGTAAAAATTTTGGTCAGGGGACGATAATATATTCTCATTATTAAACTGTCCTTCACACCTGGTATTGATATCCACAGTGATTCTGTAGGTAAACCAGCTCCCTTGCATTGCTCTATTTTATGTGATACTATGCTCTCTTTGATGTAAAGGGCAACTCCACCCCCCAATGCTCTGTCCTATCCTTCCTATAGAGCCTGTAGCCTGGCATAACAGCATCCCACTGGTTCTCCTCATTCCACCATGTCTCTGTAATGCCCACTATATCAAAGTCCTCCTTCAAAACTCTGTATTCTAGCTTCCCATTTTAGGGTCGAATGTTTACTATTAGCATAGAGACACCTGTATACCCTGTCTCTGTCCTTAACCTGATTATGTGCTTTTACCCTCAAGTCTTTTGTAGACACTATCCTGTCACATGCACATTGCTATGTTCCTCGCTTTGTACAGGGTTGATTTAGAAAACCTCCCTCTCTGTCTGCATCCCCATAGATACTGTATTCAACCGTCACCTCAGCTCCTGGTCGGCTTCCCTCAGTGATCAGTTTAAAAGCTGTTCTGCCACCTTTTAATGTTGAGCCGCCAGCAGCCTGGTTCCTCTTGGTTAAGATGAAGTCTGTCCCTGCCGTTTGTACAGGCCTACCTTTGTCCCAAAAGGTTCCCCAGTTCTTGACAAATCTGAAACCCTCTGCCTTACACCACCTTCTTCATCCACGATTGAGACTCCCAGACTCCGCTGCCTAGCTCGCTCGCTGCGGAACGGTAGCATTTCTTGAGAATGCCACCTTGGAGGTCCTGGATCTCAACCTGTTTCCCCTAGCAGCCTACCGACTTCCAGAACCTCCCGCTACATTTCAATGTCAGTGCCAATGTGGACCACAACTGCTGACTCCACCCCAGCACTGTTCGTGCCTATCTAGACAAAGCGCGACATCCAAGAATCCTTCGCGACCAGGCAGGCAAGTCACCAGCGTCATCACGCCTCTCACAAAACCCAACTCTCTACATTTCTAATGATCGAATCACCCACTACAAGGAGCCCCCCACCTCCCCGAGGGGTATCCTCAGTGCGAGAGGAATGGTTCTCCGCCTGCCAACGAAAACTGAGGTTCCACTGTATATATATATATGTCTTCTTAACATACCATACAGTTTGTTGCTATGGTCACCCTCCCTCTCTCCACATGTACAGTACAACTGAAAGCATTCAGATTTAGGAAGCTTTGAATCAGGCTCCAATTTGCTGCATTGCCTAAAGGCACGTGCCTCAGCCAATTGGAGTTTGTGTCTCCCCTCCTCCACTGGGATTCTACATTAGGATTAAACCAAGCATTCATTAAGCTTTTAATCAATCATGCATCCCAAGCCGGGAAGCTTTCAATGAGTTTATCAGTGAAGATCTGGGAAAGCTTGCTGGTCAGGTTATGATTTATCTGATAGAGAAATTAATTTCGCGGCTGTGTGAAAAAAAAAAATTAAAACTTAAAAAAATATCTCCAGGATAACAGAATGATCTGTCTCTTTGCACATTGGTCTATTTCTTGGGCTCATTAAAAGGCAACGCTTAATGTAATGCACACAGATTTGTGAGAAAATCTGATTTCAACAGATAATTTAAAAACCGCAAGGAAATAGATATTAGATGGAAGCACGGACAAAGGAAAGCTGGTCTTGGAAAAAACTATGTGTATGAATAAATTGACAATGAAGTAAAAGTTTACAAGAAACAGGATACATAAGGCAAATGTTAGGGTCAATTAATTAGATTTTAGGATACACTGAACCAGGGGCAATATTGGTCTATTAGCTAAGGTAACTTTTTGAACAAATGTCCTTTAACTAGATGTGGGTTTGTTTTGAAACAACAGACTAACCTAGATTCCTTTTTAAAGCAATAGATTCTCCCCCCACCCCTCTCCATATGATCCAACTCTAAACGCAATAAGTTATAAATACCATCTCCCAACTGGATGCCGCCCAGTGACAATCAGTCAAGCGCCTGCCATCCCTTAACGGGGTCGTTACCATGTGACACGTGTCCCTGCTGGATCAATGGGAAATGGAAAAGTCATTCATTCATTTCCCAATGACAGCGCACTGCTGCCTTCCGACAAGGACTTGGCTGTTATCGTTCTGTCTCGCCAGAACTCATCCGTCAGTGCCATCCATGTGGCTTCGTTTTCTCCAGCGAATGTCATCAGCTCCCAATTAAAAATGGTTCCCGCACTCTCTCTTCCCATCTCTCCAAATAAGGGCGTGTAACGTTAAGAGGTAGAAATTTCTAGCCATCCTCTCAGAACCACCAACCCCCCCCCTCCCCGGCCAAGCTGCCACAAGGTACAGCGAGCCATAATTACACCACCTACATTTTCAACCGTATGAGGAAGCCACTGTGACAAGCATGTGACAGCGATTCTGTCACCAAGAAACACCATAGTGACAAGGTTATCTGCCTATTTGGCAGGTTAAGTATTCGAAGACATAATTGCCGAAAGATGGAATGTGTGGCAACAACTCACTTCCAGCCAATCGCTGTTCAGGACTCTGTTCCAGCCAAGCCACCCGTGGAAGTGAGTCCCGCACGGTAATTGGCCCCACCACATTCCTCTCCGCCTGCCAGTCTCCTGCCTATCTCCCCCATACCACGGGAGCAAGCAGGGCCTGGCAGGGCATTGGTGGCAAGGCGACCTCCTGTCTGACCTGGCAGCAGCCCAGCCAATCCCCCGCCCACCCTCCCCTCTGACCCAAAAGCAAGCAGAGCCTGGCAGGGCAGCAACAGCAACAGTTTTTAGCTAACAGTGTTTATAAACCACATAACCTGGCTGGAGTCCTGGTTTTCAGAAACTCAGTGGTTTTGATAGCCTAACTCTTTCAGGCCCTGTTGACACATGCAACCCAATGAGGACAAACGGACACAGCAGACCCCTGAGGTGGTAAAATCCATGGTACCGCTTCAGACAGCGGCTGAGGACTGATTTATAACAACTTCCCTTGCATTATCTGGGAATGAAAAACTAAAGCAATACATGACGGGTTCGGCATTAGAACCTTTCTTCTTGGTCGAGTACATTTGAATGTGTGTGGACTTTTACACAGGTGAACAATACAGTGATGAATGTATTGTCGAAGGCTTTCGCGGCAGAAATCACTAGGGTGTTGTAGGGTTTCCAGGTTGTATGACCGTGTTCCAGCAGTATTTTCTCCTGGTGTTTCGCCAGCATCTGTGGCTGGCATCTTCAGAGGATATCCTCTGAATATCCCGGAGCAAGAGGATATCCTCTGAATATCCAGGAGCAAGAGGATATCCTCTGAAGATGCCAGCCACAGATGCAGGTGAAACGTCAGGAGAAAATACTGCTGGAACACGGTCATACAACCTGGAAACCCCACAACACCCCAGTGATACAGGGATGACCCTCCCCACACCCTCCCCAGGAGTGTGCAATGGTCCACCATTCTGCTGTATATATGGACCAGGCCTGAGATGCTCCCAGCCCATCAGCAAGCTTTGTTCCAGCTTGGATGTTACAGGCCAATGAGCTGATTGGCTCTTACTGACCCTATTTACCGGTAGTATAAATACCTCCAAAGCAACAACTTTCAGCCCTTCCTCACACAACATGTTCCTGCTTGGCTGTTTCCTCAAGATTTTGCCCTGAATAATCTGCTTTTAACCTCCACTGCTTTTTAATTTTCACACCACCCAGCCTGACGAAGGGTTCTGATGAGCTTGAAAGACTGTGCAGTGTTTTGTGTCATTTTGGTTGGCTCTAATAAAAGGTTTTACACAGATTTTGTTTCTTGGTTCCTTCGTGGCACCCTCTTTTTCCCCTCATAAGAAAGAAAAACAATTTGCAGTTTTAAAAACATAGTTGCCTTCCAAATCTTTTGAATCATGTATGAATAACTATTTGTTTATTATTATTATCTCCCACATTTTTATTGCATCGTTTCTTTAAGGAACCCAGGTTAGTGGCCCTCCGTCACATTTTTCCCCTACAACAACCCTGAGGGCAGCTGAGAAAGAATTACTGGCCCAAGGACATCCAATGAGATTCACCTGCAGGTGGCAACTTCAGGATCTCTTCAGTTCTAGTTTGACACTTAACCTCTGGCTGTCTTTACTTGTTAAAGAACACACCACCTAACTAAAAAAACAGAATTCTAAACATCATTCAGACAAACTGAATATGAATGAGATCACAGATAATACCTTAACTAAAAGTTAACTAAATGGTACCGTATATACTCATGTATAAGTCGAATTTTTCAGCACATTTTTAATGCTGAAAAAGCTCCCCTCGACTTATATGCGGGTCATTAAAATTTTTTGTGTGTTTTTACTTTGCCAGCCAGCAGGGGGTGCTGTTTTTACGCTAGCGGCACCAAAATTTCAGGGTACCCTCAGAAGATACTCCTGATGGTACCAGCCAAGTTTGGTAAAATTTGGTTTAGGGGGTCCAAAGTTATGGACCACCAAAGGAGGTGCCACCATTCCCCATTGTTTTCAATGGGAGCTAATACTAGATGAAGCTACTCTTTTGAGGGTCCATAACTTTAGACCCTCTGAACCAAACTTCACCAAACCTGGCTGGTATCATCAGGAGAGTCTCTTTATGATACCAACCAGGTTTGGTGAAGTTTGGGTCAGGTGATCTAAAGTTATTGACCCCCAAAAAGGGTGCCCCATCCCCCATTGTTTACAATGGAAGCTAATAGTAAATTTTCCATTTCTGACAATATCCCTCTTAACATCTAAGTTGGGTTACATTTGAACATACAGATGATGAGAAAGAATCCAGTTTGGAAGGATTTTAACTCTTGTGTGTTAGCTTGGTTGCTGATTGAGCTAAGGTTTTTGTGCTTTTAAAGTTATTGTTGAGACCATATTGTTCTTGTTGACCCTCTTTTCCACTTACAGAGCCACTTTACTGTTTTTCTTTGAAATAAATATTCAAAAACATTTAACCTACTGACGCCTCAATTAATGTAATTTTATTGGTATCTATTTTTATTTTTGAAATTTACCAGTAGCTGCTGCATTTCCCACCCTCGACTTATACACGAGTCAATAAGTTTTCCCAGTTTTTTGTGGTAAAATTAGGTGCCTCGACTTATATGCGGGTCGACTTATACACGAGTATATACGGTACTTTCCGCACAACCAAAATAAAACGTTTCCTCCAAGGCGTTCAGCAATGTTTTTAGCACAGAACATTTTATTTGCAGTCTGAAAATGTTTAAATGCATCCTTGATTTTAGCGATGCATTTTCTAAAAATGTTTGCAACCCGCTTTCACTTGCTTGTGGTCTCTGTAAGACACTCCCCATGCCCCTCTGCAATCCCCGGATTTCCTCCCCGGCATCATTTTCTAAGCTTGCTCTGTCATCTTGCTGGTTAATTTTTCTCATTTCTTTTTTATTGGGGGTGGGGGATTGAATCTTCAAAGCTGAGAGAGCACGTCGTTGAGGCATCGGAGCATCAAATCCACAGAGAATACCAAAAAAACCTAGAATGATCATAAAATGGCCGCCAGGAATTGTTTCGGGGGGATGAGTGCAAACAAACAGGGAGGATTCAAAACATTCTGAAAATGTTTTCCAAACATTTTCATTTACTTGTGTGGAAAAAGCCATTGTTGGCCCACACAGATTTGGTAGTGAAAAGGCATGGTTTTCAGAAGTGGTTTGCCATCACCTGCCTGCGTGTAGCAATCCTCCACATTCGATTTCGAATACCTTTAATGGCATATAAATTGTTTAAGATTAATTTAGCAAGATAATAACAGCCTTTACAACTTTACAACTTCTGACGAGTTAAAATAACACCATTTAAAAATTTAGCCACCGCTTCCAACAGCTCGTAGTTGTGGCTGTTTAAAAGATATATAACCTTCTGTGTATCTGTGATGCCTTCACTTCCATGCAGGAAGGGGATTATGTGCTTCTTCCTACCTATCTCATAAAAAGGACAATTCAACAGCATATGAGATACTGTTTCCACAGAACCCATGCCACACGGGCATTTCCTTTCTTTATGTGGGATTCCAAGGTGGCGTCCAAGGCTAAAGGAAGAAGGCAGGGCATTACACCTAAAGCTAAAGGGGTGATTGCTCATCACGCCCACCGGCCTCAACCAGGAGATAAAGGTACCGGGCTACAATTAATCTATCCACAGGTATTCCCAGAGAGATCGGGGAACAGGTTTTATTAGCTTCCTCTAGCATCTGTTGAAACGTGTGGCAATCCTGGACTTCCTTGGCAATCTTCAACATTAGAAAATACAAATTTAGGAGATTTTAGATTGGCCTCAAATTGGAACTCTGCTGTTCCTGAAATGAAACAGTATAGTCTTTTAACACTGAATATAAACCTCAAAAACTGAGTTCCCCCCTTCAAAAAAATCCTCTACCTGTTCACTCACACCAGCTGAGGGCCTGCCAGTATGATGGCGGCCATTTTGTGGCATCACCTACTGTGCTGTGTCAGAGTTTCACAAGTGCCTACAGGCTCAAAAAGATTGGGGACCCCTGCTCTATATCAAGACCTGGGATTTAAACAAAGCAAGTGAGTCCCTAAGCCAGGGGCTGATGGGAATTGTAGTCCATGAACATCTGAAGCGCCAGAGTGGGACACCCCTGCCCTAAGCCCTGTAAAATATGGTTAGTTTCAAAGCCACCCAGAGTCTGCAGCAAGTCCTCCGATGTGACTCCCACTCTTTGCTGCTTTTGCAAGCAAGTCAGCTGCCATCAGGGGGCTGAACATCACGTCCTCCTACAGCTGCTGGCTCGGTGGCTCTGACGTCAAAGTCCATGCCAGAAAATGGCTGCTGTGGAGAGTGGCCTCTTGACACATCCCCTACTGAGGTTCTTCCCCTCCATAAAACCCAACCCCCCCCCCCCCCCCAAGTCTCCAGGAACTTTGTAACAGAGTTGGCAGCCCTAGGCAGAACAGGAAGTGATCGTTCGAGGCCCGTTCGCATTGCAACAAAAACAGATTTTAAAAACAGAGACAAGGAAATTGCCTTTAATATCAGAGCACTGGTGTGGCAGGAGAGGCTCTGCGATCTTTATTTCACCTTCCAAGAGCTACATGGGCACTCGTATGGATATGGATCCATCGTTATACATATTTAAAACCAAAGTTCAATCAACTTTGACAACAGAAAACTGCCCTGAGCTTTGGTGTATGTGGAAGTGCGTTATAGGCATTTTAAGTGCTATTAAATACCTGCCTGTCATTGCCGAACCCAACTAGGCAGAAGTCTGCACACTGTAGAGGAAACAGTGAATCTGAGAATCAAACAGGGCTCACTCAGAGCACAGGAGGAGGAGGAGGAAGAAGAAGAAGAAGAAGAAGAAGAAGAAGAAGAAGAAGAAGAAGAAGAAGAAGAAGAAGAAGAAGAAGAAGAAGAAGAAGAAGAAGAAGAAGAAGAAGAAGAAGAAGAAGAAGAAGAAGAAGAAGAAGAAGAAGAAGAAGAGAAGAAGAAGAAGAAGAAGAAGAAGAAGAAGAAGAAGAAGAAGAAGAAGAAGAAGAGGAGGAGGAGGAGGAGGAGGAGGAGGAGGAGGAGGAGGAGGCGGAGGAGGAGGAGGAGGAGGAGGAGGAGTTTGGATTTATATCCCCCCTTTCTTTCCTGCAGGAGACTCAAAGGGGCTTACAATCTCCTTGCCCTTCCCCCCATAGAAGTGCTATGAAAGGTCTGATCAGAGATTTGGGGTTGCATATCACAGTTAACCTGCACTATGTCAAGCAGCGGAGCCGTTGCAAACAGGCCTCTCTCATTTTCCATCCTATCCATGCATAAACTTACTTCGTTCAAGCAATCAGGTCTCATTAATTCCTGAGGTCTCCGATGGAGGAGAAATCGTTTAAAAAGTGTGAAGAAGGCGCACAGATTTTATTCACACAGATGCTAAGCCAGATCCAAATGGCCAGGGACCAAAATAGGAGTCTGCGTCAGTCCAGTGATTGTGGCCAAATGCCGTTCTACAGAATCGTGGAGGCAGCACTTGAAAAATTACCTACATTTCTGTCCTGGTCTGGTATTCCAATGGAACAGATTCAGTTCTCAAGGGTTCCCACTAAGGCAGTGGTGGCGAACCTATGGCACATTTATTCACATTTATTTGTGTGAATAAATTACATTTTTTGGAAGGCAACCTCACTTTTTCATTGCATAACTGTAACATATACTAGTCTTGCCTGCTTGTCAAAACAATGCTATTTACTGCTTTTTTAATATAAAGAAATACAATAAATATTATGCAGAATTGAGTTCGGCCTTTTGGCCCGGCCCTCCGCAATATTTTCTGTTTCTCATGCGGCCCCGTGGAAAAAATAATTGCCCACCCCTGCTCTAGGTGGAACTTGAGGATTCCCCTAGAATTACACCTCAGCTCCAGACTGCAGAGATCAGTCCCCTTGGATGAAAGGGATGCTTTGGAGGATGGACTCTATGGCACTGAGCCCCACTGAGGTCCCTGTCTCCAGGGGCGTAATGCCCATTGGGCAAGGTGGGCAGCTGCCCAGGGCATCCTGCTTAGCCAGGGAGCATCAAAGATGCAGGGTTAGATTTTGGAGTATTTTTTTAGTGGTTTTCCGTTTTTTGGCCTGCAAGGGGGCGCAGTTTTTCAGGCTAGCGGCACCAGATTTTCAGCGTATCATCAGGAGACTGTCCTTATGCTACCCCCCAAGTTTGGTGAGGTTTGGTTCAAGGAGTCCAAAGTTATGGACTCCCAAAGGGGGTGCCCCATCCCCCATTGTTTCCAATGGGAGCTAATAGGAGATGGGGGCTACAGTTTTGAGGGTCCATAACTTTGGCCCCCCTGAACCAAACTGCACCAAACCTGGGGGGTACCATAATGACAGTTTCCAGATGACACCTTGAAATTTTGGTGCCAATACATCCAAAAATGCGCCCCCTGCAGGAACATCTCAGAAATTTGCCCAAGAATCTTTGTTCTGCACTGAGTTTTCTGTATTGCTGTCCATGGGGGTTGTAGGCTGGGGGGGGGGGCATTTCTGAAGACACAGTCTCATAACTTTCAGAGTCTCATCAGGAGACTGCCCTGATGATACCCCCCAGGTTTGGTGCCGTTTGGTTCAGGGGGGCCAAAGTTATGGACCCTCAAAACTGTAGCCCCCATCTCCTATTAGCTCCCATTGGAAACAATGGGGGATGGGGCACCCCCTTTGGGAGTCCATAACTTTGGACTCCTTGAACCAAACCTCACCAAACTTGGGGAGTAGCATAAGAACAGTCTCCTGATAGGTCTAAAAATGCACCCCCTGCAGGCACCAATGTCCTGGTGCAAAAAAAATTTGGTCGTGGTGGAGTGGCTGCCCATGGGGGGGGGGGGGCATCCAACTCGGGTTTTGCCCAGGGCTACAGTTTGCCCAGGGCTGCCTCGTTACGCCCCTGCCTGTCTCCCACCCAGACTCTTTCCTCAAATCTCCATGATCTTCCCAATCAGGATCTGACAACCCTTTCCCACATCCCTTGCTAGCGGCCAGGTGGGACCGGGCAAAATCAGCTCCCACTCAGGAGTTATTGCAATACAAAGCTCTTGTCATCATGGTGGGCATTTGGCGAGATTCACATAACAAGCAGAGACCTGCTACAAAATGCCATTGGCTGCTAGCAGTCACTTTTGTTAGTGACGGGTACTGCAAAAGATGCCCTGGCTGTGAGAAACTGCAAACTCCTTTCTTACTCCCCCTCAAACTCAGACCATTTCCCTACAGGGAAATCTCTGGGGTCTTGACTAACAGCAGCCCTGAAGCTCAGAGATGCAGATAGTGTCCTATTATCACAGAGCAGGGGCGTACCTAGGCAAACTGGTGCCCGGGGACAAAACCTGAGTTTGGTGTGCCCCCCCGCCCGGCGTATGGGCGGCCACCCTGAAAGTCTGGTGCCTCTATCTTCAAAAATGTGCAGCCTGCCTACACACTCAGAAATTCTCCATTGGCTACAATGGAGCAAAGTCACTGCAAAACAAAGAATCTTGGGCAAATTTCTTGGGGTGCCTGGAAGGAGTGTATTTTTAAAGCTAGTGACAACAAATTTTCAGGGCATCACCTGTTAACTATTCTTATGATGCCACCCAAGTTTGGTGAAGTTATGTTCAGGGGGACCAAAGTTATGGTCCCTCAAATGGGTAGCCCCCATCTCAGGTTAGCTCCCATTGAAAACAATGGGGATGGGGGCACCCCCTTTGGGGGTCCATAACTTTGCTGCCTCTGAACCAAACATCACCAAAATTGGGTGGTATCATCAGGACAATCTCTGGATGGTACCCTGAAATTTTGGTGCTGCTAATTTTAAAAATGCGCCCCCTTCAGGCCGGAACGTGAAAAAAACACTTAAAAATTTAAAAACACACAAAACGACCCTGAAATGTTGGCGCCCCCCACGTGACCAAATGGGGGGTGCCCGGGGACATAGGGTACCCCCTGTCCCTAGGCAGGAACGCCACTGTCACAGAGCCAGGGTGGATGAGTGATGGTATGTATGCAGCAAGCTGTACTGCCCTCACCAGTGTGGTGTTGTGATCAGGAGCAGGTGGAGTCTAATCTGGAGAACTGGGTTTGATTCCCCTCTCCTCCACATGAGCGGCGGACTCTTATCTGGTGAACCAGATGTGTTTCACCGCTCCTCCGCACAAAGCCAGCTGGGTGACCTTGGCCAGTCACAGTTCTCTCTGAACTCTCTCAGCCCCACCTACCTCACAAAGTGTCTGTTGTGGGGAGAGGAAGGGAAAAGGAGTTTGTAAGCCCCTTTGAGACTCCTTAGAGTTGAGAAAAGTGGGTTCTACATCCAAACTCTTCTTTATCTCTATGATAATGATGGGCATTTTTTTTCCAGATGGGCATTTTGCTAGTTAAAAATAACAGTATCTGAACTGTAGCATGTAAAGGAGCCAGGAATTAAAGGATGACATTTGGCTCAGTATCGTAATGGACGGCTGGGCACATGGAGTGAGGGGAGGAACAGAAGTGAGGGGGAAGATGGAAGCAGAAGGTTGTGCGGTGGATGGGGGTGGGCGGTGGGAGGAGGCCCTGCCAGCAAGTAAACCCTGAAATGCCAGCCGAAGCAACAGACGGCCCCTCCCTCCAGCAAGAAGGGCCGACATCAAAAAACATTACTCGGAAGATTGAGATCAAGTTAAGAGCAGGTGGATTCTAATCTGGAGAACTGGGTTTGATCCCTCGCTTGAGTGGCGAAGGCTTAACTGGCGAACCAGCTGTGTTTCTGCACTCCTACATTCCTGACCTTGGGCTAGTCACAGTTCTCTCAGAACTCTCTCATTCCCACCTACCTCACAAGGTGTCTGTTGTGGGGAGAGGACGGGAGAGGAGCTTGCAAGTCACCCTGGGTCTCCTTACAGGACAGAAAGGGGGGATATAAATCCAAACTCTTCTTCTTCTGCATGTGTAATAACAATATTATTCTGAATACAGAAGGGATCAAGTGACAATTCACTGTGAGTTAGTACTATTCAGCAACGGGTGATAATTTCAGAAGTTGGCCATGAGCCCTGGTAGACTGGGCAGATGAGGACAAAATTGAAAAAGTCAAACCATTTAATGGATTCAGGCTTCTGCAGCCTCCTGCATTTTCAGAGCTTGAATTTTGGAGACTCGAGGCCTAGAAACTATAAGGGGGAAGAAAAAGCAAACCGGGATTCTCAAACTTAGAGCTAGAAATCTGGTCCATTGGAGATTACTGTTCACATTTACTGCTGACTAAACGGTGTATTTTAAGCCTGAAAGCTGATATTGATGTTATGTTTTATCCAAGCAAAGATGAAAGACCTACCTCTTAGTATTTTTGTTCACGTCACTTTAGAATGGTAAATGCTTGTATGGGGCTCTCTCAGAAGTCCACCTGGGTCCTTTCCTCACAAGCCCTTGAAAATGTTTTACAAATGGTCTCAAGTCCCATCCCCCCTTTTTCCACATTCACCCCCTCAAAAATGCTTCCTGGCCACCATTTTGTGGTCATTCCAGTGTTTTTTTACTTCTTCTTCGATCTGATGCTACAAGGCTTCAAAGCCTCATTCTGCTATTCTTTAGGGATCGTTTCTATTTATATATGTAGACACGACCCCCCCCCCAAATAAAAAAACTGGTGTAAATATGGTGTAAGACAGCTGTGCAAGCTCAGAAAATGGCACTAACAAGAACATAAGAACATAAGAACAAGCCAGCTGGATCAGACCAAAGTCCATCTAGTCCAGCTCTCTGCTACTCGCAGTGGCCCACCAGGTGCCTTTGGGAGCTCACAGGCAGGATGTGAACGCAATGGCCTTCTGCAGCTGCTGCTCCCGATCACCTGGTCTGCTAAGGCATTTGCAACCTCAGATCAAGGAGGATCAAGATTGGTAGCCATAAATCGATTTCTCCTCCATAAATCTGTCCAAGCCCCTTTTAAAGCTAAAGGGGACGCAAGGAAGCCCAGGGACCGCAGAGCGGTGTGGGAAATGTTTTAAAGAGACCCACGCTCAAGTGAAAATGCTTTCACAAAGGAATGGCTTCCAGAAAACCATTTTCAAAAAAATAATTGCTTGGGAACAGCATGCAAATGAAACATTTTTGATGCAGAAAATAAAATGTTTTGGGCTAAAAACCACGTGGAACTCCATGGAGGAAACATTGTATGTCCTGCTTCAGAAGGCTTTGTTTGGTTTGTGCGGAAAGGGCCCAGGTGCCTCACGGGAAGAAGAAGAAGAAGAAGAAGAAGAAGAAGAAGAAGAAGAAGAAGAAGAAGAAGAAGAAGAAGAAGAAGAAGAAGAAGAAGAAGAAGAAGAAGAAGAAGAAGAAGGAGGAGGAGGAGGAGGAGGAGGAGGAGGAGGAGGAGGAGGAGGAGGAGGAGGAGGAGGAGGAGGAGGAGTTTGGATTTATATCCCCCCTTTCTCTTCTGCAGGAGACTCAAAGGGGCTGACAATCTCCTTGCCCTTCCCCCCTCACAACAAACACCCTGTGAGGTGGGTGGGGCTGAGAGAGCTCCGAGAAGCTGTGACTAGCCCAAGGTCACCCAGCCGACGTGTGTGGGAGTGCACAGGCTAATCTGAATTCCCCAGATAAGCCTCCACAGCTCAGGCGGCAGAGCGGGGAATCAAACCCGGTTCCTCCAGATCAGAGTGCACCTGCTCTTAGCCACTACGCCACTGCTGCTCCATGCCTTTTTAAAAAAAGCCTCTTACCCTGAGTCCCAAATGCAGCAGGGTTAGCTGCAATTGATCAGTGATTGGGGGGGGGGGGGGGGAGACACCATATGCAAATGCTCAAAGGACCTCCCATTTTTACCATTCTTTCGTATGCTCATGGGCTGTGCCCTGGCAGTAAATATGAACAATTCGCTGAGCAAACATTCAGGGTGCTGAAAATTCCGTACCAAGAACAGCTAAACCCCACGCTCCATAAACTATGGGCATTAATATCTACTTATTTAAATGATTTATTGTGTTGGTTCTGGCCACAGCAGGAGCCGTGCAAAGAAGTGAAGTCCAATCACTTCACCACTGGAATTTTTACTCACAGTGCAATTCTAGATGGAGTTACAGCTTTCTAAGTCTGCTGAAAGAAATGAGCTTAGTTAGAAGGCTACAACTCTATTTATGACTGCAGCTGTCCTACATGGGATCTACCACCTGTCCCTATTGCTTCTGGGGTATCACCCAATCTTATGCACCATCTTCATATGTGCCTTTGGGATAGGAATCTGACTCGGGATAGGAATCTGACTATTACAGTAGCAGCAGTGGCGTAGTGGTTAAGAGCAGGTGTACTCTAATCTGAAGGAACCTGGTTTGATTTCCTGCTCTGCCGCCTGAGCTGTGGAGGCTTATCTGGGGAATTCAGGTTAGCCTGTGCGCTCCAACACACGCCACCTGGGTGACCTTGGGCTAGTCACAGTTCTTCCGAGCTCCCTCAGCCCCACCTACCTCACAGGGTGTTTGTTGTGAGGGGGGAAGGGAAAGGAGATTGTCAGCCCCTTTGAGTCTCCTATAGGAGAGAAAGGGGGAGATATAAATCCAACTCTTCTTCTTTTTCATGCACTTCTCTCCTCACAGTGTAAAGACAGTCTACTGCTATGAATCTTACTCATTTTACAACTAGAAACTTTGAAAATCATTGGAACGATGTGCGCTGAAATGCCTCGCAAGATCCTCAGAGGAGCCTCTACATCTCCCAGAAAGAAGAAATCCCACAGCAAACCAATAGGGTCCAAGCCTGGAGTTGGCGGGGGGGTTGGGGTTGGGGGGGCAGGGTCACTGTTAAAAAGCTTTCATCAGAACTTGGGAGCTAAGCAGAGTCGGCCACAGTCAGCACTTGGGTGGGAAACCATCCAGAAAGACTGGGGCTGTTCTGCGGAGGAAAGTAATGGCAAACCACCTCTGCTTGTCCCTTGCCTGGAACATCCCATGCACTGCCGTGAGTCGGCTGCTACCTGACGGCACACTCTTCTTCTGAATTCTGCACCTGGCCCCAAATTCAGCCCTTGCATAAAGCCGAGGAAGGGAAGCCCTTTGCAGTTGAAAGATTATTTGAAGAATGGATTAGTTTTTTAAAGAAAATAAAGGGGGAATACGATAGAAAGTTGTTCACATTTCAAGCAAAGCCACAAATTCTTTCCTCTCCGCCACGGAAGCAAAAACCACTCTTCCCAAGTGTCATTTGGGCCAGACTTGAAAGCCAGTATGCCCCTCCGTGCTATGAAAAGTGTCCTCTGGAGGGCCCGTTTCAGAACTTGATTCCTCTAGTGGTTACAATCATCAGAGAGCCAGGCAGGCATGAAAGTAAACTTGTATGCTAAGAAAAGTGGCTAAAATGTTACCTCCCATCTTTTGCTTTGAGCACACTAACAATAATATCAATAACATCATCAATATCATCGTATCATCATCATCATCATCATCAAATACACACACACACACACACACACACACACACACACACACACACACACACACACACACACACACACACACACACACACACACACACACCCGCACGCACGAACACGCACACACACACACCCCTACAGAGATAGCACCCATAAAGAACTACAGTTACTTTCACCTTCAGAAACCACCAGGCAGTGATTTTGCATAGAGTTCCGCAGATGAAATGCCTAGAGTGCAACCAAGAGACTTCCTGTTGCCCACCTCCGGCAGGTTCCAGTTAAACAGGAAGGTGGCTGAGATTCCCCCATTCCGTTTCTAAGCCGCCAAAGAGGCGTTCGATGTGGAAGCGCTTACCTATGCAGACAATGTCCATGAAGCCGTACATGCCGTAGCAGATCTGGAAGAGCAGGTCCTGCCGCTGCCACTTGGCCGAGGGGCTGAGGGACGACCAGATGAGCCACGAGATGCTGGCGATGAGGAAGAGGGAACCCAGTATGATGGCTGCGATCTGCACCTTTTCTATCACAGTCAGGGAAATCGCTTGCCACTGCCGAGAGAAAAGCAGCACAAAGGGGATGTTTCATTAAGATAACGGAGAAGCATTGAAATGGGATTAATTGATGGGGCTTGGAATCCTGGGAAGCCACTGAAAATAGATACAGGGGCAGAAAATAGTCCTAATGCTTAAAGGGGTCCTGTGGTGTTCTCTTTGTGGATCTTCTTTTGACAGTCTCCTTTTCACACTCTGCAAACAAGACAGGGTTCTGGAAAAAGGGGCAAGGTAAAATGCTAGGACCGGATCTGTAGACAAATATCGGACTCTGGATTTGTGAACCAGAAGCCTTTATTGACAGACATCGATTGGCACGGCTACAGAAAGCCAGTTCTGGAGAACTGTCTTTGGGTATAACCTTTTATCACCCCGAGGCCTCTTCTTCTTCCCCCCTCCCTCTTTGTCACCCCATATCAAAGGCAGAGTGAAATAGGACATGAACGTTATAACCATTCTTCTCTTCAAGGCCGGTGTGGGAGATAAGACAAATGTCCGGCTCGCCTCTATTGTGTTCCACTAAGCAGGGAAAGTGAGAAAACGAAAGTACAGTGGACCTCGGTTTTCATTGCCTTCGGTTTTCACCAGTTTTGGTTTTCATCGATTTTTTCAGTGAAAAATTTGTCTCGGTTTCCATCGATTTGCAGTCAGGTGCAGGGGTTTGTGGAGAAAAATCACCCGGACAAGTGGCAGGCCGTGTCTGCAACTTGTTGAATGACAATGTCTTACTCCATTTCAGACAAATCTTAAAGAGGCGTCAGAAGCAGACCTCTTTGGACAGCTTTCTGGTCCACTGGCTCTGAAGCTGGCCCTAGGGTTATTGTTTGTTACTGTTTTCAGCATTAAACACTATGTTGATTCACCAAAAAAAATGTGTTTTTGGTATGTTTTTTGGAGTGCCTAGAACGGATTAATTGGATTTACATTGATTCCTATGGAAAAGTTTGCCTCGGTTTTCATCGGTTTCGGTTTTCATCGGTTCTTTTCGGACGGATGACCAACGAAAACCGAAGTTCCGCTGTAAAGATTCATCAACATGACAGAAGAAGAAGAAGAAGAGTTTGGATTTATATCCCCCCTTTCTCTCCTGCAGGAGACTCAAAGGGGCTTACAATCTCCTTGCCCTTCCCCCCTCACAACAAACACCCTGTGAGGTGGGTGGGGCTGAGAGAGCTCCAAGAAGCTGTGACTAGCCCAAGGTCACCCAGCTGGCGTGTGTGGGAGTGTACAGGCTAATCTGAATTCCCCAGATAAGCCTCCACAGCTCAGGCGGCAGAGCAGGGAATCAAACCCGGTTCCTCCAGATTAGATATACGAGCTCTTAACCTCCTACGCCACTGCTGCTCCATTGGTGCCAGCTCTCCTGACAGTTGCCCAACACGGTGCCCCCGAACACCACTGGGGCCCTCCAACACTTTCCCTGGTGCCCATGACATTTTTTTTTTACAAAGCGGGCGAGGCTTTTGCCCAGCCGCGCTTCTGATTGGCTAGGCAGATTTTTAAGAAGTTGCTTCAGCAGCAGCTGCCTCTGCGGCACGAGGGCCTTCCCTGTAGGACTGAAGATAAGCTGAGTACACGCGAAAATGGATTTTTTAAAACGGCATGTTCGATTTAAAAGGCATCCTGTTAAATGGAGCTGCTGCCTGAAATGCTGAAGAGTTATTATTAGAGATAATAGTAATCTCGCTCCCTGAGATTTTGTGGCTGGCTTCACCTATTGTGGCAGGCATTTTGTGATTGCGCCCACCATCCATCGTGATTTTTAAAGGAAACCTAGACTGCTTGGGGGCTTATGGGGAGCTCTTCCATGAGAAGACTGGTAACGGCAGACAGACTCCCTTGAAAAACAGCTAGACGACCACATACATCCTTTTTTCTTTTTTTTTAGGAAGGGTCCATGGCTCAGTGAAGAAGAAGAAGAAGAAGAAGAAGAAGAAGAAGAAGAAGAAGAAGAAGAAGAAGAAGAAGAAGAAGAAGAAGAAGAAGAAGAAGAAGGAGGAGGAGGAGGAGGAGGAGGAGGAGGAGGAGGAGGGGGAGGAGGGGGAGGGGGAGGGGGAGGAGGGGGGGAGGGGGAGGAGTTTTGGATTTATATCCCCCCTTTCTCTCCTGTAGGAGACTCAAAGGGGCTTACAACCTCCTTGCCCTTCCCCCCTCACAACAAACACCCTGTGAGGTAGGTGGGGCTGAGAGAGCTCTGAGAAGCTGTGACTAGCCCAAGGTCACCCAGCTGGCATGTGTGGGAGTGCGCAGGCTAATCTGAATTCCCCAGATAAGCCTCCACAGCTCAGGCGGCAGAGCTGGGAAACAAACCCGGTTCCTCCAGATTAGATACACGAGCTCTTAACCTCCTACGCCTGTATCTGCAGAAATCCCCAGGTTCAATCCCTGTCATCTCCAGTGAAAAGGAATAGGTAGTACAGTGGGACCTCGGTAATCGTAGCCTTCGGCTTTCATCCGTTTCAGTTTTCGCTGGTCGCCCCTGGCCGTTTTTTTGCCTCGGTTTTCTCCGGGCACCTCCGTTTTCGACTACGCCATTTGCATAAATTTACACTTTTTGCGTAAATTTGCTACTCCATTTGCGTAGCACATGCGCAAACGGCATAGCTTCAGTTTTCACCGGTTTCCGTTTTCGCTGAGTGTCGCCGGACGGATTACCGGCGAAAACCGAGGTTCCACTGTATGGGATGTAAAAGACCTCCCCTGAAACCCTGTTAATCTGAGGAGCTGACGCAGACATTGAAGGACCGTAGTCTGATTCAGAAAAAGAAGGTTCACATGTGGGCTTCAGAGGTGGCAAGAAACCCAGGAGAGCCGCGTGTGACCCAATCCCTACACACAGCTCTCCTCTGCTGCCTCTGAAGCTCCAGTGATGGCAGCAAAGCCAAGAGAGCTGGGTGCAGGGGTTGGGTCATTCGGTCCCTGCATGCAGCCCACCCCTACTGCCTCTAAAGTCAAAGCTTCAGAGGCAGCAGGAGAGAGATAGCCAAAAGCCGAAAGGGTTTTCAGCTATCTGGGCACAGCTATCCAGGCATAGCCGAATAGCCAAAAGCTGAAAGGGTTTTCGGCTTTGGCTATTCGGCTGTGTCCAGATAGCTGGGGCCTTTCGGCAGAAAAAGTCCTGGCAAACCAAAATAGATTTTTCGGGGTGGGGTCAGCTCAGCTTTATCCGAATGTACCACCCTACTCAGGACCCATTCATTTTTGGCCTTCTTTAAACACTACAACGAGCCTTTTGAACCCATCGTTTTATATGTGATGACTGCTTCCTCCATAATAGACCGCCAGCACGCACATGGTAAACGACAGACCTCCCTCATAAAGAAGGAGCACATTCAAAGGAGTATTCACAATCCCATGTCAAAAAAGAAGTGAGATGTAGGCATCAAAGCATATTTTTACCTGTGAAAGCCAATCTGGAAATGAGCGTATGCGAGTGTGACCAAGCATGTGCGTGCGTCTTCTTGCATACATTAATGCACACACACCATCCTTCAGAGGTTTTTTGAAAGTTTTAAAAAGTTTGTAGCTGAACCTTGCAAAAGGGCTGCTCTCCCTGATGAGGCAGGAATTAAACTGGAGATCAGGATGGGCGCCCAGGCAGTTCCCAGGAAGTGACGAAATTCTACATCCTGCCTCCCTGAGAACAGGCTGGGAAACACCCATTCAGACGTCCTCCGCCTCCAGTAGAAACATCTTTCCCAGGCCCTGGAAGCTGAGATCCTTTAATTGGAGAGGCCACACATTGAATCTGAGACATCCGGAACACCAAGAATCAGCTCTGCAACTGAGCCACAGCCTCTCTGCAGTAGAAAAGACCTGCTGGAACCCATTGGCCATGCCAGTAGGGGCTGACGGGAATTGTAGTCCACGAACATCTGAAGCGCTAGAGTTGGACACCCCTGTGCTAGAAGAACTACAGTGAGCCGGTAGGGGCTTCAGTCATCCCGGCACTCACCTGCAAGGGATTCTTTGTGCTGATGGCTAAGACCTGGTATTTGAAGTAGCACAGCTCGCAGCTCCAGGAGCCTCTTTCGCTTATCCAACGAATCAGGCAAGGCTGGTGGGTGCAGCGGACAGACCCGGCACAGCGACACGGGCTTAACAGCTCCCCCTGCGAGAAAAGGAATCAGAAAGTCAGGGGCTCCATGGAAATGGATGCTCTTTAACTGTCATGCCCTTCTTTCTTTCTTTCTTTATTTATTGAACTTATATACCGCCCCATCCCCGAAGGGCTCTGGGCGGTGTACAGCATAAAAGGAAACAATATAAGCAATAAAAACATTTAAAAGCAGCGACAACCATAAAACATTTCTAATAAATATAATAAGTTACAGTAAGATAGATGGCGTTCAGCAGTCTACTATTATGGTTCCCTCCCCTCTCCTAAAGGGGGGGAGGGATGGAGTCCTATATTCCAATCTAAGAATTCCCTCCCCCTTCTAAAAAAGGGAGGAGTGGCGAGTCTGAGATGACAGCTGGCCCAGGTGTCGGGGGCCGGGGAAGGGGGCACTTATCAACGCAAGCTGAAGTTCCTCCAAAGCGCTCCGGGTGGAACAGCTCTCCGCCTTTACAGGTCCCCTGCGGAATCCCTCGGGCCAAGGTCCCGCAGGGCCCTGAGACAGTTGGAGGAAGAGCCGCCTCCTTATTCTCAGGCCGGGCCAGAGCCGGAAAGGCCCTGGCCCATGTGGGAGTGCTGCCAGCCGTACGGGGACGCTTCTGCAGGGGCCAGGGACCACTGAGGTAGATTGGCCTCAGCTGATCGAAGAGGCCTTGTTGGGACGTAAGGGGTGATGCGGTCTCGAAGATACGATGGTCCCAGGCCGCGTAAGGCCTTAAAGGTCAATACCAGCACCTTGAAGATGATCCGGAATTCCCCCCCCCCCCCCACAAACCATGCCTCCAGGACCCTGATACAGAGACATCGCTCCCTAGAGCTTAAGGGCAGCCCGTACCAATCGGAAGAGGTCAGCCCTTCCAAGCCCACGAAGAGGCTGCTGGGTAATACTGGCCATCTGCAGGCCTGTCAGCCCATTAGGCCCCTCTTCCATTAACCAAAAAAAAAGAGAGTGGCTTGTTAGTTCTACCTGCTTAACGTGCTGCCAGGAGAGCGTGAGGAGCAATTAGCATCAATATTTCAGACCCACTTGCAGGAAGTATTACCGATGTGTTATGGATATATGCCTGGGCAAGGAAATTGCTGTGGATTCCTGTCAGCTGTAGGGCCCAGAGCCCAAGGGTCACCCTGGATGGCTCATTACATCCCAGATATGACCAGCAAGCTACACAACGCCATTGTTTGGATCACAGAATGGGTGGAGGGGAACAGCCCAAGTCAGATGTGAAGAGTACAGTAACCTTCCCCAAGGAAGCTCGTGTGGATCACTTAGCACCTGACATTTCTTAACTGTGGGCCTCTTTGAGGCCCCGCAGAGCTAGGAAGACTGCATACAAATTTTAGAAACAGACATGTGATCTCCACATGTGACAAACAACATATAGGTTACATAGAGAGAGAAAAGGAGAGAGTTTTTGAAGTAAGACAAACACTAGTGAATAATGTATTGTCGAAGGCTTTCACGGCCAGATTCAACTGGTGGTTGTGGGTTTTCCAGGCTGTGTGGCCGTGGTGTGGCAGATCTTGTTCCTAACCTGCGTCTGTGGCTGGCATCTTTAGAGGTGTATCACAGAGTGTTACAGAGAGAAGTGTGTTACACGCTTGTAACACACTTCTCTCTGTGATACACCTCTGAAGATGCCGGCCACAGATGCAGGCGAAACGTTAGGAACAAGGTCTACCAGACCACGGCCACACAGCCCGGAAAGCCCACAACAACTAGTGAATAAGTTCTCAGTCTTGGAGAACTCGATAATTCTTGTCCACCTTGATGCAAAACACATCCACGGCCATCTCTAGCCAGCCACCAGATCATCCCCCGACATTTCGCTCCACCACCAAAACACACAGAACAACAGGGCAGTCCTGCCACCCAGTTCTGCTTTCCCATGCGGCAGAAACATCCACCACGCCACTCTCCTCCCGTAGGAATCTGCATTACTGCTGTCGCCAAGCAAGCTGTTGCTAATTCTGCTAATGCTCAGTGCGCAGCTTGCGCCTAATAAATCAAATTCCAGGGAACACAAAAGTCAAAGGAAGTGGTGGGATTTTCATAATTCAATTTGCTCCTGGCTTGAACGGTTGCACGAGTCTGGCCTTCTGGCTGGCTCGAAAACCAACATCCCCGGGTACAGCTTTCCGTTTCTTCCTTTTGCTCCTCAAACCACCAGAGCCGGCAAGATCTGGGAATCAGAGAGTTGGATCCGAATCTGGGAGACTCGTGTTCAAGTCCCCTCTCTGTCATCAACCTTACTGGATGACTATGGGCCAATGAGACTGTGAAAATGAGACTGGGGGCCAATCAGCTTTAGATTTACCGTATATACTCATGTATAAGTCGAATTTTTCAGCACATTTTTAAATGAGCTGAAAAAGCTCCCCTCGACTTATATGCGGGTCATTAAAAAAAATTGTGTTTTTACTTTGCCGGCCAGCAGGGGGCGCAGTTTTTATGCTATTTCAGGGTACCCTCAGAAGACTCTCCTGATGATACCAGCCAAGTTTGGTAAAGTTTGGTTCAGGGGGTCCAAAGTTATGGACCCCCAAAAAAGGTGCCCCCATTCCCCATTGTTTTCAATGGGAGCTATTAGTAGATGGGGCTACCCTTTTGAGGATCCATAACTTTGGACCCTCTGAACCAAACTTCACCAAACCTGGCTGGTCTCATCAGGTGAGTCTCTTTATGATACCAGTCAGGTTTGGTGAAGTTTGGGTCAGGGGATCCAAAGTAATTGACCCCCAAAGGGGATGCCCCATCCCCCATTGTTTACAATGGAAGCTAATAGTAGATTTTTCATTTCTGATAATATCCCTCTTAAAATCTAAGTTGGGTTACATTTGGACATACAGATGATGATGATGAATCCAGTTTTGAAGGATTTTAACTCTTTGTTTTAGCTTGGTTGCTGGTTGAGCTAAGGTTTTTGTACTTTTAAAGTTATTGTTGATACCATATTGTTCTTGTTGACCCTCTTTTCCACTTACAGAGCCAGCTTTACATTGTTTTTTCTTTGAAATAAATATTCAAAAACATTTAACCTACTGGATGCCCTCAATCGATGTAATTCTTTATTGGCATCTATCTATTTTATTTTTTGAAATTTACCATAAGCAGCTGCTGCATTTCCCAATTCTCGACTTTATACCGCAGTCAATAAGTTTTCCCAGTTTTTTTGTGGTAAAATTAGGGTGCCTCGACTTCATATGCAAGCGCTTAACGACTCTTATACAATTAGTAGGTATAATGGGTATTTGTTTGTTTGTTGAATTTATATCCCGGTCTATCCCCACAGGGCTCAGGGTGGGTCACAACATAAAATCAACTATACACTCATTAAAAGTACTGAAACATAAATATCAGTACAATATTTAAAACAATTAAAACAACAAAATAACGTTTTATAACATTTACAGACCTCACAGGGTTCTTGTGAGGATCAAATGAGAAACTGAGGCCCAGGTGCACTGCCTTGATCTCCCCTGAAGAAGTGTGGGGTTCTAGAAAAATGCGCTTTCATATACCACGAGAAAACATTGCAACTCCTGGCACAAAATGTAAAGGCCCAAAGAAGAACATGGGTGTGTATAAAAGGCAAACTGAAAGCACAGCAAGAATAGTTGCCAAGTGACCTAGAGAAAAATATCTTGTCCCTTAAACAGAGGCGTCATGTGATGTTAATTCCCACCATTCCATAAATAATTCCCATCTCCACACACGAAGCCTCTGTCTCTAAATACTGAGCCACTGGTCCATCAAAATCAGTACTGTCTACTCGGACTGGAAGCAGCCAGGGTCTCTCTGGTAGTTTTCTTTCACATCACCAGACCAGTGGGCAACCCTAACTCCACAGGAAGGGACAGGGGCTTTAACCCTTTAACCTGACCTTGCTAACTGAAACCAGCCCCTCCCACCATTATTAATGCTTTAGAAGAAAAAAATGAGTCCTTTAAAAAGACAGTTTGTTCCACTGACGCATGTATTCAGAACGTATTAGGTGTTCACCTGACCCCAAATATACTCAGATGGTGCAGAATCAAGGTCACCACGGCCGTGAGTAAAACATTTGCTCATGTGCAAAGGGCAGGGCTGTGGCGCAGTGGAAGAACCACAGAATCACAGTCTCTGCTTTGCATGTAGAACAGGGGTGTCCAACTCTGGCGCTTCAGATGTTCATGGACTACAATTCCCCACCGGGCTTTTGGAGAAACCAGCTGCTGACTGCCCCCCCTCCCTCCCCCCCCCCAGGTTGGAATCCCAATATTAATGGGATCCATTATTAAGATCGACGGGTCCCTTATACCATCGGGACCATTACCCCCTCCTGTTGGAAGGTTTAGGTTTAGGTGGGACGCCATCTTGATATATTATAACTGCTGTTTTTTATTATAACTTATGGATGCCTATGATGTTTTTATGTGATTTTATGTTGTACACTGCCCAGAGCCCTTCGGGGATTGGGCGGTATATTAAATCAAATAATTAAATAATTAAATAATTAAATCATCATCATCATCATCATCATCATCAGCCAATTGACCATGCCAGCAGGGGCTGATGGGAATTGTAGTCCATGAACATCCGAAGCCGTTAACCCACCAGAACTGGACACCCCTGATATAGAAGATCCGAAGTCCGATTCCGACCTCATTCAATTAAGAGGATCAAGTGGTAGGTGATCTGAAAGACCTCGGCCTGAGAATGACTAGGATGGATGGATGGTATAAGGCAGCCAACAGAAAGAAAAAAAAAGGGGGGGGGGGCAGACAAAGCAACCTAAAATCTTTTTACCATTTCTTGAGTTTTGTAAATAATAATGCTATTCCGGCTGCCCTAAGGGTATTTAACGCTAAGGTGTCCCAACAACTTCTCTACGGGGTTCCCCTGTGGATTGAAGCTTGGCATATATCTCTGGAGCGAATACAATCCAAATTTCTATATAAGCTTTTTGGGGTCCCCCACTGTGTACCCTATGCGGCCCTCTGCCTAGAGGCAGGACAACACCTCTTGGAAACAAGGGCATGGTGGATCACCCTTAAATTCTGGATCCGGCTTTGTTTTTTCAGTGACCCTAACAGTCTCCTATCATTCCACCGCCCTCCCCCTGAACTTCACAGTCATCTCGGTCTGGTGGGCCCACATCAAGCTTGCAGGTAAGATCTCCTCCCTGGGTTTCTCTTGGGACCAGCTCCTTATGCTTCCCCCAGTGATCTGCACCCACTGTATTAAGGAACGGCTATTTGACCAGGAACATCAACTCCTAGTTAGCAAAGCAAGGGAGCCTGTTTTCCCCTTCACTTCTGAAATCATGCCTGGGAACTGCAGGACAGCTGCTTACCTAAATATCTTGCTCGACCCTAAGTCTAGGTGGTTATTCACCAGAGCAAGAACAAACACATTCCCTCTCACCTTCTCCCCGGAGAGATTCATGGCACACTCACAGAAAAAGCGTGCATGTCCATATTGCTCTCAACTCCTCTGAGGAATCTTTTGGAGCATGTTCTCATTAGTCTGCCCGAAATTCATAGATCCTTTCAGACTCTTAGCTTTGTTCTTTTCTTTAACACCGACTTACTTGTGCCCTCCATATTCCAAATTGAACCGCCTCTTGAACAATGAGGATCCCAGGCAGTTGAAAATGGTGGCCAAGTTCCTGCTCGATATTGTAAAATAAGTTTCTGGCTCTCTTTTTATTTACTTATTTTCTTGAAGTTTGTACTGTACGAACTATGAGCAGTTGTTTTACCCTGTCAAACTCAGGATCATATTACTGCACAGTTTTATCTGTATTTTCTCTTGATGCCTAATAAAGGTCTTTGAATTTGAATTTGAATTTAATGCTATATAATTCAATTTACAAATCATTTTTATTCTGTTAGGCTATATAAAACACTGTGCTATTTGGGTGTGTGGATAATGAAATACAAAACCCATGGTTTCTTTTTGAAATCCAGATACAGGAGGTGTCTTTTTCATAATTTACTTTTATAACTGACTAGCAGTAAAGCCCATTGTGCAAACAAATACAAGGGGCTCTAGAAAACTGTTGGTGGGTTAACGGCACCCACCGAGGGAGCAAACCCCTCCTGACTTTCCTCCCCCTCTTGCCCTGCATCACCAGCTCCTTCCCCTTCCCCTCCTCTTCTTGGATGCCTGCTCCTCTTCCCAGACATCTGTATCTCCATGCAACAGTTTACAGTGTCGTTGCAGCGGCCAGCAGTGGCAACCCTCCCATGGGGAGCGGCTGGCACCTGTGCTTGCGACTCCTCAGGCCACTGGAGACAGTGCAGTGACTGCGAGTACTCAGCAGTGGGGGAGAAGGGTGAGCGCGCACGAGAGAGAGAGTAACACCACATTCTGCCATTTTGTGGGGTTTTGACCTGTTCTGTGTAAGCCCTGCCCCCAAGCTGTGTGTGTATGACGACTGGCTGGAGGTGAGCCATTATTATTATTATTATTATTATTATTATTATTATTATTAATTATATTTATAAACCGCCCTCCCCCGAAGGGCTCAGGGCAGCGAACAAACAAATAGATAGAGCACAAATAAAATCAAATTTTTAAATAGTTATTAAATATGGCTCTATATGTTAAAATCGACCCCCATTAAAATGCAGCATCTATCAAAATTACCGATGGTGTCCTACTCGTAGTCCCCTAAGAAAAGAGGGGGGGAGGAAAGAAGAGGGAGGGGGAACGGCAGGGTCCACAGATTTTAGAAAGAGAAGGGGGGGGGCATCAGGAGCCGGGCTCCCCAAAGGCCCGGTGGAACAGCTCCGTCTTGCAGGCCCTGCGAAATTCATTAATTTCTAGCCATTAATTTCTAGCCATGACTGGCTAGAAGTGAGTCGTCATCACCAAGGCTAGCCTTTTATATAATAGGATAATGATGAATACAAATTAATTTTTCATTTGAATCATAATGATATGGATAGTTTTCCTCTTTTTCCTTTTTTATGATTTCAGGAACAAACCATGTGGTCAGGCTTCCTAAAATATTTAATAATCTATACTACATACTGGGAAGTGGGTTTCAAGCTGGCACAATAGTGACCACTGAAGAAGGCCCAAGTGGTCAAAATGCAGTGGCGTACCGCTAATGGGCACATGGGTATCCCATGTCCCTGGGCGCAGACCGTTTTATCACATGGGGGGTGTCGGCCGGGTCCCCACACCCGGCCTCTGCCGCAGCGCAGTGACCTGGCCAGTGCCTGGTGGCTCCCTCTCTGCTGGGGCACCACTCACTGGTTCAGCTGTTCACTGCAGCCACAGACTGGCTCCCCCCTCCCAGGAGGCAATGGAGGCAGGAGGTGGCCTACTGCCATGGCGCCTGCCTGAGCCGCCCGCCACCGAGCCCCAACCCCCCAGCCTCTGTCACCCAGGCCCACCTGCACAAAATGCTGTGCCAGCATGGCTAGGGACAGAGCCAAACTTAGTCAACCTCCAGTGCCTGGTAGTCCCCCTGTGTGCGAGCAGACATGCCAGGAGTCATATGCCATCATTTCCGTGGTCTACTTATATTCTCTACTAGCGGGCCCGGCCACGCGTTGCTGTGGCAATTGTCCTTCTCATCACAGTCCGCAACCCACACAGATGTCCATGCAGGTCCAATGATCCCCAGCATAGCCTTTTGGGAGCAGCAGTGGCATAGTGGATAAGAGCAGGTGCACTCTGATCTGGAGGAACCGGGTTTGATTCCCAGCTCTGCAGCTTGAGTTGTGGAGGCTTATCTGGGGAATTCAGATTAGCCTGTGCACTCCCACACACGCCAGCTGTGTGGACCTTGGGATAGTCAGCAGATTTTCGAGCTTCCTCTCCTCGGCCTCCCACTCCACCTCACAGGGTGTTTGTTGTGAGGGGTGAAGGGCAAGGAGGTATTAAGCCCCCTTTGAGTCTCCTACAGGAGAGAAAGGGGGGATTATAGAGAAATCCAAACTACTCCTCCTCCTCCTACTCCCTCTCTTCTTCTTTTTGGGGTAATGTGGTCAAATGGAATCCCTTTCCCTTTTTCAAATCTCCACATTGTTATATGGTGCTGCCTTGGTTTCTAGTATAAGGTAACTCCTTTCCATCTCCACAGCGGAACTGTGCAGAGTGCGAATCCCGCTGGGTCCATGAGGCTGGTTGACCACTTGCACAGTCCAGGCTTCAGTGGGTAAGGCAGAACTGGGGCAAAGGAGGCTATCCCAGTCAAGGCAGCAGAGGCAGAGGTGGTGGAGGAGGTCAGGATCGGGAAGGCCAGCTCTCCTGGGTTTTTAAAGGGAGCCAAATGCAAAAGAAGCAGAGGCAGTAGTGTTGGTTCGCCCCCAACCCCGCGGATTTTCTAAGAAGAAAAAGGCAAACTCCAGCTCGCTTTTAGTAAAAGAGAGCTGTGGCGAATATGGGTGAGGAAGTGGGTAAGTGGTGGTTGGATGTGAGGGAGGGCAGAGTGAGGTGTGTGAGGATGAGCTGGATGTGGATGAGAGTATGTGTGTTGTGTCGTAGTATGTGTGCCTCTGTGGGTGAGGCACAGAGTGTGAAAGTTACCTGCATGTGTGTGTGTGTGTGGGGGGGGAGAACCCCACCTGACATCTCACACGGCAAAGTGTGTTTGTGTTTCACTTCCACTTGTATCACCTAACAGTATTACCTATTTACTGTTTTCACTGCTCATCTCTGCCCATCTGCACGAACATTCCAAGCCCTCAGGCCACAGACAGACAGGCTGCACAGACATTCTAAGGGTGACAGTTAAACAGAGGCAGCTTCATGGCCTGGTGCGCCAGGAAAAAGACGTTTTACCTGGCTCAGGTATGGACTTTTGGCAATTTGAAGGTCCGATTACCTGCCCGCAACAAGGAGGGACTTCCTGTGAAAATTTGGGGGCGATCTGTCCAGCCGTTTCAGCATTAGGGCAAGACCAACAAACGAATGGTTAGTTTTTTATATATATAGATTATGGGAGAGTTCCAGGGTGTTTGTTTGTTTAACTTTTTTGGGCTTACCACACTGTGGAAAAGCCCTTTGGAGGGGGTGGGGCAATGCCAGAGCGGCACCATCCTTACCCGCTGTCCCATTTAGGATTGGCCTGTTATTCTTATAAGATGGAGAAGTATACCATTGGTGTAGTCGTTTCAGAGAATGCTCCTTAAGGACTGTTGATGTAGTTTTCTTTTTTTGAGTCACCCATAATTTATCCCATATAATTTGTTCTATTTTTATCCCAGTATCACCTTCCCATGTTGTTTTCAATCCATTTGACATACTTGTGTCTACTTCAATTAAATGAAAACATATTTTGGAAATTAATCCTTTTCTACCATTCATATGTTCCATTAGGATCTGTTCAAATGTAATCATCTTTCGGGTCGTACTTTGCCTTCATTTAGGATACACAATTAGGTAGTGTAATTGACGAAAAAGAATCCAATTCATTGACACTCCTTGCAGCTTTTCTTTTAATTGTACTACCGTAAGGGGAGTTCTATTTTCATAAAAGTCTCTCATCCCACAAATCCCCTTTTCCTTCTATTTAACATATTTCTCTGGCTTGTCAACATAAGAAAAATTGGTCTGTAGCACAAATGGGAGCAGCGGGGATATTTCTGGAATTGATTTATTTTCCCATTTATTCCAAATTTTAATGTGGTTATAAAAAAGGATTCGCAGCCCATTTTACATCTCTTACTTTTTTCCCCTCCAAAGACAATTGTTTTCAATTAATTCTAGTGGTTTCCCAGTTGCTTCCATACCTATCCGTGGCTTCCTCCAGATACAATACCAATGTATTCAATTGGTTTGCCTCGTAATATTTTCTTACACTAGGTTCTTTCCATTCTCCTTGATCCAATGTCTTTTGTCTCAAAGTCTTTATGAGTCATGGTGTTTTGCATTGATAAATAAGAAGAAGAAGAGGAAGAGTTTGGATTTATATCCCCCCTTTCTCTCCTGTAGGAGACTCAAAGGGGCTTACAATCTCCTTTCCCTTCCCCCCTCACAACAAACACCCTGTGAGGTGGGTGGGGCTGAGAGAGCTCTGAGAAGCTGTGACTAGCCCAAGGTCACCCAGTTGGCGTGTGTGGGAGTGTACAGGCTAATCTGAATTCCCCAGATAAGCCTCCACAGCTCAGGCAGCAGAGCTGGGAATCAAACCCGGTTCCTCCAGATTAGATACACGAGCTCTTAACCTCCTACTCCACTGCTGCTCCTAAATAAAACTAGTGAACAATTGTTGCCACTTTCCCAAGTTTTTTTGGTTCAATTACTATGGGGAGTGTTAGAAAGAAACAGTTTAATTTTGGCAATGCTACCCTAGCACTAGTTCGGCCTACGATTGTCAAATATATCCAGGGCCATCTTTTAACATCTTTTCTTATTCATCAGATCACTGGATGAACTTTTGACTGCTGAAATTTATTTGAATGCTCTGGAATAATGACTCCCAACTATTTAAATGATTTATGAAATATTGGGATACCAATGTCATTTGGGATTTCATGTTGTACTTTGGGTTTAATGTTGATGTATGGCACTCGAGATTTTTTTGTATAATTAACACATAATCCCGCTACTGCTTTATACTCATGGATCTTTCTCGTTAATTTTGATAATGCTGCTTTAGGATTTACAGTCAATGTTGCCGAATCATGAACAAACATATTGATCTCGCCCATTTGACCATTTATTGCTAGACCTCTAATGCCGCTGTTAATCTTTATGGCAATTGTCAGAGGATTTAATGAGGGGACAAAGAGAAGGGATCTCTGCTTGGTTCCTCTAGTCGGGGGGTGGGGGGGTGGGGATCTTCCAAAAGCTCAGACTCTAGCGCAGTGTTTCCCAACATTTTGGACGTCGCGGTAATCTTGACCTCACTCTTCATATCTCATGGTACCCCTGCCACCCCCCACCTTCCCCTCCCAGTGCCCCTGCTTACCACCCCTACCCATCACCACCTTCTCCTGTGGGGCAGGAAGTGGCTGCTGACCTTGCGGCAGGTCCTGCCCCCTGGGCCAGCTCCATGTCCTTGCCGGCACCGGCGGAAGACACCGCAAAAGTGAGGGGGGGCGGTAGGATTGCTGTGGTACCCCTGGGACATGCTCACGGCACCCCAGGGAACCACGGAATCCTGGTTGGGAATCACTGCTCTAGTGTTTGATTTCTGATCGAGTGACTATTGTATTCATAAACTATTGCCCAATATTTAATTTTCTTAGGAGTCCAAAAACAAAACCCCATTCCAAACGATCAAAGGCTTTCTATGCATGGAGGGATAAAATTGCTAATGGCATCTCTTTCTTTTCACTGATGTAAATAGAATTCAGTATTCTATATTTGACATCTGTTATTTGCGGTAAGGTTATTTATTTATTTATTTATTTGTTTGTTTGTTTATTTATAATTGTATTTATAAAACTGCCCCATCCCCTAAGGGCTCTGGGCGGTGAACAACAAGGCAATAACAATATCATTTAAAATCAGTAACATTATTAAATATAGAGATTGCATAAAATGACATAAAATTACAGCGTTTCGTATAAACCATAAACCATATGGCGTCCAGCATTAAACTATCAATAAGAACCCCCTCCCGGAGAGGGGGGCGGTATAGATGTTGTAGCTCCCAGAGTGGTAATAGGGAGGGGCAGGAGGGGCGCACACTATCAGCGGCCGGCCTCCCCAAAGGCCCGGTGGAACAATACGGTCTTACAGGCCCTGCGGAACTCCCCAAGATCCCGCAGGGCCCGGACAGATGGTGGGAGAGTGTTCCACCAGGCTGGGGCCAGGGCCGTAAGGGTATCATTGTTATAAATCCAGAGTGATTTGGAGAGGCAGGCAGTGCAATCCACAGGTGTGTGGGGGGGGAGGGGGGCAGTTTCACGGTGGTCGGGAATGGCATAGCTATGCTCCCTCCAATGAGGACCGAAAATTCAGTCAGTCAGCAACCCCCCCCCCCCCCCCAAACTCAGAATGACTTTCCAATGGCCTATGCCTGCTCTTCTGATGGTGTAAGTCACGTGCCGGTGTAGGGGGCATTCCTGGCCTGTAAGTCCTCTGGAAGCAAAGTGAAGTCGGTCCCACCCGCAGGAATGCCCCTGGAACATCCCCACCTGCGCCGGCACAGGCTCCTACGGTGGAAGGGGACCAGGGCAGTGGCAGCTGCACAAAAGTCAGCCATCACCATATTTGCCCCTTGGAGAGCCAGCGTGGCATAGTGTTTAAGAGCAAGTGGATTCTAATCTGGAGAACCGGGTTTGATTCCCCACTCCTCCACCTGAGTGGCTGAGGTTTATCTGGTGAACCTACATTCTACATTCCTGCTGGGTGACCTTGGGCTAGTCACAGTTCTCTCAGAACTCACTCAGGCCCCACAAGGTGTCTGTTGTGGGGAGAGGAAGGGAAAGGAGCTTGTAAGCCACCTTGAGTCTCCTTACAGGAGAGAAAGGTGGGGTATAAATCCAAACTCTTCTTCTTCTTCATCTTGAGCTGGGCTTTTTGTCCCTCCAGCATATGGGGTACTCGTGGCGGCACACCCTCGCACCACACCCACAATTTCCCCGCCCTTGGATTGCACTCTTAGTATTTTACTATAGTGTTTATTCGAGATGCAAGGACTGCAACGGATAACTGTGCATCTTGAGTTAATGATGCTGTTAGTTGATAAGAACCTATCAGATCTGCTTACCAGTTTTTAAAAGGCCCTTTGTTTTGAATCGTCAGTTGGGGCACACCGAGAAAATATTATCTATGTTTGCTGCCTTTCGCTCAACCTCTTAGGCTTTTTAGTATAAGTCAACTTTGTGGGTTCACGTTCCACTATGCTGTCAGAGACACATGTACAGAACTTATGGATCTTAGTATTAGAAGATGGTTGGAGTCAGCAGACTTTGCCCTGAAATCCTTGGTCCCCATAAGGAATGATGGCAATCTAGCAGTTACGAACCCCAACAAAGTCCTCTCACCAGGTCAGGCAAGAAATCAGGAGCTCTCGTCTTGGTTGATTATGGACCGCAGTTTCCCCGAATAATTAAAAACAAAAGAAAACTGTACCGAGGTCGCTGCACCATAAAGAGCCTGGATTTCCTCCATAAGCTGGCTCCACAGCTGCCAAGATTGACATCCTTCCCTGCAAGCCGCCCCCTTCCTTCTCGCACAGAGCAATGGTTACAGCTCAGGGCATCCGTGAGTGATCCAGGAAGCAGCCAGTTGGAGGATATAATTCATGGGAGGATTGGGGGGGGGGGGGGCAAAGAGGCGGGTAATGATGCTGCACGAAATGGCACCAGAGGAGTGGGCTGAAAACAAATGGCGTCGAAGGGCGGTGGAATCCTAAGCTACAGGAGACACAATAGATATGGGGTAGGGAACCTGCGGCTCTCCAGATGTTCAGGAACTACAACTCCCATCAGCCCCTGCCAGCATGGCCAATTGGCCATGCTGACAGAATTGTAGTTCCTGAACATCTGGAGAGCCGCAGGTTCCCTACCCCTGCATAGATCTTCCTTTGTTTTAGGAAAGGGAGAAAAAAGAATGAGACATCACAACATTACATCCTGTGCATCGCAGAATGTAATGTTGCCCTGCAGCTCAGCCCGCCCATTCTTACCACACCCAGCTTGTGCTTTGGGCAGGAAAATTAATGTTCAAAAAGAACAAAACAGGTTGCTAGTCCTCACGGGGGATGTGACAGGTTTTTAAAGGAAGTGACTGACAAGCTCTTAGACAAAAATGTAATGGGGGAGGCTTACAGTGAGCCATTCTCCTCCTCCTCCTCCTCCTCCTCCTCCTCCTCCTCAGCAGTTCCTGGGCGATTTCCCACTGGCGATTAATCCTGGGATAGTCACCCGAAATATCCAGGTTCCCTCGAGATCTCCTCACAGCCGAGCTGCAGGCCACAGATCAGTCCCATTTCTGGCGCTCCCCCTCCCCCTTATTATGGGATTTTCCTGGACCTGCTTGTATATGCACCTTTTTGAAAAAACACTCCAATGGGAGCTAATAGGAGATGAGGGCTACACACTTGAGGGTCCATAACTTTGGCCCCCATGAGCCAAACTTCACCAAACCTGGCTGGTAACATCAGCAGAGTCTCCTACTGATACCACCCAGGTTTTGTGAAGTTTGGTCCAGGGGGTCCAAATCTATGGACTCCCAAAGGGGTGCCCCCATCTCTCATTGTTTCCAATGGGAGCTAATAGGAGATGGGGGCTACACATTTGAGGGTCCATAACTTTGGCTCCCATGAACCAAACTTCACCAAACCTGGGTGGTATCATCAGGAGGGTCTCCTAAAGATACTCTGAAATGTTGGTGCAGCTAGCTTAACAATTGCACCCCTGACAGCATGTTGGTGCTGCTAGCTTAACAATTGCACCCAAGGGGCAGGCCTAGACGTCTTCACTAGAAACATGCTGCAGTGAGGATGTTGGAACCTGGATGAAAAAGTGCCAATTCTGTTGAAATTTGGTTGTATCGAGATTAAATTTTCAGTGGGAATTTGGCCATAGGCTTCTACGGAGAGAGAAGACAAAGGTCGGGTGTCATCTCCAGCCTCGGGATTTTGTCAGTGCAGAGGAGAATCCAAGGCGGGATTTCACCTACCATCTATCATACACCATAGAGTTGGCCCTCTGAAGCTGCCGTTTGCTTCAGGGGGGTTGATCTCCGTAGGTAATTCTTATCACAGCAAAGTACCGTATATACTCATGTATAAGTCGAATTTTTCAGCACATTTTTAATGCTGAAAAAGCTCCCCTCAACTTATATGCGGGTCATTTAAAAAATTGTGTGTTTTTACTTTGCCGGCCAGCAGGGGGCGCAGTTTTTATGCTAGAGCAGGGGTAGGGAACCTTTAACACTCAAAGAGCCATTTGGACCCGTTTTCCACAGGAAAAGAAAACACTTGGAGCCGCAAATAATTTTCGACATTTAAAATAAAGATAACACTGTATATATTGGGTTTTTTTAACCTTTTACTCCACTCATTCTAAGAAGCGCATGGATGCGCCCGCCCTGCTCGCTCGGCCGCCCCCTACTCGCCCGGCAGCTTGCTTGCCCCCCCCGCCCGCCCCCCTCCACCGGCATCCGCCCCGGCTCCATCCTTCACCCTTGCCCCGTAAACTTACCAGCTTGCGCCCGTAGCTCCCTTGCGGCCAGCTTACCTGCTTGCCCCTGCCAGCCAGCTCACTTGCCCGTAGCTTACCGCCGCGCCCTGCCAGCCAGCTCATTTGCCCAGCCCTCTTACCTGCTTGCGCCTGCCACTTCCGCTCACTTGCCCGCCCGGCTTACCTGCTTGCCCTGCCCGCCCTTTTACTTGCACGGCTTACCTGCCTTGCCAGCCGGCTCGCACGCGCCCGCTTACCTGCGCCTTCCAGCTCACTTGCCAGCCAACACCCTTGCCCCCCCCCCTCACTTGCCCGCCTGCTTACCTGCTTGCCTTGCCAGCCCGCTCACTTGCCCGCAGCTTACCTGCTTGCCCTGCCCGTAGCTCCTTGCCATTTCAGCTTACCTGCTTGCCCGCCCGACTCACTTGCCCGCCCGGCTTACCGCTGCTTGCCTTGCCCGTATCACTTGCCAGCCAACTTACCTGCTTGCCCTGCCAGCCCATCTCACTTGCCCGCCCGCTTACCTGCTTGCCTTGCCCGCCCGCTCACTTGCCCGCCCGCTTACCTGCTTGCCTCACTTGCCCGCCTGCTTACCTGCTTGCCTTGCCCGCCCGCTCACTTGCCCGCCTCTGCTTCCACCTGCTTGCGCTTGCCACTCCATGCCCGGCTCACTTGCCCGCCCGGCTTACCTGCCTTGTCCCTGCACCGCACCGGCTCGCTTGCCCCCCTGCTTACCTGCTTGCCCTGCCGGCCGGCTCGCTTGCCGGCCCGACACCTGCTTGCCCTGCCAGCCCACGGCTCACTTGCCGCCAGCTTACCTGCTTGCCTTGCCATCGGCTCACTTGCACGCCAGCTTACCTGCTTGCCCTCTTGCCGGCTTCGCTTGCTGCGCCATCGCTTGGCCCGCTCACCCACCTGCCTGCTCGTCCCCTCGCTTGTTGGCCCGCCACCCGCTCGCCCCCGCCCCCCCATTCGCTTGCCTGCTTACCTGCTTGCCTCGCTTGCCCGTCCGCCCCCGCCCACTTGCCTGCCTGCCCTTCGCTCCCCTTGCTGCGGCTTGCTTCCCTGCAGCCCGGCTCTGCTTTCCGTTTCGCCCCCTTACCTCTTGCCTTTAATTTCTGCCCAGGCTTGCCCGGGAAGGGGCAGCCAGCAGGGAGCCTCACGAGAAGCCCCGAAGAGCCGCATGCGGCTCCCGAGCCGCGGGTTCCCGACCCCTGTGCTAGAGGCACCAAAATTTCAGGGTACCCATCCTGATGATACCAGCCAAGTTTGGTAAAGTTTGGTTCAGGGGGTCCAAAGTTATGGACCCCCAAAGGAGGTGCCCCCATTCCCCATTGTTTTCAATGGGAGCTATTAGTAGATTTTTCATTTCTGATAATATCCCTCTTAAAATCTAAGTTGGATTACATTTGGACATACAGATGATGATGAGGAATCCAGTTTTGAAGGATTTTAACTCTTGTGTTTTAGCTTGGTTGCTGGTTGAGCTAAGGTTTTTGTACTTTTAAAGTTATTGTTGATACCATATTGTTCTTGTTGACCCTCTTTTCCACTTACAGAGCCAGTTTACTGTTTTTCTTTGAAATAAATATTCAAAAACATTTAACCTACTGATGTCTCAATTGATGCTGCATTTCCCACCCTCGACTTATATGCGAGTCAATAAGTTTTCCCAGTTTTTTGTGGTAAAATTAGGTGCCTCGACTTATATGCGGGTCGACTTATACACGAGTATATACGGTAACAAGATGAAAGCCTTCCAAAACTGTATACTGTTAAAAGGCACACTTTTGCATCAACAGGTAAGAAGAATTATAATATAGCCATGGGCAGGCGGTGTGTTGGGATTTATTTACATACCTCATTCATACCTTGCCTTTCTCCCCAATAGGGATCTAAAGCGACTTGCATCCTCCTCTCCTCCTCAATTTTATCCTCACGACAACCCTGTAAGGTAGGGCAGGCTGACAATATGCAACTGGCCCAAGGTCAACCAGTGAGCTTCCGGGGGCAGAGTGGGGATTCAAACCGGGGTCTTCCAGACCCTAATTTAACATTCCAACCATGACGCCACCCTGGATGAGAACCTGGAGGCCCTATCTAGGCAATGACACCCTACTCCACCCTGCATTTTTCCGTCTAATATACCTCATAGGGCTGTTGTGAGGATAAGATGGCGCAGGTGGGAATTTGGACCCTGGATCGGAGGAATAAATGCAGGCAATTCAAGCGGGTTGCTTGGTCTGCAGCCCCAAATCATCTCGGTCCCAAAGAGTCAGGTACTCCTAGGCCAGGGGTAGGGAACCTTTAACACTCAAAGAGCCATTTGGACCCGTTTTCCACGGGAAAAGAAAACACTTGGAGCCGCAAATAATTGTTGACATTTAAAATAAAGATAAGACTGTATATATTGGGGGGTTTTTTGCCTTTTACTCTGCTCATTCTGAGAAGTGCATGGATGCCTCCGCCCTGCTGCCTGCAGGGCGGGCAAGGATGGGGCCAGCAGCTCAGCCTCGCCGGCCACCAGGAAAGCGCCCGCCCCGCTCAAACGGGGCGGGAGAGAGGGGAAGCCCGCAGCATGGCCCAGCCGGCCATGGGCAATTGGTGCGTCCGCCCTTCTGCCTGCAGGGCGGGCAAGGATGAAGCTGGCGGCTCGGCCTCGCTGGCCACCAGGAAAGCTCCCGCCCCGCTCCAATGGGGCAGGCGAGAGGGGAAGCCCGCGGCGCGGCGCGGCCCAGCCGGCCGTGGGCAGTTGGTGCACCTCCCCTGCTGCCTGCAGGGCGGGCAAGGATGGGGCCAGCGGCTCGGCTCATGGAGCCGCAGTGCAAGGGCAGAAGAGCCGCAGGTTCCCTACCCCTGTCCTAGGCAGCCAATTCAACAAGCTCCCTGATCCGCTGTCCTTTCTCAAACCAGGTTATTCCCGGGGTGGCACACTGTCCCTTCAGGCTCCAGGCCAGGCCTCCGAGAACGCTTCTCCACACAGAGAACTGGAACGCCATTTACAGGGCAATCCTAAACAGAGGCCACTTCCGCATGCGCAAAATAATGCGTTTTCAAACCACTTTCACAACTGTTGGCAAGTGGATTTTGCTGTTCCGCACAGCTTCAAAGAGCACTGAAAGCAGTTTGAAAGTGCATTATCCTGCGTGTGCGGAATGAGCCAGAGTTACACCTTAAAAGCCGGTTGACTTGTCCATGGCTGTAGCCCTCCGAAGATGGCACTACATGTTGACGACGTGCAGGTACATTTTGTCAACCAGGGTCCTTTGAACTAGAGCCGCCAGAGACCCAGCATGTGGCCCACCGCTCAACGACAGCTCTTCTTTCATGAGTTCAACTCTGGTAACAGTCCAGGCCATTGTGGCCTTAAAGTAACCGGGAAATGATCTGAATTCTCAATATACAAATCCTGTTAGAAACATGAGGCTCAAAAATATGTAATGCCAGATCTGATCGGACCACAGCATGCAGAAGAAGAAACTCGTGGGCGAAGAAGACGCTAGGTTAAAATATTTTGGTGGTTCTCTTCCCCTAAGGGATAAGCAAGTTCAAGATCACCTTTACATTCTTTATCTTTTGGGGAGGTGAGGGTGGAAAGCATTGGAGACATGGGGTGTTGGTTGGATAGTAGCTGAACAGGTAGTATTGGGGGTGTAGAAACAAGAACACAGAGCAAATATTGCTAGCCCCAACATCTCATACCTGCATTAGGCCTCTATTATATTTTACCTCTCCTTGTTTACAAACAAGCCAGGTCAGAAGTAGTGTGTTTTCCAGGCTGTGTGGCCATGGTCTGGTAGATCTTGTTCCTAACGTTTCGCCTGCATCTGTAGCTGGCATCTTCAGAGGTGTATCACTGAGAGAAGTATGCTCTTGGTGATACACCTCTGAAGATGCCAGCAACAGATGCAGGCCAAACATTATCTACCAGACCATGGCCACACAGCCTGGAAAACCCACAACAACCAGTTGAATCCAGCTGTGAAAGTCTTCGACAAGCCAGGTTAGATTTGGCTCTCTACAGGTGAGAGCAGCTCAGATTTCAAGTTGTTTGAAATAGCCAGCTGGCCTCTAGTGGTCACTGTCCCTCCCAAATAACAACCAGGTCTTGTCAAACCAAGGCCCCTTCCACACATGCAGAATAACGCACTTTCAATCCACTTTCACAACTGTCTGAAAGTGGATTTTGATATTCTGCACAATAAAATCCAGCTGAAAAGTGCAATGAAAGTGGACTAAAAGTGCATTATTCTGCATATGCGGAAGAGACCTAAGAGAAAGGGATGCTTCCTGGCTAGCACAAAGTGATCAGTCTTTCACTGCAATGGAAAGTATTTCATGGAAGAGTTCCTTTCCAGTTATTTCTAACTGGGGCGGCACTCACACATCAGTGGCTATCATTCCCAGAGGCGCACCATGGGTAAATGGCGCCCGGAGACAAATTGTCTCCAGGATGCCCCCCCCCCCCAGGCTCTGCCCCACCGCCACCCTGGCTCCACCCCTGATGCCCCCAGGCTCCACCCCCCACTGACCTTGACCCCGCCCATGTCACCATGGACATGGGCAAAGTCTAGGGTGCCCACCTCCCCTCCCCTGCCAGCTGGGCTCCCAGCAGGCAGCCTGCAGTCTCTTCTGACTGGGGAGAGGAGGAAGGAAGGGAGGGGGGAGTCCAGGAGGGGTTGAGGGTGCTTGGAGGCAGCAGGAAGTCCTGCTGCCTCATCGTTTCTGCGTGCCTCGACTGACATGGATAGGTTGAGCATGTGAAAACGACGAGGCAGCAGGACTTCCTGGTCGGGTGGGGGGTCCAATTTTGCGCCCCCCCATGTGACCAGAAGAGTGGCGCCCGGGGACAAGGGGTACCCCTTGTCCCTAGGTAGATACGCCACTGATCGTTCCACTACAGATAGCATTTGTGACTAGATTGACAGCACAATATCCAATAACGTGCGGGTGTAGCCTACGACACTGGGAAGATGGGAGGAGTATTAGTCCGCCCTCTGAATTCAGGTGAGTTGCGGTGAGGAGGGACCCATTTCTGCTGCAGCTGTTAGCGGCAAGACATGTTACAAGCACTGGGAGAAAATATTTCTCGACACATGAAAAATACCGAACTCTGTCACCCATTTCCACTGTTGTGCCTTTAGTTTCCTCTCTTGAAGGTACCATGAATTCACATGCCAGGATCTTGGCACCTTTCTGCCCCTCGAGTGCCAACCAGCACGTGTCATATACCAGTAGAAGCTCTACACTCCCCCCCAATCCCACAGCCCTCTTCTCCAGAAGCTGATGTGTAAGCAAGTCACTGTCGCTGAGAAGGTGTGGCAAGGATTCATCTGCCAGCCAGTCCAGGCCTGGAACATGCCACTGCTGGGCTGGATATTGCAAGTGGCAATTTCACGGTTGGATAATTTCCTTTGCTGCTACTCTGCTTCTCTTAAAGTCCCCCCGCCCATTTCTCTCTCTCTCTCTCTCTCTCTCTCTCTCTCTCTCTCTCTCTCTCTCTCTCTCTCTCTCTCTCTCTCTCTCACTCACACACACACACACACACACTCTTCTCTGCAGAGCCTCAGGGCTGCTGACAGCACATGGCACGTGGGAGGCAATGGTGGAAACAATTCAGCGACTTGCAACATGGCTCTCTCTGTGCCCAGTGGCGCACGCCTGCCAGCCCTGCACAATTCAGTTCCTCACAATGAATTCCTTCCTGCTCCCTCGTACAGGGTTTGATCTGAGACCTATTCAAGCTACTGCTCCCAGTCCTCACCATGAACTCTAATCTGCAGGTGCGCTCTAATCTGGAGAACCAGGTTTGATTCCCTGCTCTGCCACTCGAGCTGTGGAGGCTTATCTGGGGAACAAGATTAGCCTGAGCACTCCAACACATGCCAGCTGGGTGACCTTAGGCTAGTCACAGTTCTTCAGAGCTCTCTCGGTCCCACCCACCTCACGGGATGTTTGTTGTGGGGGGGTGGGGGTGGAAAGGGAAAGGAGATTGTAAACCCCTTTGAGTCTCCTACAGGAGAGAAAGGGGGGGTATAAATCCAAACTCTTCTTCTTCCTCCTCAAATTATGTAATCTTTGAAGAAGGGCAAAAGCATAATAATAATAACAACAACAAGAACAACAACAATAATAATAATATCGGAACAGCTAGAAACTGGTGGGAACATCACCCAGAGAAAGTAATGGAAAATGAGAAGATTAAAATCTTATGGGACTTTCAAATCCAAACGGACAAAGTGTTGGCGCATAATACACGGGACATCACTATGATCGAGGATAAGAAAGTGACCATCATCAACGTAACAATACCAGGGGACAGAAGAGTTGTTGAAAAAAAAATTGAGAAGGTCACTAAATACCGTATATACTTGCATATAAGTCAAATTATTCAGCACATTTTTGTGCTGAAAAAGCCCCCTCGACTTATATGTGAGTGAGGTGTATTTTAAAAAATATTTTAGGGTTTTTAATTTGTTGGCCGCTAGGGGGTACATTTTTTAGGCTAGCAGCACCAAAATTTCAGGGATGTTTCAATAGACTCACCTGATGATACCACCCAAGTTTGGTAAAGTTTGGTTCAGGGGGTCCAAAGTTATGGACCCCCAAAGGGGGTGCCCCATCCCCCATTGTTTCCAATGGGAGCTAATAGGAGATGGGGCTACATTTTGAGGGTCCATAACTTTGGACCCCTTGAACCAAACTTCACCAAACCTGGGTGGTATCATCAGGATAATCTCTTGCTGATACCAACCCGGTTTGGTGATGTTTGGTTTAGCGAGTCCAAAGTTATAGATCCCCAAAGTGGGTGCTCCCATCCCCCAGTGTTTCCAATGGAAGCTACTAGTAGATGGGGCTACCCTTTTGAGGGTCCATAACTTTGGAGCCCCTCAACCAAACTTCACCAAACCTGGGTGGTATCATCAGGAGGGTCTCCTAAAGATACTCTGAAATGTTGGTACTGCTAACATAAACATTCCTCCCCTGACCAAAAATCCAGTTTTGAAGGATTTTAACTCTTGTGTTTTAGCTTGGTTGCTGATTGAGCTAAGGTTTTTGCACTTTTAAAGTTATTGTTGAGACCATCTTGTTTTTGTTGACCCTCTTTTCCACTTACAGAGCTAGTTTACTGTTTTTCTTTGACATAAATATTCAAAAACATTTAACCTACTGATGCCTCAATTAATGTAATTTTACTGGTATCTATTTTTATTTTTTATTTTCTATTTACCAGTAGCTGCTGCATTTCCCACCCTCGACTTATACGCGAGTCAATAAGTTTTCCCAGTTTTTTGTGGTAAAATTAGGTGCCTCGACTTATATGCGGGTCGATTTATACATGAGTATATACGGTACCACAATTTGAAAATTGAACTTCAGCGTCTATGGCACAAACCAGCTGAAGTCATCCCAGTGGCAATCGGCATGCTGGTCGCCATTCTGAAATCACTAGGGCCACACTTGAAACATCTCCAAATCAACAAATTCAACATATGACAGACCCAAAAGGCAGCCCTGCTGGGATCCGCTTGCATAGTACACTAATACATTACAATGTGCTAGGCCTCTGGGTGAGGCTCGAATTGTATTGAAAGGCCAACAACCAGCTCAAGAACTGGCAGTTGTGATATCCAGCAAAATTAAAATGATAACAGGTAGCACTTTTGAATGTTCGAAGAGTTTTGCACAGACAGCTGACTTCAAACCGTACTTTTGCCATGGGAATGTTGACAAGTCAGGCAGAAACACACTGCAAGTACAGTGGTCAAAGGGGAGGCCCAGATTCACACCTCACCCAGGGTGACTTTGGACTTGTCCTGCTCTTGGCCCAAGTTGGTTCTGCTCTTTCACAAAATGGAAATAAAGATAAAATGGAAGGGGAAAGATTATGTATGTTGCTGTAAGGCCCCTTCCACACATGCAGAATAATGCACTTTCAATCCACTTTCGCAATTGTTTACAGGAGGATTTTGCTATTCCGCACAGCTTCAAGGTGCATTGAAAGTGGATTGAAAATGCATTATTCTGCATGTGCGGAAGGGACCCAAGCTCCTTGGAAGAAGGTGGAGATAGCTGATCTGTAGGGTTACTGACCTCCTGGGGGCATCCGGAGATCTTCTGCTATTGCTTTTGATCTCCAGAGGATCAAGATCAGTTCCACTAGAGCAGGGGTAGGGAACCTGCGGCTCTCCAGATGTTCAGGAACTACAATTCCCATCAGCCTCTGTCAGCATGGCCAATTGGCCATGCTGGTAGGGGCTGATGGGAATTGTAGTTCCTGAACATCTGGAGAGCCGCAGGTTCCCTACCCCTGCACTAGAGAAAATGGTTCCTTTGGAGAGTGGGCTCTATGGTGTTATATCCTGGCTGTCCACTGTTTGAAACAGGATGCTGGACTAGGTAAGCCAAAGGTCTCATCCAGCAGGGCTCTTATGGTTTACCATAAGGTCAGGATTCCCAATGTCAAAATAATATGGATCCCAGTCCACACTACATGGTAAAGGACACAATGATTCCAGGTTAAATCTTTGGCATCTGCGATTACAAGTTTTCAGATAATGTATGCACATAAGTGCTGTCAAGTTGTAACCAACTTATTGTGACCCCCAACAAGGAGAATTCAAGCCAGGGGAGAAGCAGAAGTGGTTTGATATCCCCTTCCTCCGCAGAATCTTCCTTGATGGTCTCCCATCTAATAACAACCCTCCTAAGGGGATCATTAGAAAAGGAATTGATAATAAACCTGCAAAGATTGTCATGCCCTTATATAAAGCAGTGGTGTGACCGCACTTGGAGTACTGTGTCCAGTTCTGGTCGCCGCATCTCAAAAAGGATATTGAGGAGATAGAAAAAGTGCAGAGAAGGGCAACAAGGATGATTGAGGGACTGGAGCACCTTCCCTATGAGGAGAGGCTGCAGCGTTTGGGACTCTTTAGTTTGGAGAGGAGGCGGCTGAGGGGGGATATGATTGAAGTCTACACAATTATGCATGGGGTAGAAAATGTTGACAGAGAGAAATTTTTCTCTCTTTCTCACAATACTAGAACCAGGGGGCATACATTGAAAATGCAGGGGGGAAGAATTAGGACTAATAAAAGGAAACACTTCTTCACGCAACGTGTGATTGGTGTTTGGAATATGCTGCCACAGGAGGTGGTGATGGCCACTAACCTGGATAGCTTTAAAAGGGGCTTGGACAGATTTCTTATGGGAGGAGAAGTCGATTTTATGGCTACCAATCTTGATCCTCCTTGATCTGAGATTGCAAAATGCCTTAATAACAGACCAGGTGATCGGGAGCAACAACCCATGAAGAAGGCCATTAGCGTTCCACATCCTACCATGCTTAGTGAGCTCCCAAAGGCACCTGGTGGGCCACTGCGAGTAGCAGAGAGCTGGACTAGATGGACTTTGGTCTGATCCAGCTGGCTTGTTCTTATGTTCTTATGTTCTTAAGCTTCCACTGCCTAAGGAAACTGGGCTATATCATGCCAATTGGAGGAAGTAAAGGATAAACTAAATAGACAAATAGATTGATGGGTGTCACATGTTTATCTGAACAGCCTCGTCTATGTTCAGTCCCCTATAGCAGTGGTTCCCAACTTGGGGTACGTGTACATAATGGGTTTGCTAATATGGAGGTACAATTTTAGGGAGATGGGTTGCCAAGGGGAACATGATTAAAAACCGTTTGGAACCACTGCCCTATTAGGACTGAACAGGTTACATTGGAAACAGATTGGCTTGCTTAAGGCCACCAATAAGGTCACGAGGAAAGATAAGAATCTGGACCTTCCCAGATTGTTCTTGCTCACGCGCTCCCTCCTTTTTCCCACCCACTCAGAGGAGACTGAAGACTTCCTGTATGGGAAGGTTTCAACCAAACTTCAGTATGTCAGGACATCCAAATGAGGGTACCTCAACAAATTGGCTTCTGCCATAGAAAGCAGTGAGGATTTCCCAAACTATACTCTGTCTCAGAAAAAGATGACAGTAGGATTGTATATTCCTCTGCCAAAGAACACAACATGTCAGATCTTCTTTGTTGTAGAATGCTCCACCTGGGTCCTAGTGCCTACCTAGCCCTGCTCCCTCCACACCTTTGAATGTCTGATGATAGTTGTTTAATGAATTATAAATGCTCTTGTATCAAAGTGCCATGTTCAATAATGCAAAAAATAATGGTTTTGAGAAAGGAAGAGTGTAAAAATGAATGCTAATTCTCATATTCATTCGGGACTACATTTTAATGCGGAAACATACAATTTTCTCCACCACTGAACCTCAAATGACCATACTAACGTCTTTGTCTGAGACAGAGCACAACCTGTTCAAATACTGCAAGCAGAACTACATCGTTTATTCTGCATGCAGAATGTGAATTTCCCCACATGCAGAAATGAAAGACTGCGATGGAAGCGTGGGGACTGATAAGAAATTCGTCCAGCCCGGAAATACCGCTCTCCCTCCCAAAGAAGCACGACTACAACAGCAGACTCTCCCCACATTTCAACAGATGCTATTTTGCTTTAAAAAAAGCCATCCATCTCTCAAACCACCACAATAATTACCGAGCAACTCTGAAGATCAATTAACATACCCAGATTTATGGCCTACCGGTACTCAAAAAACAACAAAGCCAAAACCAGAAATCATCTTCGGCTAATAGGTGCATACATGAGATCTGAAAAATTCTTTGCCAAGGTCTTTGCCAAGGTCTACACCAAGGAAAGCTACATTTGGGGACCTGCACAGCTTGCATGAAGAAAGCCACCTTTGCACAATCGTTGCACATTTTCCTATAATGTATTTGGGTTCTCTTAATCATGGGTGGGAGGACTCAGAGGTGCTACTCATAGACAGGAAGTCCCACACCTGTGATTGCTGAAAATTTGGTACTTCCTGTGGCTTATGAACGTTCACTCAGCATTCACTCAACACTGCAATTTATAACATGCCAATTACTGTGCTGTACTCTGTTTTACATAAACACGTTAGTAGATGGTATGTTCCTCTGCCACAGAACTCAACATGTCGGGCCTTCTTTGTTGTAGAATCCTCCGCCTGGGTCCTAGTGTCTACTTAGACCTGCTCACCCACAACTGTTGGAAAGCAAAAATACAGTTTGGCGTAAATGCTGTTGTATCAAAGTATCGTGTTCAATAATACACAAAGGTTTTGACAAGAGTAAAAGTGAATCATAATTCTCATCTTTGTTCAGGACTATATTCTAATGTGGAAGCATACAATTTTCTCCACTGCTGCACCTCAACTGACCGAACTAACATCTTTATATGAAACAGAGCATAGTCTCTGTACAAATGAAACTTACAATATGACCCTCTCAATGACTGAACAGTCTAACAAATTACAACAAACAGATCGGTCTTGTGTGGCACTACCATCATACTCCCAAGCATGTTTCTGCAAATCCGTAAGAGTAAGGAACACACCCTTGATGTCTGACTGAACTACTTTCCCTATTTGGAAATCCACTTTGAATCTCAGGGAGAAAGGCAGGCTAGATAGTTATACCTTGCTTTTCTTCCCAATGACAACCCAACAAGGCCTACAACATTATCCACTCCTCCATTTTATCCTCCCAACAATCCATGAGGTAGGTTAGAGTTACTAGCCCAAGGGCACCCAACAGTTGGGAATCAATCCTGGAACTTCCAGATCCTAGTCCAGTGCTCTAACCACTGTACAACACTGCCTCCCATGGACAGTATGATATTAACAGACTTGTCTTATTACTTTTTATCCTGCAGCACTGGTATGAGAGGCCCCTTCCGCACATGCAGAATAATGCACTTTCAATCCACTTACAATCCACTTTGCAGCTAGATTTTACTGTATGAAATAGCAACATTCACTTTCAAACAAGTGCCTTGAAAGTGGAATGAAACGGTCCATTGGTAGACTTACCCTGAGGGGGCCTTCTCCTGGACAGCGACGAGGGCATCCTGATTGGGTGATTTCCCAATCCATACTCAGGGAGGCAGGAACTAATTTGTTGCCACTTCCTGTGTGGGATTGGGCATCCATTTTGCCCCAGGAATTGACTAACACAGCAGTATAGAACAAAGATAAAAAACGGTAACTCCAGATAACAACAGGAAGCAACAACGATAAGGTAACATTAAACAGTATTTTAAGAACAACATGGATTTTAAATGAGTAACTATGAGTTCCTAAGAATATTGAATTTCACTGAAATATAAGTTGGTGTGTATATTCTGTGTCTATATTGTGAAGCTCGGGGGGGGGGAGGATGCCCTCGTCGCCATCCAGGAGAAGGCTCCTTCAGGGTAAGTCTACCAATGGACCGTTCTCCTGGAGGCAACCTCGGGCATCCTGATTGGAACCTCCCTGTCCCGTGTTGGGTGGGTATCCTAATCCCCGAAGATGTGTTCCAGCACTCGGTGCCCAAAGGCTACCTCGTTTGCTGCTAAGGTATGCAGTTTGTAGTGTTTAATGAAGGAGGTCAAAGAAGACCAGGTGGCTGCCTTGCATATATCCTCTACAGGGATTTGTCGTCTGAGGGCCGCGCCCACCTTTTTCCCCTTTGACGCGGCTTTCTGGCCGGTCGTATGGGACGCCGATGCAGCGCCTGCGTTTGTCGTCGCTGAAGTGGCAGATGCCTCCAATGAGGCACTCACAACCCTGCTCGGGTGGCTGCCCTCGTTCCCTCTGCAGCCGTTCTGGCAAAGGTTTCAGGAGGTGGGGGGGGAGAAGGATCGATTGGCAGCCATTTTAAGGCGGCCTCAATGTGGCGGGAACTCTGCCGCGAGGGGTTAGAAGGCAGGAGGAGTAGAAAGGGACACACACACAAAAACACCAAGTATTCACAAGACTGGGGACACTGGAAAGACAAGAAAAGAGAGAAAAGACCGTTCAGGAACTCGAAGTAGCTTGGAGCTAGAGCCAAGCCCTGCACTCCCTGCTTAGGCAGGAAACGAACTGGGGCAAAATGGATGCCCAATCCCACACAGGAAGTGGCAACAAATAAGTTCCTGCCTCCCTGAGTATGGATTGGGAAATCACCCAATCAGGATGCCCGAGGTGGCCTCCAGGAGAACTGCATTATTCTACATCTGCGGAAGGGGCCAAACATGCTTTAGAGAGTAAGTACCTCATTTATCCTGACAGCAAGCCTATGAAGATCCTCCCAGGGTGAGCATCATATTACCATTATATGGTGGCTTCCAGCAAACATTGCTTCAGTATGACCACAGAAGTCAACACTCTACATGACTAAATACATTAAGATGACATGGGGCATACATGGTTATGGGGTGCAGATAAGGGGTATCATGTGAGATGCTGCCTTAACTAGATGTTTACTGGATTATCACAGCAGTGCTGGCCTCAGTTCTAAAGGAAGGGACTTATTCCACATTATATGGGAGAATTGGACTAATGTGGTTCCATGGAGAGGCAATCCATAGATGCTGAGGTGTTTTCTCGGCAGCCAGAACACCACACAACTGTTTTAGATCTAGACCGGTGTTCTGTAGTACAGGTGTCAAACTCGCGGCCCTCCAGATGTTGTGAACTACTGTTCCCATCATCATATCATGATGCTTGCAGGGGATGATGGGAACTGTAGTCTGTAGGGGTGAGCCCGCGAACCCAGCAGAGCCGCAGAAAGAGCGCATGGAATGCCTGTGCCAGCTGCGCCCTTCTGGGCGCACACGCTCCCCCACCCCCCAGTCCCCCGTGAGTCACAGGTCATGAACTACCTGACTCACGGTCACCAGGTGTCCCAGACAAAGGGACAAAGGGGCTCTTGCCCCCAGGTATGGATTAGACCCAGACGCGGACGCTTCCTCCTGCACGTAGCAGCCTCACGAGATCATGCATCACATGATGCTCTCCCGCTCTCCTGCCTATCCGCCTCCTTTACACGCCCCCAGTAAAACCCTAATAAAAGATGCCAGGGACTAGCACACGGCAGAGTTGCCAGGCCCACGGATCAGAGTTGCCGGATCCAAGGATCGCACGCTTCCTGCTGCTGGCTCTCTCCACCGGATGATATCACCGTGTCTCGCCTCTTCCTTGCGACCCCTGCGGGCCGACTTCAGTAGTCCATAACATTTGGAGAGCCGCGGGTTAGACACCTATGTTCTGGAGTATTCTAAAGCAATACTTTACCATACCAAGGTTTTAGGAGTGGTGTGCAGGCAATCTTAGAACTGGAAGCTTCCTTAAGCAAATAACTGTCACTTCAATGTTCCATACAGCTCCTAGCGAGCATGTTAAACAGTAGCAAAGCAAGGTTTTACTCAGAGAGTACAAGTCAGAGAACTTTACAACAACACCTCAATGAGAAGCTGTTCCACAGAAAGGAAAGACACAGAGTGTTTTACATAATTAAATTAAAATGGGGGCCATAGCTTATTTACTTTATTTATACCCCCATCTATCCCCCCCAATGAAGACCAAAGCCATTTACAGCATTCTCCTCTCTTCTGTTTTATCTTCACAACAAACCTGCCAGGTAGGTTAAACTGGCCCAAGGTCACCCAGCAAGCTCCCATAGCAGGGCAGGCATTTGAATGTACGTTTCCCACATCCTCGTCTGACGCTTTAACCACAACACCACGCAGGCTTTCCTTTTCTTTCTATCCAAGAAATGAGGATTTTACAGGACTTTCTAGCAATGGTAGCTAGAAAGCACGGCTGAGAATTACCTTGGCCACCGTTGCTGTCAGGGAGAGGGGCGGGCTCGGCGCCAGCATCCAGCCCAGCAGGCGGAGCCATTCTGCCGCTGGGCCGAGCACGTGATATAGGTGGAGGGTGCGGAGCCACAGCCTTATAAGGGCAAGCCGGGCAGTGGTGGGATTCAGTCGGTTCGCACCACTTCGGCAGAACCGGTTGTTAAAGTGCCTCTTGTAAACAACCGTTAGTTAAATCATTTAAATCCCACCACCGGAACCGGTGTTAAATTATTTGGATCCCACCACTGAGGCCGGGCCTTCCTGTGCCTCTCTTCCGCTCGGGCTACGACGGCTTCTCCCACCCACCCTCGTTTTTCGACCTTGTAGTGTTGCCTTATTGTTTGTTGGGTTTTGTTGTTATTTAGACTCATCTGTCACAACCTGGCGGGTTGTGCATGGGGATTGGTCCATGCCGGGCCTCCCCTTTTTGTGAGGGCCTCCATAGGAGGTCTGGGGGGTGGTAGCGAGGATGTGTACCACATGCCTAAGGGATGGAAGCTGCAGGTGGCTCATGCTCCCTGGCAGCAAGGGGAGTTCATCCAGAGGCCAGAACCCAGATGGCTCCCACTATCTTGCAGCTCCGGGTGTTGGTTTTTCCCCCAAGAATCGGGCCAAGGGAAGGTTATTACTGGGGGACAGCAGACGTGCTGCCCAGTGCCGGATCCATCCCCTATGCCCGTGGTGGCGAACCTCTGGCACTCCAGATGTTATGGACTACAATTCCCATCAGCCCCTGCCAGCATGGTCAATTGGTCATGCTGGCAGGGGCTGATGGGAATTGTAGTCCATAACACCTGGAGTGCCACTGGTTCGCCACCACGGCCCTATGCTGTGCCTCTGCTTCCTTCAGCCAGCATACCAATAAACAGGATGTGGCCAAATTTTATTCCACACAAGGTGGTTGGGCGTGTTGTCTTTCTGCGCCCTCAAGTTCCTTCTCCCCTCCTCAGGCGGAAAGTGTAAGACAGTATAATAAACAAACAAACAAACAGGGTATTAGCCAGTTTCAGCGGGTAGCTATTTTTACCTGCAGTAAATCAGTTAGATTTGAGTCCAGTTGAACATTCGAGACCAGAAAGATTTTTCAGAGCGTGAGTTAAAGCTCCCTTTGTCAAATGAGCAAACAATCCATCTTTACTGGTTTTGTGGATCACCCAGATTTCAAACTTTCCAGCAGGGGTCCCCAAACTACGGCCCGGGGGCCAAATGTGGCCCCCTGAAGGCATTTATCCGGCCCGCCAGGCATGGCGGCGATGGCTCCATTCATGTGCAGTGGGGGCTCGAGGGAGAGGAGGAACCGGCCCCAACGGCTGTTGATTGCAGTTACATGATGGCACCTCCAAATCTCCATGAATTTTCTGACCCAGAGTTGGAAACCTTACATGTGGCAACGCCTGCTCCGCCCTTCCCTCTCGGCTACTCCATGTGTTGCTCTCAGGCTTTCTGTTCCGCCTCACTCCCATTGGCATCAGCCAGGCTGGCGAATCGCTCGCTGGCTGCTAGGGAGGAAAGAACCCAGGAAGATACCTGATCCTGGGTTAGATGGAATGCTTCATTGGGAAAGTTCTGCTTTTTTTTTTTTTTTACAGGGGAAGGTATTCCACAGCCTCCGCAACAATATTTGGAGCCCACCCTGTACTTGACATACTTTGGTCACTGTTCTAAAAATAGACCATGACAGAAAGGCTGAAAGGTGAAATCAAACATTTTACAATCATTTGTGCATAGGAATTTGTTCATAGTTTTTTTTAGTCCGGCCCTCCAACAGTCTGAGGGACAGTGAACTGGCCCCCTGTTTTAAAAGTTTGGGGACCCCTGATTTCCACAGTCACTTTCGAGTCAAAAGGAGGACTGGAGACGCCGTGGCCAATGAAAATACATTATCGTAATTGTTTCTAACATAACTAAAATTAACATGCCCCTCCACGCTTTCCTAACTCAGCTGCCACCCTCCTCCAAGTTCCCAGAGTGCTTTCAAGCAAGGCCGCCCCCAGCAGAGAACAGTGAATTAATTCGCGGGTGTGCCCGTGATCGTAATGTTGCAGACCGCGGTGGAAAGCACTTTGTGACATTACAGTAATGAACCATCATCACAGAGAGAGGGTACGATGTATTGGTCAGAGGGTCTGATTAGGACTGGGGAGACCCGGATTCAAATACCCACCCTGGGCAAAACGAGAAGCGTCGGCATCTTCGTGGCCACCGCGAAGACACAGAAGTCACCCTGTTAAACTAATTTAAAAATTCCACGAAAGCTGCAATTCAGGGAGATGAGGCAATCTGGTTTCCCCTGCGGTTGAGAGCAAGCATTTACCGGTGGCAGGGCTCTTGCTAGCAACAGGCACGTGCTGGTGACGCGCTGATGTCACTCCCCGAGTACGCGAAAGCGATGTCTGCACCTCCCCAGGGATATTGGGTACGCTCTGGCAATTCCGAATCGTTTTCAAGGTGTTGGTTTTGACCTTTAAGGCCGTGCGCGGCCTGGGACCCTCGTACCTACGGGACCGTCTTGCCCCACATGTCCCAAATCGGCCTCTGCGCTCAGCAGAGGCAAATTTACTGGTGATCCCTGGCCCCTCAATGATGCGGCTGGCCTCCACCCGGGCCAGAGCCTTTACAGCTCTGGCCCCTGCCTGGTGGAACGCTCTACCTCCAGCTACGCGGGCCCTGCGGGATCTTAATGAATTTCGCAGGGCCTGCAAGACGGAGCTGTTCCACCGGGCCTTTGGGGAGCCCGGCTCCTGATGCCCCCCCCTTCTCTTTCTAAAATCTGTGGACCCTGCCGTTCCCCCTCCCTCTTCTTTCCTCCCCCCCTCTTTTCTTAGGGGACTACGAGTAGGACGCCATCGGTAATTTTGATAGATGCTGCATTTTAATGGGGGTCGATTTTAACATATAGAGCCATATTTAATAACTATTTAAAAATTTGATTTTATTTGTGCTCTATCTATTTGTTTGTTCGCCGCCCTGAGCCCTTCGGGGGAGGGTGGTTTATTAATAATAATAATAATAATAATAATAATAATAATTATTATTATTATTATTATTATTATTATTATTATTATTATTATTATTATTTTGCTAAAACTCTATACTGTCCCTGACATTCCCCAAAGACATGGTGGTGTCTCTTTCGAGCACAAGGGGGAATTATGTCAGCATGCGGGGACACTGCTGACGTTGCCCTTTGTTTCCTAACACAGCCGCAACCTGCTAACCAACTGTGGGGTGTGTGTGCACCATTTTGTCATTTGATAAGGCGTGGAGAAGGGGAATCAACAGCACCTCAATCTGCCATATCTTGAGCAGGCTCAGTCCCTTACAACATTTTAAGTGACGTTAAAATGGCCGTGGCATCTCCGTGGCAGCTCGTTGAACATTCCATGACGTCTAGTTTGGCCCTCTGCCGAAAAGCTCACCGGGTAACACTGGGCCAGTCGCTCTTTCTCAGTCTAACTTATCTCACAGGTTAGGAATGACAGTTGTTTGGAGGCTGTGGTGGAAGGGGTAAAAGCAAGCGGGCGGAAATTAGGTCCAGTGAAGACAGAGGTTCTATGGCTGGGCCAGGGAGGCTCAGGTGGAAGATGTCAATTACTAGCTCTTGATGGAGTGCCATCAAATTCTGCACCTAAAGTCAGGAGTTTGGGGGTGCTCCTTGATGCCCCCCTGACACTGGAGGCTCAGGCTGCACAGGTAACTCGACTGGCATTTTATCACCTATGCCAGTTGAGACAATTGGCACCTTACCTTTCCCATACCAACCTTGCCACAGTGATCCATGCAAAGGTCACCTCTAGACTAGTTTGTTGCAACCCACTCTAGGCTGGGCTACCCTTTGCCCTTCTCCGGAGGCTCCAGCATGGGTCCTTTGCCCTTCTCCGGAGGCTCCAGCAGTGGCGTAGTGCCTAAGAGCAGTGGCGAAGAGCAGGTGCACTCTGATCTGGAGGAACCGGGTTTGATTCCCAGCTCTGCCGCTTGAGTTGTGGAGGCTTATCTGGAAAATTCAAATTAGCCTGGGCACTCCCACACACGCCAGCTGGGTGACCTGGGGCTAGTCACAGCTTTTCGGAGCTCTCTCAGCCCCACCTACCTCACAGGGTGTTTGTTGTGAGGGGGGAAGGGCAAGGAGATTGTCAGCCCCTTTGAGTCTCCTACAGGAGAGAAAGGGGGGATATAAATCCAAACTCTTCTTCTTCTTACAAGGAGTTTGTGGTGGGCACCAGCTCAATAGGTGCTTTGCCACCTGAATTGGCTCTGGAGGGATACCAGATCAGGTTCAAGGTTCCAGGACTTACGTTCAAAGCCCTGGACAATCTGGGGCCAATGTACCTACAGGACTGTCTCTCCCAGTATATCCCCTGCGGAGCATTATGCTCTATGATCCCTGGCCCAAAAGAGGTCCAGCTAGCCTCAACTAGAGCCAGAGCTTTTTTGCCCTTGGCCCCAACCTGATGGGATGCTCTGTCCAGTGAGACCAGGAACCTGTGCGACCCAATGCAGTTCTGCAGGATCTGCAAGGCATGCCAGTATTCAAGCTACCCCGACAAGGCAGCTGTTCCACAGGGTATATGGTTGAGGTGGCTATGGTTTCCCACCAGTCTGGCGACCTTCCACCCCCACCCTGATAATATTTCTGTGCCATAAAGTTTCCCATCCTCTACACATGAAGCCTGCTGGATGACCTTGGCCTAGTCACAGTCCTCTCAGAACTCTCTCAGCCCCACCTGCCTCACATAAGAACATAAGAACAAGCCAGCTGGATCAGACCAAAGTCCATCTAGTCCAGCTACCTGCTACTCGCAGTGGCCCACCAGGTGCCTTTGGGAGCTCACGTGTAGGATGTGAACGCAATGGCCTTCTGCGGCTGTTGCTCCCGATCACCTGGTCTGTTAAGGCATTTGCAATCTCAGATCAAGGAGGATCAAGATTGGTAGCCATAAATCGACTTCTCCTCCATAAATCTGTCCAAGTCCCTTTTAAAGCTATCCAGGTGAGTGGCCATCACCACCTCCTGTGGCAGCATATTCCAAACACCAATCACACGTTGCGTGAAGAAGTGTTTCCTTTTATGAGTCCTAATTCTTCCCCCCAGCATTTTCAATGAATGCCCCCTGGTTCTAGTATTGTGAGAAAGAGAGAAAAATGTCTCTCTGTCAACATTTTCTACCCCATGCATAATTTTGTAGACTTCAATCATATCCCCCCTCAGCCGCCTCCTCTCCAAACTAAAGAGTCCCAAACGCTGCAGCCTCTCCTCATAGGGAAGGTGCTCCAGTCCCTCAATCATCCTTGTTGCCCTTCTCTGCACTTTTTCTATCTCTATCACATGGTGTCTGTGGTGGGGAGAGGAAGGGATAGAAGTTTGTACGCCACTTTTAGACTCCTTAAAGGTTGAGAAAATTGCAGTATAAAAACTAACTCTTCTGTTCATCCTGGAACAGAATATCCTATAAACATAATTCCCAAGAGGGGACGCTGTTCCTCACCTCTGCAACTCCTGGCCATTTGCAGCTTTCTTCCTTGGCTGTTTGCTCTTTCTCCCCCCTCCTCCCGCCACACCAAAAGCCTGCAACAGCATCCGATCCCATCCAATTAGCGCTTTCCAGGCAAGATGCTATCTTTTCCCCTAGGCCTGTGGTGGCGAACCTTTGGCACTCCAGATGTTATGGACTACAATTCCCATCAGCCCCTGCCAGCATGGCCAATTGGCAGGGGCTGATGGGAATTGTAGTCCATAACATCTGGAGTGCCAAAGGTTCGCCACCACTGCCCTAGGCCCATAGTCTTCCTGCTGCTTCTTTCCCAGGCTAGTCTACCTGCCTTGGCTCTTTTGGCAGCATCAGATCAGCTGGGTCAATTAATGACCGCCAGAGATTCTTCCGTCTCTTGCATCCAGGCGTTTGGAGGGGCCGGCCGCTGATGCCCCCTCCCCTTTCCCCCTCCTTTTCTTTACATTCTGGGTTCTCCGCTTCTCTGTTTTGTTTTCCAGGGTGGATCTATGAAGTTCTGTTTTTATGATTGGATGCCAATGTAATATTGTTGACTGTTGTTTTAATGGGGGTTTTATTGTAACTATTGTTTTATTGTGTTGTTCACCGCCCAGAGCCCTTCGGGGGAGGGGCGGTATATAAAACCAATTATAAATAAAATAAATAAATAAAATCAGGGAAGCTCATCCAATCGCAACACCTTCCAGCCCAACAGAGTTGGTTGAACTAAGAACTAAGACCCTTTCCGCACATGCACACTGGCCCTGTTTTCAGCCCCTGGGCAGACACAACAATGCCACCCCAAAAAGCCTCACCACACTGGCCCTGTTTTCAGCCCCTGGGCCGGCAAGTGTCCTCTCACATAAGTGTGCATCCTAACCCATATTCCCCATCCCCTAAAAGAGAGGCACCCCACCCTCTTAGCAAAGAGCTTGTGATGCAATGATAGAAAAGCCAACCTGGGAACAGTGAGATCTCTGGCACTCACATGTATGGCCAGGGAGAGGTTCTGCTCAATCTCGCCTGCGTGGGCACTGCTACCACACCATGCTTGGCAGCACTGGCACAAGAAGATGCAGCCATAAGGACCCTGCAAGTTTGAGAAGTGGTTCCCAAGAAGCTGCAAGCCAGTCAGGAATGAGAGTGGAACACTGCCTGGCCCTGGGGGTGGGGCTTGGGCTGGAAACCGGAGGGAGGATTTTGAAAAGGTGCCCCCTTTTCAAAGCTGCTCAAGGGGGCAGTCGCTCCCCTAGTGCCCGCATTAGCTACGCCACTGAATCTACTAATATATTTTTGTGAGATGGTATATAACAGAGGTCTTCAAACTATGGCCCTCCAGATGTTCAGGAACTACAATTCCCATCAGCCTCTGCCAGCATGGCCAAGTAGCAGGGCTGATGGGAATTGTAGTTCCTGAACATCTGGAGGGCCATAGTTTGAAGACCCCTGGTATATAAATACCTCTAAAACTCACAAGCAGGGCATTCATGGGATGGTTGTCCTTTCTAGTTTGCCTTTGGGGTCTGATATTCAGAGGTATACAGCCTCTGTACAAGGAATAGTCTTGATTAATAGCCAATCCTATACTTTAGAGCAGGGGTCTGCAACCTGCGGCTCTCCAGATGTTCATGGACTACAAATCCCATCAGCCCCCGCCAGGTTGCAGATCCCTGCTTTAGAGCATAGTTGTCAAACTCAGGCCCTCCAGGTGTTCGTGGACTACAATTCCCAGCAGCCCCTGCCAACAGGGCCAATTGGCCATGCTAGCAGGGAATGCTGGGAATAGTAGTCCATGAACATCTGGAAGGCCTGAGTTTGACACCTGCGCTTTAGAGGGATGTCTCCATCCCTTTAAAAAAATTTCATCACCGTTTGACAGTGGCAGATAAGAGTTTTTAATCCTCTTCCCCTCCCAATCCTTGATGCCTGCAAAGCGTGTGTGGTACTAGTTCCTACACATTTGGCACTGGCATGAAATGTTTAGCACACTGTTCAAGCCTGAGGCCACTGAGAACAGAGCCCAGTACTCCAGCATTTCCGCCATGTCTAAGATTTCACGGGAAAAACTACAAAGGACCAGGATCCCCTTAGTGCTACAGATAAAAACATTTGAAAACACCAAAACCATCTTTCCAGAGGACCACTAGACTCCCAAGTGGGCAGTGTATGTGGGCTAACGAAGATCACTGGAAATGTTAACATCCATTTTTATTCCTCAGCCCATACAAAGGCAGCAACCCTGGGAGTAAATGCCACTGGACCTCCCGTGGCACAGAGTGGCAAACTACAGCGCTGCAGTCAAAGCGCTGCTCACAACCTGAGTTCGATCCCAACAGAAGTCAGTTTCAGGTAGCCGGCTCAAGGTTGACTCCGTCTTCCATCCTTCTCAGGTTGGTAAAATGAGTACCCAACTTGATGGGAGTAAAGTGTAGACTGCTGGGGAAGGCAATGGCAAACTACCCCGTAAACACAGTCTGCGGAGTAAACGTTGTGATGTAACATCGCTCCATGGGTCAGCCATGACTCAGTGCTTGCACAGAGGAGTCTTGTTACCATTAAATGCCACTGAATAAAACGGGACTTACTTCTGAGTAGACTTGAAAGTAATCCAGTTGTAGTTACGTGGCATGCAAATGTGAACGGACTTCAAAAAGTGTCAGGCTGCGCTGTTAGTCTCAGAAGAAACATTCTTCAGTCTTGGATGAAAATATAGACCTCAGGGTAGGACAGTGCTGGTGAACCTATGGCACGGGTGCCAGAGGTGGCACTCAGAGCCCTCTCTGTGGGCACGCGTGCACAGAGTTCGTCATGTGATAATAGTGTAATTATTTCAGGGAGATTATTAGCATTAAACCTAAGACCTAGTTTTGGGGAAGCAGTGTAGGTAACCCTGTTAAGCTCTGTTAAACCCTACTGATTTTCATGGGAAGAATTAAAGCACAATCCTTTACCTGGGAGTAAGCTCGGTTGCTGGCAATGGGGCTTGCTTCTGAGTAAACCCTCCTAGGGTCATGATTTACCTGTTCGAAATGTTCCACAGTTGCTTCAAAGCAAAGCCACCGACTACCACCACTCCCAAGTAACGCGCGCCTTAGAGCTAACCATTTTTTCTATACTAAAACCTCAGTATTCAGGTTAAATTGCCATGTTGGCATTTTGTGATAAATAAGTGAGTTTTGGGTTGCAGTTTGGGCACTCGGTCTCGAAAAGGTTCGCCATCACTGGGGTAGGACAAGGGTCGGCTACCTTTTAGAATTAGAGACCTCAGCTATCTCCTCATTCAGAGCAACAGCTTGGAAAGATCCAGTATAAGAAAGTCTATCTGAAACTGTGGTGGTGATGGAAAATGTTGTCAAGTTGCCGCTGATTTATGGCGCCCCGGTTGGGTTTGCGGTGTTAGAGTGGTTCAGACATAGTTTGCCATCGCCTGCCTCTGAATAACAAATCCTGAACTTCCTGAGCGGTCTCCCATCCAAGTACTAATGTCAGAATCCCAAAAACAGAAACAAACTCATGTATAAGAACAGCAGTTTATTGAGTATTGAGGATCTTCTCTGGTCATGCCAGAACTGAGGTTTGCCCGCGCAAAGCCCAGTAGTTAAAGTAGCTTGCACCCCCCCATCCTGGGAAAGCGCGCCCAAGAGGAACTGTGAAAGAGGTAACAGTAGAGATGGCCACGAACTGACCTTGAGCAGCACCTGGTACAGTATAACATCATTCAGCAGACAGTCGAAAGCCCGTTAGAAGTGCAATTAACCCATTCCTCCACCCCCAGCATACAGAAAGCAGCAATAGCAAAATCCCCATAACAGACCTCCTGACAACTAACCAAGGCCAACCATGCTTCGCTTCCAAGATCTGACAAGACTGGGCTAGCCTGGACTATCGGGATCTGCCACCTGCGGCTCTCCAGATGTTCATGGACTACAATTCCCATCAGCCCCTGCCAGCATGGCCAATTGGCCATGCTGGCAGGGGTTGATGAGATTTGTAGTCCATGAACATCTGACGAGTCGCAGGTTGCAGACCTCTGATATCCGAAACTGCCCAACTGAGGACTGACGTGACGATTAATAACCCACAAAGTTCCCACAGTTCAATCACTGGCTGTTGCAAGTCATTGATTAGAAAGTGGCCGACGCAGGATCTCACAATGAGGCATAAATATAAGAAGCTGCGCCCTGTCTGATTCTTGCAGCACGCTCGCATAAATCTGCACGCGGGTCACACTCGAAATACGGGCAACTGCTTGCCTCTATTATTTACATTTCTGCGAAGCGGTCTCGAAGAAGTTGTTTAATCCCATAAATCGCTTGGCCTGTCCTGGCTGCCACAAACTGGGAAGGAATACTGCCCCAGCAGAGGGCCTGAAGTCACACGATGCCACAACCTTGCTGAAGGTGTGGAGGACAAGTTCTGGACACAGTTGAGGCTTCTTGAGAACCCTCATACATTGCCTTGAATTCCACAATGGAAGAAGACCAGGATACACTTGTAGGGTTACTAAGAGGGGAGAACTGAAGGGTCCAAGTCCTGACCCTCCTGGGTGCCCGAGAAGCTGCAATTTATTTCATATGTTGTTCGGCCTACGCCTGGGATATACAAGGGGTAGGAAATGGCGCCTGGAGATTCAGCTGGCTTTCACAAGCTCTGGCTTGGCTGCACCGGGGGGGGGGGGGGGGCTTGGGGGCAGACCCCTGCCCCTGAGTCCTGCTCTATGGTCCGCAAAGAGGTCCTTCTTTTAGCAGGCCCAATCCTGCCTCGGATGATCTTTTCACGTTACGGTGAGCATTTCAACAACATACCCATGAGCCTTTGCTAAATATGCAAATATTTAATTTGCATATTTAGCAAAGGCTCATGGGTATGTTGTTGAAATGCTCATCATAACTGGAAAAGACAGTCCAAGGCAGGACTGGGTTTGCTAAAAAAAGGACCTCCTTGCAGACCAGGGGGCAGGGCTCAGAGGTGGGGTTTCGTCTTCCCTGCATGGAGGGGTGTGTGGGGTGCTGCCCTCCAGCCCCGCCCCCTGGCTTGAAGTGTCTTGCCTTGGACTATCTTTTCAAGTTAGAGTGAGCATTTCAACAACAACGCAGCTTGGTGGCTTGTGGTGCATGCCATTTGGTCACATGGGGGGCACCTGACTCCCCCACATGACCAAAAGGCATGCGCCCAGGAACATGGGTGACCCCATGTCCCCAGACAGATACTGCACTGGGACCCAGTGAGAATCTCTGTGTGGGGGCTCTGGTCAGCTCTTTATACGTGTAACAAAGGTCTCTGTAGTTGGTAGTGACGATAGAGCTGAGTGGCTGAGCCTGAAAGATCTTGCGTTGATGTCCTGAACAGATCATAACAGACTTACCAAAAATCACAAGGTCTCAATAATAAATTTATCCAGTTCTAGCTGAAGGCTCAGAATCCATTGAACAGTCTTTATGTGTGTGGGAAGAAACACAGAGCTGGCTATATATCCTCCTTTGATGGAAGACTGCATGGGGTTTTTTCAGATCTCAGCAGATGACAAACTCAACCAAGTAGGACCAATGAGTTCCCAAGATCTCTTGTAAGACCGTCCAGTCAAGACTTTGATCTGCACAGTCAGCCACACTTCCTGGCCCAGATTCCCTGCTCCACCTCTCCTTCTTGTCATGAAGTTCACTGAATAATTTGGCCCAGTGTTTCTCACCATGACCTACTTCACAGGGTTGTTGTAAATGTCAAAGGGTAAACAGATGAACTCTATACGCCACCCTTGTTTCTTTGAAGGAATGGTGGAATGAAAAAGCAACAGCAATAATACTAAAACGTGCTGATCAGGGGTCTAAAAGAGGGGCTGTCCATTTTGTACCCCTAATGCTTTGCATTGTCAACAGGAATCTGTCCTCTGTTTCCTTAGCCTTTCTGACATATGACGAAAATGCTTGCATGTTCCTGCTCGGCCAACGTCTCCTCCTGCGCCACAACTAAACAAACCAGACTCATTTCTCACGAGACTCCTTGTCTATTTCATTCATGATTTTTAGCAGTTCTTCTCTCTAGTCATCCCAGTCTGAATTAATTCTTGTTGAAAAAGGCTTTGAGGAGACAACAGTGATGGATGGTCAGCCTGGAAGATGCAGGTTCAAATCTGTCAGTCCCGGGCAAGTTGCAGAAGGAAGAGCCGGAATTACAGTCCACAGGCATAGAGGAGACAGCTAGTGCCCAGAAAACACATCCTAGCTCAGTGATGGCGAACCTATGGCACGGGTGCCAGAGGTGACACTCAGAAACCTACTGTGGGCAACCGCAAAACAGAAGTTTAAATCATGTGAAGGGTGGGAATCGCACTCAGCACACATCTGAGCTGGCCTGGGCAGCAGCTTGATTATTAGCGGTAAACCTAATAATAATACTAGTTTTGGGGAAGCTTGAGTGAAGGTAACCATAATTTAAAACACGAACAAGAACTTACGCTTCGATTTTCATGCGAAGAACTGAAGCACTGTCCTTTACCTGGAATTTTCGGGGTGCGCTGGCAATGGGGCTTGCTTCTGAGTAAACCCTTCTAGGGTTGTGATTCACCCGTTCGAAGAGTTGCATGGTTGCTTCAAAGCAAAGCCAACAACTACCACCAAGCTTACTCCTGAGTAACGCTCGCCTCTGAGCCAACCATTTTTTCTAAACGAAAACCTCAGTGTTCAGGTTAAATTGCCATGTTGGCACTTTGCGATAAATAAGTGGGTTTTGGGTTGCAGTTTGGGCACTCGGTCTCAAAAAGGTTCGCCATCACTGTCCTAGCTGATTGAAATCTTTCATAGCCTGTTTCAGGCGAAAGGGAGCTGGTGGGGCCGTATCGCTCTGGAATCTAAAGGTGCGTTAGGTTGATTCCGCACAGCAAATGTACAACAGTCATGATAAAGGAACCCATTTTCCAGTTTTCACATTCGTATGCGTTCCACGCAGGCAGCGGTTGGAGGCCGTGGAAACAATCCGGGTTGCTGTCGCACCTTTACACAGAGGCACTTCTCTTTCTTTTTAAAAATTTCCTGCAGGCATGCAGGAATGAACCCCCACAGACATGCCGATCATCGCACAGATGCACCTGCATAGCTACGCAGATGCAACCAGCAAAAAACAATTTTTTTTAAGGAAAAGGGGTCTCCTTGCAACAGCCGGACAATGGCAAGTGGCAAGTGATGTTCCTTAACATTTCTCCAGATGTGGGATCACCACACACCTTCAGGTCAGGTGCATGCGTACGTTGCTTTGTTTTTGTGTCTAGGTTAGGAAACAGAATGATAGAGTTGGAAGAGACCCCAAGAGCCATCCAGTCCAACCCCTGCAATGCAGGAACACACAATCAAAGCACTCCTGACAGAGGGCCATCCAGCCTCTCTTAAAAAACCTCCAAAGAAGGAGACTCCACCACACTCTGAGTGCATTCCACTGTCAGACAGCCCATACTGTCAGGAAGCTTTTCCTGATGTTTAATAAACAAAATAACAAACAGCCTAACAATGTCAATCTAAGTTGAGGTATGCCCTTCTAAGACCATCAACTTCAATGGGCACTAAGAAAGATGCAACTCGGCTTAGGATCGTCATGTAAATCAGCCAGATGCTGCTGCAACAACAGTAATTGATCTAGTTCAGTGGTTCTCAACCTGTGGGCCGCGACCCCTGTGGGGGTCGAACGACCCTTTCACAGGGGTCGCCTAAGACTCTCTGCATCGGTGTTCTCCATCTGTAAAATGGATAAATGTTAGGGTTGGGGGTCACCACAGCATGAGGAGCTGTATTAAAGGGCCGCGGCATTAGGAAGGTTGAGAACCACTGATCTAGTTTCTAGTCCACTTTGCTTGGCCGGGGTGCCAGCCTTCTCCAGCAGTGGCTTTGAGCTGTGGAACAAGGAAGGTGTTTGCTCAGAAGCATCGACTCTCACAAACGAATTTTAATCTCCAGAAGAAATGCCTAGTTTGCCATTTGCGATTCAGAATGCACCTCCCCTTCTGCCTGGCTGCCTCTCCCAGTACATTTCCCAAAGAGCCTTAGGTTTGACAGAAAGCTCTTACTGGTGCACGTTACCCAGGACCCGAGGGCGAAAAACCTGTTAGAGGCTTTACTCACCTTAAGTGAAATCTGGGTGCTGCAAGATTGAGTACAACTTTGTAAGGCTTGTAAGACAGAGATGTTCCACCAGACTTATGGTTGAAGAAGCAATGGGGTCTAACTAGCTTGCTTCCCTTTTCCCTTCTTTTTCCTTTTCCTATTAGTTATACGGGTATGTTATGGGGGGATATAGTTAATTTTATTCCCCCTGGTTGATATTATGGAGCTGCTGATGCCAGGGGCGTAACGAGGCAGCCCTGGGCAAACTGTAGCCCTGGGCAAAACCTGAGTTGGATGCCCCCCCCCCCATGGGCGGCCACTCCACCACGACCAATTTTTTTTTTCAGGAGACTGCCCTAATGATACCCCCCAAGTTTGGTGCAGTTTGGTTCAGGGGGGCCAAAGTTATGGACCCTCAAAACTGTAGCCCCCATCTCCTATTAGCTCCCATTGGAAACAATGGGGGATGGGGCACCCCCTTTGGGAGTCCATAACTTTGGACTCCCTGAACCAAACCTCACCAAACTTGGGGGGTAGCATAAGGACAGTCTCCTGATGATACGCTGAAATTCTGGTGCCGCTAGCCTAAAAACTGCACCCCCTGCAGGCCAAAAATGGAAAACCACTAAAACTACCCAAAAGCGGGCCAAGCATTTTGATGCCCCCCACAAGGTGATACCCAGAACAGCTTCTTGCGCTGTACCCAATGGACGTACGCCAGTGGCTGATGCAAATTACCTGCTGATCTACTGTTTAATTGTTCTGGATTATCCAATGGTTTTATAGATCCTTTCATGGCTTTATCTAATTAACTGTTGTAAGCCGCCCTGAGCCCATAAGGGGAAGGCAATGGCGTACCTAAAGGGGGATAGAGGGGGCTGACACCCCAGGTGCCACTTGAGCGGGTCATGTGGGGGCACATTCGGCAGCTCCTCCTCTTGTGCCCCCCATTCACCAGCCTCCGCCCACTTGCCTGGCCCACCTGCCACTCGCCCTCTCACCGCTCGCCAAGCCCGCCACTCACAGCCTACCCACCAGAGACGTAGGAAAGGGGTTGAGGGCACCCTTTCCCTCCCCCCTCCCCGGGGGGTGCAATTTTGGGTGGAGGTTGCCATTTTGGGGGAAGGGCACAATTTCAGAACCTGCCCCAGGCACCATTTTCTAAGAATATGCCACTGGTTGAAGGGCAGTCTACAAATCAAAGGCCAGCAACGTTTTCTCATTTCAGGCTATTTTCCCTGTACAAACCACAGCCAACCCTACAGAGTTCCCATCCGTTCTTTTCATCTTTAATTTCTTCTCATTATTATACAGAGGGCAATTTCATGCATTAAAAAGTCAAGTCACTGACTCAGTAACCCCGTGAAGTTCCACTTCGTGAGTTTTTCAAGGCAAGAGATGAGCCGAGGTGGCTTGTGATTGCCTTTTTCTTCATGGCAGCGACTGTCTCCTTTGGCAGCCCCCCCATTCAAGCGCCGACCCTGCTTAGCTTTCAAGTTTACATGAGATTGAATGAGTCAGGCCGTGGGCTAGTGTTTTGCGTGGCCCGGGGGGCAAATCCAGATTTGCCTTGGAATATGGCATTCAATCAAAACTCCCTGACAAGTGTATTTGTACACTATACATCAGTGATGGTGAACCTTTTCGAGACCAAGTGCCCAAATTGCAACCCAAAACCCACTTATTTATCGCAAAGTGCCCACATGGCAATTTAACCTCAATACTGAGGTTTTAGTTTAGAAAAAACAGCTGGCTCTGAGGCGTGCATTACTCGGGAGAAAGCTTGGTGGTAGTTGGTGGCTTTGCTTTGAAGCAACCGTGCAACTCTTCCAATGGGTGAATCACGACCCTAGAAGGTTTACTCAGAAGCAAGCCCCATTGCCAGCAACCGAGCTTACTCCCAGGTAAAGGATCGCTTTACTCCCAGGTAAAGGATTTAGCTCTTCGCATGAAAATCGAGGTGGGGTTTTGGGTTACCTAAACTGCTGGCCCGAGCCCAGGTGTTAGGTTTAATCTTAATAACCGAGGGCGGCAGCCCAGGCCAGCCACAGATATTGGAACTCTGTGTGTGCCCACAGAGAAGGCTCTGAGTGCCACCTCTGGCACCCGTGCCATAGGTTCACCATACTGCTATACATGCTCGCAAAACATTTGTTTCTAGTATTGTGTATTATTATGTGTGAACCAGGCCAGATAGACACTATTTATTTATTTATTTATTGATTGATTGATTGATTGATTGATTGATTGATTGATTGATTGATTGATTGATTCATTGATTCATTGATTCATTGGGTTTATATACCGCCCTCCCCCGGAGGGCTCAGGGCGGTGAACAAATATAAAATAGAGCACATACATCAAATTAAAATTCAATAAATATCAGTTAATAGGCTCTAATAGAATAAACCCCACCCCATTAAAATGCAGTATTATTAATTCAACATAGAAGATGGCAACTGCTAACCATTCCCTTAAAACCAGAAGGAAGGGGCGGCAAACTCCGCTTGATGTTCTAAGGGGGAGGGGGGCCCATCAGCGGCTGGTCTCCCCAAAGGCCCGGCGGAACAGCTCAGTCTTACAGGCCCTGCGGAACTCACTAAGGTCCCGCAGGGCCCGAACAGCTGATGGAAGAGCGTTCCACCAGGCCGGGGCCAGAGCTGTAAAGGCTCTGGCCCGGGTGGAGGCCAGCCGCATCATTGAGGGGCCAGGGATCACCAGTAGATTGGCCTCTGCTGAGCGCAGAGGCCGATTCGGGACTACCATGTTACAAGGCCAGGCAGCTTAAATGCCTGCGCGCACCTAGACAGGAGTATGCTCAGCTTGAACGTGGTGGGGTTTGAACACATGAAGCTTATACTAAATCCTTATACTAAATCAGACCACCAGTCTATTGTTCACTTATTCCGACAGCAGCTTCAGGGTCTCAGGCAGAGGTGGAGCACTCATGGGGACATGTGGGGTCACGTGTCCCTGGGAACACACCAGCTGGTCATGTGGGGGCAGAGAATTACATAAGAACATAAGAACAAGCCAGCTGGATCAGACCAGAGTCCATCTAGTCCAGCTCTCTGCTACTCGCAGTGGCCCACCAGGTGTCTTTGGGAGCTCACATGCAGGAGGTGAAAGCAATGGCCTTCTGCGGCTGTTGCTCCCGAGCACCTGGACTGTTAAGGCATTTGCAATCTCAGATCAAAGAGGATCAAGATTGGTAGCCATAAATCGACTTCTCCTCCATAAATCTGTCCAAGCCCCTTTTAAAGCTCTCCAGGTTAGTGGCCATCACCACCTCCTGTGGCAGCATATTCCAAACACCAATCACACGTTGCGTGAAGAAATGTTTCCTTTTATTAGTCCTAATTCTTCCCCCCAGCATTTTCAATGAATTGCCCCCACACTGCTCCCCTCAGCCACGCCACGCCACGCCGCTCCTTCAGCCAGTGGAGCCTCTGCCGGTCGCAGGAGCAGCCTGGCAGGGCCAGGCCGAGGGGGGGACCGCGGCAGGCTCCCACTGGCTAAGGTAAATGGGGCGTGGTAGGGGGGCATGGAGGTGGGTGGTGCCCAGAGCAGGTGTTGCCCCGGGCGCCATTTCTCCCCCACCCCTACACCTCAGGTCCTTTTCAATTTGAAGACCCGGAGACAGAACGTGGGACCTTCTAATTGCAAGCAAATGCTCTGCCACTGAGCCACGGCCTCTCCCCAAAGAAGAGGGCTTCCATTCCATATGGTAATCCATAAAACTGTCTTGGCCTATCACGGTCAGTGCTGTCTGCTCGGACTGGCAGTGCCCTCCAGGCTCTCAAGTGGAGCTCTTTCACATCACCTGCCACTTGGTACTTTTCACTGGAGATGCCAAGGTTTCAACCTGGGACATTTTGCATGCAAAGCAAAGGATCTTCTACTGAGTTACACTTTGTCCTGCGCCCGGGGCGGGGTCCCCTCCGGGACCCCTGTTGCCAACCCACCTTCCCCTGCCCGGTTGCTGGAATCACCGGCCTCACTCCCGTTCTCCGGGGAGTGGACTAACTGAGACAGCCGTCTCAGCCACAGGATGCCCCTGCCACCCACGGGCGGCCCAGGGTCCGCAGAACACTAGGCCAGGCGAGCAGGGAAGCCTCCCTGCCAACCCCAGCCTTAGCGGTCTCTCTCTCCCCCCTGGCTTTGGGCTGCTCTCTCTGCCCGCCGCTCCTCCTCTTTCCCCCGTCCTTTCCCTCTGGCCTCTGCTCCTCTTCCCCCTCTAGGGGGTTCTCCTCCAGGACTCTCCCCTGCCTGTTCTCAACTCTTTCCAGCTCTCCCCCCACGCACACGCTCCCACTCCTTCCCTCCTTCTCCCTTTGCACGCCCCTTCTTATCCCCTCGCTCCTTAACGCGGGGGTTGAAAACCCCGCCTCTCTGCCTCTGTGTTCCCTGCCTCCGCCCCTAATTAGCCCAAGAGGGCTTAGCTGGTCCTGCTCGCCCGGCGCTGTCCTTGCCTTGCAGGGCTCTTTGTTGGCCGGCTTCCTTGCCGGCCGACCAACGTGGCGAGTCTTGCCGGTGGAGCCTCCGCATGTTCCGCCAGCCGAAAGAGGAGTGGGGCGATCCCCCGAGCCGTCGGCGCGGCGGCTCTTGCCCAGCAGCCTCCCGCGCCGCCAGTGAGTCGTCTGCCGGTTGCGGTCGCAAGGCGGGGGCCAAGGCCGGGGAGGGGGTCGGTGCTACCCCCGCACCCGGACACACCTCCTCCTCATACTTGCTGCTCAGTCAACCTCCACAGGATCAGGCTATGATGGGGAAGAACGGGAGACAGATGGGATCTATGGGATACAATCGACCCGCCCAAGTCCTATTGAAACAAACAGGATCTCCCGACTCTCCTGCAGGATCCTTTCAGCTCAAGGAAGCTGGCATCGTAGAAGTTCCTGCTGGATTTGGCTCCATATTCATTAATAACAGGGAGGGGAAGGGCCATTTGGTGGCTGTCTGCCTCGGGCATCAAAACGCTTTGGGCTGGCCCTATATAATTAAGTCGCATGTCTCAAGAACCGAGAACTGAGCTCTAGTGAGTCCCGGCTCAAGCTAAGCTGCAGAGGTGCCAGTCAGGGCAAGGCAGATTAATTGCCGGTAGGCGTGAACCACATGCGCATAACAAGGGCACATTCAGGTTCATGCATGGCCAAGTGGAAGTACAATCGCATGGACAAGCAGACGCAGATATCCCACAATGCCAAGCGACAATACAAACACAGAAGCAAATATCTCTACCTCCATAAGAATCCCTGACATGGATGGCCCAGCCTACCCTGCTTTCAGGAGCCGTGTGGCATAGTGGTTAAGTGCTCGCACTGCCACTCACACAGTCAGGAGTTCGAGCCCCCTGTGGGTCAGATATCCTGGCAGCTGGCTCATGGTCACCTCAGCCAGCCAGCCATTTCTTGGTCGGTAAATGAGTACCTAGCTCATAGCTAGGGGGTAAAGAATAGCCGGGGAAAGCAATGGCAAACTACCCCACAAAAACGGCTTGCCTGTGAAATCACTGCTTGTAGTGGTACCCCAGGGTCGGACATGACTGAAGGGGACCTTACCCTGCTTTCAAGAGTATAACTAGGGTGGGGCATGTCAGGGCTTGACACCCCCCCCGGCACTGTTTGAGGGGGGGACCAGGGGAGGCCCCCCACAAGCTCTGCACCCCCACCATCAATCTGTGCCCCGCCCCAAACTCCATTTGAAGTTGGAGAGGTTGGGGGGTGCGCAGATTGATGTTTGCCCTGGGCACCAACTTTAGAAGATAAACCCTTGCCTGCTCTCCTAAGATCTCAGAAACTAAGTGGAGTCAGGCCAAGTTAGTATTTGGATGGGAAACCACCAAGGAAGTCCACAGTTGCTATGCAGAGGCAGGCAATGGCAAACCACCTCAGTTGCTCTCTTCCCTTGAAAACCTTACAGGGATGCCCTTAAGTCAACTGCAACTTGACAGCACTTTCCAAAAGCTACGCTCTCCTTCCACATCGGAGTTTATTTTAATAAAGGGGAAATGAAACACACGTGTTTACAGATACATCGGAGGCAGGAATTTTACTGCATGAACATACATGCACACAGACATCTTTATAAATGGAAGAGTACCTGGCACACTGACTTGTCAACAAAATGTGACAGCCGCAAGAACAGAAAATATAAATGTGCCTAGATATACGATGAGTCATACCCAGAAACATGCATGTGTCCCCCGACATCCGAATGTGAAAATACTACGATACGTCCCCACCGCAAACACATAGGAACATGCAGAAAATGAAAACTAAACAATGAACTTCGTGAACGGTCCCTTTTTTGAACCTGTGTATAAATAGACATATGCAAAAGAAAACTGGTATTTGTATAGGCTTACACAAAGCTCCTCATGGGGACAATTTGCACGGAACAATGTGCACAAATACACACAATTGCATTTATAAGCCATAATGCCATAAAACCAACTACATCCTAAAAAGACACCTACACGGTGACCTGACTTCTGTTCTATCAATTCAGATGAATATCAGTGCCACTTTACCCGACAGACTTCCTCGTCACAACACGGACTGTGAAACACCACCAGAAGTGCAGGATCCAACCACAGCATTTGTTCCATTCCTCAACGCCCCAACTGCTCTCCATATCTCAGCTGCACACAGTCAACATACGGCAGGCTCAACCGTCTCTCTCCAGCCCATATCACTGAATGCTTCTAGAGGACTTCGCTGCTTCCGCTTGGACATTGCACACACCCGTAACAACCCCTTGACACAGTTGAAACATGCTGCGTTCACAGTCAGGGGGCACGAATTCTCCCCCCACCCCCACCCCCAAGCCTTGCTTGTGATGGGCTTCTGGGTCAGGAGGATAGCCAATTCCAGATTAAGTCAAAATCTGGAATTTTAAAACAGAACAATTCTGGCTCCATAACCTTCTCCACCTTCCACTGACAAACCTGTACAGGTCCTTTGTTTGTCGACTGCTCATCGCAGCATGAGATTTTTTTTTTCCAACATGGGCACAGCCTCTATCTAAGGAAAAAAACCCACCATGTGCAATATTGGCCTCTTCAAAAGCCCCCATCCCACCCCCGGGCTCTAGTAGTCTAATGCAAACTCCCCGGACTAGAAGCCAAAACTCTTCCAAATTATGCCATAAAGACGACGTTGAAATGCACCTTCTCTGTCCTAGACAATGCACATGGGGAATTGACAATATTAAATACTGTGGCAGCTCGATCTCCAAAAACATGATTAATTACAAATTCCCCCACAAAGGAAACCCTAATCTCCACTCCGGTGTCTGTCTGTATTTAAGCAAGTCCCCAGGAGGGAACGATCAAACAGCTCGGCAAAGGGATGGGGTCTTGCTTCTCCTATCCTCGAACCCGCAAGGATTTTCACGGTAAACAAAGCCCACCCTCCTTTCATCCCGCAAAATGCCCCCAGATACGTCAGCTCCATACATCCCAGTTCCTCTAACTAGGGCAGGGAGACCCTTAGGAAGATGTTCCTATTGTATACATTACAGTAGCTCTCACACAAGGGGAGGGGGGGGGGGACCAGAACACACACAAAAAACCATTCCTTTGCAAATCTGTGTGTTCTTGTGCATTCCAGACCTCCAGACTAGGCTACCGGGGACCACAGCCGAGATGTCTGAAAGAGCTTGGGTTATTCGAAGGGAAAATGCAGCTTAGCTGCAAGAAGTGACCACAGGGATCAATAGGTGGCATTTCTCAGAGCCAACGAGACTGCTCTAGGAGGTGCTGCTCTAGGAGGTGCGGTCTCCTTCTCACTGGCACAGGGCTCCTAGGCCCTCTGCCAGGCTCTGCTTTTAAATGCCCTACTGCTTTCTGTCTGCTGGAATCCCCAGCATTCTCCATCGTATCTTGTTTCCAAACAGCTCGCCACGATTTGGCTTTTTTAGCGTCCCCCCCATCACCACCCATTTCGCCTTTACTCTCCTCCTTATGCTGTTCACAGGGTAGAGTTCTTCTTTGTCTTCCCAGCATAAAACCCCCGTCACACCTCACTCCTGACAGCAGCTGGTTGGGAGGAGACAGGAGGACTTCCTGGAGGAAGACGCGCTCGGCAGAAGCGAGCTGGGGACGATATCAAGGTGGGAGAAGAGAAAGGTCCCTGCTCAAAGCTGTGGCACCTCAACCTGCCCAGAGACGTGACCTTTTCCCAAACTTGTTCCAGCGGCATAGGCCTCCGGCTTGAGGAAGGCCCCATTTCAACCTCAAGAGTACTGCTTCCCGCTCAAATGCCCAGGGAGTGCCTCTCTACAGGTGGCACATCGGCTCAGCCATCCATTTTTCATTCACCTGCCCCTTGGATCAAATCTAGTCCATCTTCAACCACCCCCACCTCCCAATCTAGTCAAAGAGTTTCCTTTGAAACAGAATGCAGGAAAGTGAATTTCTAAGACTGGGGAGGCGCCAAAGGAGGGGAAAGCCTTCCCCAATATGCCCTTATCTCACAAACTGACCTAGTGGTTACAGTCAGGATGATCCTCGCCCTGGTTTCAAGAGGAGGGCATCCCACCGGAACACACAGCCCTTTTGACTATATGACCATAACATCTCATGGCACGCTTACAAAATATGGAGGGTGTTGGGCATATATTCCCCAGTTGGCACAGCGCCTCCACCTTCCCACGCTTCCTGCTGGTATTAAGTAGAGGAGATGCCATCTGACCGTCAGCCACTCCCTTGCCCTCTCTGTCCCCATTACCAGAGTTTTCAGAGTCCTGGCAAAGATTTGGCCTGGCACACACACCCCGGCACAGCCTGGACCAGGTGCTCCCCAGTATCCAGAGACACCCGAATCACAATGTCCTTCTACAACTCCAGGAGAGATGCTGAAAGTCTGGTCCACACCTTGAAAACGCCATGAACTCAACACCACCTCTCATCTTGGGTTTCAACATCTCCAGCACTCTGACCACAGGGACTCTGGCTTGGGGGCAGGTAGACGGCCAGGCCCTTACCTGAGAACCCGGACCAGTTGGCCAAGTCATCCAACTACACCAGGGGTCTTCAAACCATGGCCCTCCAGATGTTCATAGACGACCATTCCCACGAGCCCGACCACTTGGCCACGCTGGCAGGGGTTGATGGGAATTGTCGCCCATGAACATCTGGAGGGCCAATAGTTTGAAGACCCCTGAACTACACCCACTCCACCCGCAGGTGTCCAGGTTCTCGCGCCTCCAGGTGCCAGTCGCAGGCCGCTCTCCCTGGTGCCCAAACACACCCCATCCCCCGGCTCACCCCAGAGCCTTGGGTGACCTCCCCCTTCCGCACCCCTGCTGGGGGGCTCGCCCCCACTGACCTGCTCCGGTCCCTGGAAGCAAATCCGGCACTGCGGCGTCCTCATGCCACTGTCCAGGCTGCTGGTGAGCGACACCGCGTCCAAGGCGCCGCCGGCCCCGGCCTGCTGCGCCTGCGGCGGCTGCTGCTGCTGCTGCCCCCCGGGGGGCTGAGGCCGGGGGTCCTTCTCCTCCAGGGCCAGGCTCCGCGGCCGCGTCTCGGCGCCTCCCCCGCCATAGTACTCCGCCTCGTCGTCCTGCGGGACCGCGCAGTCGGGCCACCCGCAGCTGCCCAGCGGGCCCCGGCTGCCCCCGGCTCCGGCCTCGGGCTCCGGGCGGCCGCGGCGCATCAGCACCAGCAGCTTCAGCTCGTTGAAGAACATGCGGATCCGGTACTTGAACATGGTGGGGGGCGTCCTCCGGCGGCGGCGGCGGCGGCGCTGCTCGGCTGGGGGGGTCGGCGGCGGAGGGGGGCGATTAGCGGCGCCCCTGCCCCGCATCGGGGGACGGGGCGGGCGAGGGGGGCGCGGGGGAGGCCCGGCGGGCGCGGCGGGGGCCGAGGCCGGAGAGCCGCATCTCGGGCCCCCCAAGGGGACGGGGCACCTGCGTGTTTACAGGTGTGTGCCGTGCGTGCCGGGGGGTGGGGGTGGGGGCGCTGAGGCTCGGGCGCAGGGCAAGGTCTGGCTGGAAAGGCCGGCCTTCCCCACGGGGATCGCCTGGAAGCGGCCCTCGGGGCGAGGGCGCTAGCGGGGGGGGGGGGGCGGGCGCGTGGCCTCCGACGGGGAGGGTCAGGGCAGGGGCCGGCGGGTGGAGCCGCCCCAGGCGGGGCTGAGCCCGGAAGGCGCCCGGGCGGTGGCGGGAGGGCGAGCCCCTCCGCCCGGGTGGGGCCTGCTGGCCCTAGGAGCCCGCCTGCCGAGTCCCGCGGGGCATGGCCCAGCACAAAGCGGCGGCTCCGGGGCCGAGGCCTGCCGACGCGCCCGGAATCCAACCGCACGACGCGGGCTGCGCCTCCTCTTCTGCGGCGGCGGCTCCCTCTCCGCCTTCCTCCCGGGCGGCTCTCCCAGCCGCGCCGCACTAGCAGCGGGGCCCCTCTCCGCCGCCTCCTCTTCCTCGTCCTCCCGGCTGGGCAGGCGGCTCCTTTGTCTGCAGAGCTACGGGGCCGGGGGCTCCCTCCCGCAGCCGCAGCCGCCGCGCCGCCGGGCCTGGGCCAGCCGCATCCCCGCGCCTCCGAGCTCCCGCAGACGGGCGGCCCTTCCACCCTCGCTGGACGCGGGGAGGACGGCGGCGGGCACGTCGTCGCTGCTGCTGCTCCGGCTGCCGCTGGCGCGGGGCTCTTTATGCCGCCCGGCCCGGCGCGCCGCGGGGGCTCTTCTCAGGGCGACCCCCCCGGCCCGGGCTCGCCCGCGCGCCCTCCCGCGCCCTCCTCCCGCTGCCACCCCCGGGCTGGGGCGCACGGCTGGCTGGCTGGCGGCGGCGGCGCTGCTTCAGAGCCCGGGCGAGGGAAGATGGCTTCTCCTTCCGGTACGGCATGTTAAATAAAACATTTCGGGAGGCGAGCAGGAGCCGAGCGGGCGGAGGAGGCCCGACGGCGGCGGCGGCGGCTGCTGCTGCGGGGAGGGACCGGGGGAGGGACCGCGGGAGGAGGAGGGGGGGCGCTCGGAGGCGGGCCAGGAGCGTGAGGTTGGTGCGCCACGGCTGCGCCACGGACCTCGACCACGTGGAGAGGGGGGGGGGGAGTCCCGGGAAATGTGAACGGGGCCCTGACAGGCAGCCCCCTCCCCTTCCAGAGATTCCTAGATAGAGGCGGGGGTCGGGGGGGGTGGGGAGAGAAGAGCAAGGAGCCATTTTAAGACCTCGCCTCGCCCCATCCGATCGCAGCCCCAGATGCCGCGCTCAAGGGTCGCAGGGATCCCAACGCGGTTCCGAATGGACCCCCTGGTCTCCGCGAAACTGTGCCGGAGCCCTACGGAGGGGGGCAGAGGGAGGCGCGCGGGAGATTTGGCCCATCGTGGGGAGGGGAAGGATTTGCATCCAGATCCAGAGGTCTCGGGTGGCACTGGAGGTCCCAGGTAAACCAAAGAACACACCTGCATTCGCTGGGACTCGGTGTTCTCACGGCGGCGGCGCAGATGGAGCTCTGAGTCAGGGTGTGGGGTCGCAGAACAAAGGGAGGCGAAACAACCACACTTTCTACCCTGGCACAGATTTTCACCCGTGGGATGGGGGTGTTTTGCCATGTCGGTCTCCGTGCCCGCCTTCAAGCTGAAGCGTTACTTCGGAGCCTTTCAAAACTTTGCAAATCTGGCACATGCTCCATGACCATGATTTACCTCCTTGATCTCAGATTGCAAATGCCTTAGCAGACCAGGTGCTCAGGAGCAACAGCCGCAGAAGGCCATTGCTATCACCTCCTGCACGTGAGCTCCCAATGGCACCTGGTGGGCCACTGCAAGTAGCAGAGAGCTGGACTAGATGGACTCTGGTCTGATCCAGCTGGCTTGTTCTTATGTTCTTATTATTTTTTTCCCCCAGACCGTTCTAGTGCTTCTCAAGAGATCGGGACAGCCAGTCACTCACCCAGAGAGCGCGCTGACAATCATGTCTTTATCCTGACACCAGGATCAGAAATTCGAGTCCCACTCCGGAGGGAATCAGTCTTGCCGAAGTCCCATTCAGACCAGTGAAATAAATGAACGGTCCAGTTCGTCTGAACGGGATTTAAGGACGCGCATATAGGTTCTCCGGAACGGGGTGTCCTCGGTGTTTAAAATCTGCCAACAGTGGCTTTTAAAAAGTTTTAAAATGAATTATTGTTTGGCTACGGCTTCCTTTCGTTTTAAGAATATGAGCATTGGATGTACCCGTTCAGATCCCAGAGAAACGAAAAACTGGGGAATATGTGGCAGGGTGGGGTATTAGAGTGTTTGAGTGGGATCTGGGAGGCTTGGGTTTGAAAACCCTCTGCTGCTGCAGAAGCACACCCGATAACCTGGAGTCGGCCACTTCCTCAGTTTTGCCTACCTTAGAAGGTTGTTGTTGGGAAGATTGAACAGAAGACAGGATATAAGTGGTTTTGTGTTCCCATTGAGGATAAGATGGAGGAGGGGCAAACAGTGTTGTGGGATGGTGGGAACGATACCGTGAGTAGGTAAAGAAGATTTTAAGCCACTCTGCTTAGAAGAAGAGTTTGGATTTATACCCCCCCTTTCTCTCCTGTAAGGGAGAGTCAAAGGGGCTTATAAACTCCTTTCCTTTCCTCTCCCCACAACAGACATCTTGTGAGGGAGGTGAAAATGAGAGAGTTCTGAGGAAACTGTGACCAGCCCAAGGTCACCCAGCAGGCTTCATATGTAGGAGTGGGGAAACAAATCCAGTTCACCAGGTAAGAGTCCACCTACTCTTAACCACTACACCGCACTGAGGAAGGCAGAATAACAGAAGATGGCCTTTTCCGCAGTCCAGCCAGAATGGACCAGTAGATAGCAGATACACTTCCAGCCTAGGGCACAAAGTGGGAGCTGTACTGGTACCTGCATCTCTGGTCCTTGGAGCCACCTTGGTCACGCGTGTGTTATGCAGGAGCTTCCACACAGACGCTGTGGCTGCTTAGCTTCCTGTGTTTGGCCGCGTTGGCGGCGCATGAGGTTCGCGGAGTGTGGGAACATTGGGAAGGAGAGCGGCGTTCTGCGGGACCTGCTTTGGAGCAGCCCCGTAGCTGAGCGTTCGCTTTGTTGCCTCCGGCCTACCGACCTCAACCATCCCCTGCTCAGGGTGACGGGACTGTGGTGGACCCAGGACTGTCTCCAAGAGAAAATGGTGGCATCCTTAGGGTGAAAATGGGAGTGTGAAGGGCAGGAACGACGGCCGCTGATACGCCTCTTCCCAAGGGTTCACATCTGTTAGATTTACTTGGTATTATTTACAAGATTCAGTTGTGTGTAGTGAAGGTGTTTTGCATCCTTCTTTGTTGACTGAAGGCAATGAACCCGCAGCCCTGACCTGGGTGCTAGTCAGGTTTTATTTATTTATTGTTTATATTTGTAACTTGCTCTCCCCTGTCTAGTAGAACTCACAGCAAACATTTAATACAGTAATTAAAACTGTTAAAACCACAAAAACTTGATATATTACTTTTAAACCATAAAAGACGGTGCTTTAAAATAACATCCTGGATTAAGATCAATGAGGACCTATAGCAGTGGTGGCGAACCTATGGCACGGGTGCCAGAGGTGGCACTCAGAGCCCTCTCTGTGGGCACTCGCAAACAGAGTCGCCCCCTCCCCCCCACATCTAGGCTGGCCTGGGCCGCTGGGCTCGATTATTAGCATTAAACCCAAGACCTAGTTTTGGGGAGGCAGTGTAGGTAACCCTGTTAAGCGCTGTTAAACCCCACTGATTTTCATGCGAAGAACTAAAGTGCAGTTTTTTACCTGAGAGTAAGCTCGGTTGCTGGCAATGGGGCTTACTTCTGAGTGAACCCTCCTAGGGTCGTGATTCACCTGTTGGAAGAGTTGGACGGTTGTTTTAAAGCAAAGCCAACAACCTCGGAGCCAACTAAAACCTCAGTATTCAGGTTAAATTGCCGTGTTGGCACTTTGCAATAAATAAGTGGGTTTTGGGTTGCAATTTGGGCACTCGGTCTCAAAAAGGTTCGCCATCACTGACCTATAGAGAACTGGGGGTGGGGTGCAGGGATACGACAAGCAGCCGTTCAGGGGGTAACCGAGAGAACTGCTAGGTGGAGGGCCCAGGCGGTAAAGGATGAAGGGGGGGGGGGGGTCCCAGAACCCAAGCAGACATACTATGTGTGTCGTATAGGCCATATAACTGTCACTGTCCTCAACTATAGGCCCCATGGAACTTCTCAGTCTTGCAAGTCCAATAGAATCTTCCTGGCCCCCACTATGTACTTGAGAGTGGGCCCTCTGTCTCTTACTCAGAAGGAGAGTAATGGACAGACCCCCGTATGGTCTCTCACTCTGGTTGGGAGTTACTAGAGCAGCAGTGGCGTAGTGGTTAAGAGCAGGTGCGTTCTAATCTGGAGGAACCGGGTTTGATTCCCCGCTCTGCCGCTTGAGCTGTGGAGGCTTATCTGGAGAATTCAGATTAACCTGTGCACTCCCAACACACGCCAGCTGGGTGACCTTGGGCTAGTCACAGTTCTTCGGAGCTCTCTCAGCCCCACCTACCTCACAGGGTGTTTGTTGTGAGTGGGAAGGGCAAGAAGATTGTCAGCCCCTTTGAGTCTCCTACAGGAGAGAAAGGGGGGATACAAACTCTTCTTCTTCTACTATTGGGATGTCCTCCCACCATGACCTCTGGTTGCCCTATACCACTCCCAATAGTGCAGATGGATAACAAAAGAAAAAGAGGGCAATGGGGGCAGGGGGATACCTCTGGCAATTCTGCCGGCCAACACCCCCCTCCCCTTATAACAAAATAATAATAAAAGTTCCCTCTAAAACCTGCTAGACCTGCCTCCCTGCCTCTCTTCTCCAAGTATACAGTGTAAAACAAAAGGGAAAAGGGGGGGGTCCAGTCTGCCCCGAATGGGGCTGCTTCTTGAGTAGCTGCCCAGCCTCACCTTCTTCAGGTGTTCCAAATGGGTGGGCTGGGATCCACAAGCCCTCTGGCTGCAGGCCACAGCTCCGCAGTTTAGGATGGCGACTGTCAATCAGCTAGACTTTAAGATGTCACAAGTTTCTTTTTTTGGTGCATACAAAAGATCTCAGGCTTGGATTTGACAGGGAGGACTTGAAAGAGGCACGGGACTTCGTGAACAGAGAGGGGGAAGCAGTTCTAGGCGTCGTCATCAGCCCGGCAGAAGGCTCAGGGGTGGGTGTGGGAGGAGACCGAAAGAGGGCTGGCAGCAGACTGGCGTGTTCACAAACACACAGTAGGGTTTTTAAAGGGAGTAATCCAAAGGCAGAACTATAAAAAGTTATGAGGAAATCATCACGCTCGAGTTACTATTTTAAAAACGTCTACAGGACCTTCCCTAATGCTTTACATAATGGTATAAGTCTGATAAGACAGCCCCTGTCGGGAGAACCTTATGTGCCCACGTTGCCAAAACAAATAGTGTGGCCACATGCAGTTAAAGCTGGAGTCTGGAATTAGAAGGCTAGAGGAGAGACAGGGCTAATCCAGTATAGGACTAAATATGAACATAAGAACATAAGAACAAGCCAGCTGGATCAGACCAGAGTCCATCTAGTCCAGCTCTCTGCTACTCGCAGTGGCCCACCAGGTGCCTTTGGGAGCTCACATGCAGGAGGTGAAAGCAATGGCCTTCTGCTGCTGCTGCTGAGAGCACCCTCAGACCTATTAAAACATTTGCAATCTCAGATCAAGGAGGATCAAGATTGGTAGCCATAAATCAACTTCTCCTCCATAAATCTGTCCAAGCCCCTTTTAAAGCTAACCCTAACCCATCACCACCTCCTGTGGCAGCATATTCCAAACACCAATCACACGTTGCGTGAAGAAGTGTTTCCTTTTATTAGTCCTAATTCTTCCCCCCAGCATTTTCAATGAATGCCCCCTGGTTCTATGACTCCCTAAAAAAGAAAAAGAAATCTTTAAGTTAAGGGTGGGTGGGACACTAGAGTAACCAGTATGGGAAGGAAGCAACGGGCAACTTTTTTATGGAGCTAAAGAACTTCCCGCTTGGCCCTGCATGGACTGGACTAGCCCGGTCTCTTCAGTTCATGGAAACTAAGCGCAGTTGGACCTGATTATGTTTCGGAAGGGATTAAGTTGCCATCTATTTTTGTAATACTCCTGCAGTGCACATTGCTATTAGGCGTTATTGCATTATTGTTTTAATTTTTTGTTTAGCTCTATTTTAAATGTTTTTATGGATTGAGCCCTGCAGGGGCAGGGCAGGGCACAAATTTGAAATGTAAATAAGTAAGTAAGTATTTGGATGAGAAACCACCATCGAAGACCAGGCTTGTTATGGAGAGGCAGGCAGTGTCGAACTACCTCTGTTGGTCTCTTGCCTTTGTAAGCCCTATGGGATCACCCTAAGATGGCTATGACTTGATGGCAACGGGATGCTGTAATGAATGGGAAATGGTAGAGGTGATAATGAAGAAGAAGAAGAAGAAGAAGAAGAAGAAGAAGAAGAAGAAGAAGAAGAAGAAGAAGAAGAAGAAGAAGAGAGGAGGAGAGGAGGAGGAGGAGGTGGTGGTAGGTGGTAGGTGGTAGGTGGGGCTGAGAGAGTTCCAAAGAACTGTGACTAGCCCAAGGTCACCCAGCAGGAATGTAGGAGAGTGGAAACACATCTGGTTCACAGGATAAGCCTCTGCCATTCAGGTGGAGGAGTGGGGCGTCAAACCCGGCTCTCCAGATTATCCACCTGCTCTTAACCACTACATGCTAAACTGTAGCCCAAATGTGAATCCTACATAGATCTATGCCAGCGCATGAAAACAATCAAACGTGGCATTCCTGTTTGTATTTTTTATGCGCTGCGAAACATCATCCTGTGTCCCGATTCCCTGTTCATTGTCCGGAATGCAGAAAATGTGTGGATTATTAATGACCTTATTGATTTAATCATTTACAGTTCGTCTTCTTTGCTGAGACTCAAGACTGATTACAGAATATTAACAAAAAATTCAGTCTCATAAATTATAAATCCATAAATCATCCAATAAACAATGCAACAGGACAAGGATTACGGAATTGGAAATCAATGTATTCCAGTCACTAGTAACGTTAACACTGTTTTGTTAATGCTGGTAGACTTTTTTTCTACTGGCTCATTATTGGGTCTCTTGCTCAAAGTGTTGAAGTAGTTTGGCTCATTCACTGTAAAAGTGGCTTCTTTAAAAGGAAGGACAAGGAGTTCATGGTGAACGTAGAAGAGACCAGAAAGCCCCGCGGCACAGAGTCTTAAGCTACAGTGCTGCAGCCAAAGCTCTGCTCCTGACCTGAGTTCGATCCTGCCGGAAGTCAGTTTCAGGTAGCTGGCTCAAAGTTGACTCTAGCCTTCTAGCCTTCCGAGGTCAGTAAAATGAGAACCCCTTGTGAGGTGAGTGGGGCTGAGAGAGTTCAGAGAGAACTGTGACTAGGCAAGGGTCACCCGGTAGGCTTCATGTGGAGGAGGGGGGGGACCAAACTTGGTTCACCGGATTGGAGTCCTCTGCTTTTAACCACTACACCAGGCTGACCATCTAAAAAGAAGACTGGTACTGAGGGAAGATGAGGGTTATGAACCTCATGCAACTGGGGAAAACAGCTGGGGGGTAATTTTTAATGGAAAAACTGTTTGGAGAATGAAGATGTCTCTCCCAATCCCACGCTTGTTTTCCACTTTCATTTGCAGCCCGTGCAGGTGTGCTTTGTATTTTTAAACAAATGCAGGGAAAACTGGACGCGACTGAGATGTCGTTTGGTCCAGACGTGAAGAGCGATGGAGGGCCCAAAGAGGCAAGTGACCGACGCGCTCGGCGTAATGGGAAAGGGAAGCGGCATTCTGAATTGATTGGAGTGGGAAGATTCGGCAAGGTGAAAAGCCAACAAGAGCCATGTTGATAACAAATCTGTGGGGAAAAAGCAAAGGGATTTTTTTCCCCCCAAGGTGCTGAGAAAAGATCTGGAAAAGAGGTTTGAGCGAAATTCTGCACTGGCTGTAACATGAATTCACGCAACTGGATTTGCAACCTGGAGAGTGTGTGATGAAACTTAAATACACCAACAAAAAGGAAGAGAAGGGAACTGTAACTATTTCCGCTCATTCCGCCTTTTGTTTCCACCTTCCAAATGTCTCCAACGGCCACCAGGAGTTCCCTTTGAGCTTAAATGTTTATTAAACAGTTTAGTACAACTTTACATAAGAACATAAGAACATGAGAACTAGCCTGCTGGATCAGACCAGAGTCCATCTAGTCCAGCACTCTGCTACTCGCAGTGGCCCACCAGGTGCCTTTGGGAGCTCACATGCAGGATGTGAAAGCAAAGGCCTTCTGCTGCTGCTCCTGAGCACCTGGTCTGCTAAGGCATTTGCAATCTGAGATCAAGGAGGATCAAGATTGGTAGCCATAGATTGACTTCTCCTCCATAAATCTGTCCAAGCCCTTTTTAAAGCTATCCAGGTTAGTGGTCATCACCACCTCCTGTGGCAGCATATTCCAAACACCAATCACACGTTGCGTGAAGAAGTGTTTCCTTTTATTAGTTCTAATTCTTCCCCCCAGCATTTTCAATGGATGCCCCCTGGTTCTAGTATTGTGAGAAAGAGAGAAAAATTTCTCTCAGTCCACATTTTCTACCCCATGCATAATTGTATAGACTTCAATCATATCCCCCCTCAGACGTCTCCTCTCCAAACTACCAAACTAAAGAGTCCCAAACGCTGCAGCCTCTCCTCATAAGGAAGGTGCTCCAATCCTTCAATCATCCTCGTTGCCCTTCTCTGCACCTTTGCATTATCCTTGGATTGCATCAATGTTTTATTACAGTGTGGTCTTTATTCTACAATTTTCATTTCATTGTTTTTTCCAGTGGTATGGTCCTGTTCGATTGGTCTGTTCACTGTACCTATTATTCCAGTCTTTGCTGCATTGTTTTTATACCTCTGTGATCGGCCTTGAGTTTTGGCAAGAAAGGCGCATAATAAATGAAGTAAGTAAATAAATAAATATTGTTACCTTTTAGCTTTTTAATCTGATGGAAGGGGAAGATAAAATGAGACAGATATGTCAACACATAACACATGCAGACATAAGCATACATCAATATCTCTAGTTCTCTGCAGGGCCCCATATATGCGTACTGAAATCTGGCGACTGGAACCCTGAACAGACAAGATACATCTTTCTACAAACCTGAAAAAAGCCCTGGGTTTGCAGAAAAATCTGAAATCTTAAAACACATATGGGGTTAAAAAAAACCCTCAAATAATAGAAACTTTAACAAAAACAAGCTTTAAGAAATTGTAGCTTCGAGAAACAAATGCCTTCAGTGTTCATAGGACATCTAATAGTAAATAGCCATCTAATAATAATCATAGGCCATCTAATAGTAAATAACCTTTACTAGACAACCACACAGTACTGCCAGCCTTCAAGCCTTGGTTTCTGTCAGCATAGGGAGGAGGGGGCTATTTATTATTAGATGGCTATTTACTATTAGATGGCCTATGTATTCCATTGGATTAATTGAATTGTTATGCATTTGTTTGGGGTTGTTGTGAGCCGCCTAGAGCCCTTCGGGGATGAGGCAGCCTATAAAATTGAATAAATAAATACATAAATTTTTTTTTACTTTTGGGGAAGGACTCATTAGGGTCAGATGAGATGTTAACCACGAGCAACTTGCTACCATGCAACTTCCATGACTGACTTCCTGGGTACTTTCTGCTGTTCAGCAGCAGCTACTTTACAAAAGTCAGATGGGTGTGGTGGTTAGAATCTTAGACTAGGATCCGGAAGACCCAGGTTTGAATCCTTACTGTCTCATCCAAAGCCCCAGTGTTGGGACATGGCACTGCCCCACTGCCTCCAAGAGGGACTTCCAGTGGCACAGGGAGCAAACAACAAAGAACCCCCCCCGCCACCACTGGACAGCCCCCCATTACACATAAGTCCAAGAGCTGTGACCATGGTATAATGGCCACAAATCTGGGATGGAAGCCAACTAATGTTGGCTCCACTCCCGAGACCAGCCCTGCCACGGCCCCACTGCACCAACATGGCTAGCTGCAGAGTGGGAGTACCACCATGGTGCTGGGCGCTGCATCTAGGTGCTATGGGGCACAGCAACAGCTCCCCCCAGCATTTCTGCTCCTCCATCAGGGTAAGTACTCTGGGGACGGTGAATCCGCTGGCATGAGTGTGCGTTGTTTCCATGGCGTGATTAGATCTCTGCATTTGGATGGGATGTTTATCTGCCATGGAAACTTGCTTGGTGACCTTGGACCAATCACACATTCTCAACCGACCCTACCTCACAGGGTTATTGTAAGGGGTAAAAGAGGGAAGGAGAAAGATGAAGATAGACAGATAAAGGACCATTGGAGAGTGAGTGCAAAAAAGAGAAGGAAGCAGCAATAGAGGAGATGCTAGGGAAGCTGCCAGGGAAGGAAAACAGTAAAGTGGGGGATGGGGAAAGGAAAGGAAATGTCCCTCGCCAGTTCCTGTAGAATAGATTGCTCATGTGTACCTCTGATTCTGTTCCCTTCCCTGTGTCTCTTTTTTGTGAGTGTTTTTTAATTCAGTTCAACTGTCAAACTGCAGTTTTTTCCTCATCTAAATTAAAGTAATTGACTTTTATAAGGGGGAAGAATTAGGACTAATAAAAGGAAACACTTCTTCACACAATGTGTGATTGGTGTTTGGAATATGCTGCCACAGGAGGTGGTGATGGCCACTCACCTGGATGGCTTTAAAAAGGGCTTGGACAGATTGATGGAGGAGAATTCGATCTCTGGCTACCAATCTTGATCCTCCTTGATCTGAGGTTGCAAAGGCCTTAGCAGACCAGGTGCTCAGGAGCAGCAGCAGCAGAAGGCCATTGCTTTCGCATCCTGCACATGAGCTCCCAAAAGCACCTGGTGGGCCACTGCGAGTAGCAGAGAGCTGGACTAGATGGACTCTGGTCTGATCCAGCTGGCTTGTTCTTATGTTCTTATAACCTATAGCTGACCTCAAGATTCAGTGTTCTAGGGTTTATTTGACCCAAGTGCTTGCTGTGGTTTTTAGCATCCCAGGGACTAGTACAGGTGGAAAACAATTGAATCGAACAGCTTATTGCTCATAATTACCGGGGAAGGAAATTTTTTTTAAAGAGATCCAGCCTGGTGTTCCGGTTAAGAGCGGGTGGATTCTAATCTGGAGAACCGGGTTTGATTCTCCACTCCTAGAGGTTGCTACTCCAGGGTAACTGATGTAAGGATGGTAGGAGTTGCTGTATACCAAAGTAACTGCTAATTTAAACAGAATTGATCTGAGGACCTTAACTCACACATGGGACAACTCACACCAGACTTGTGGGTATGGATATACTGGAAAAGAACTCCTTGTTGGCTGGCAACATGTAGAAATCCATTTTGAGACATATTTTAGAGAACGTCTGTAATTCTTTTTTTTAGCTCAGAAGTTGAGATAAACTTGCAGTTGTTAAAGGGGATCATAATCTCTTCCTGCTGTTAAAGGTTCTTTGAAAGAATGGAAGCAAATACACCCACATGCTCAAAGGAAACCACTGGGTCGATATTTCAGGGTGCATCATCA